>NC_138373.1:100889080-100945327 GCF_054177405.1 Leptonychotes weddellii
AAAAACATTAAATTTCATGTTATGTACTGAAAAATGTTTATTGTAGCATTTTTTGTAGTGGTTAAAAATGGGAAGCAAAGTTGCTTCCATATTTTGGCTAAGCAAAATATGTCAGACTGAGAAAGACAAATACCATATGATTTCACTTATACATGGTCTAAAAACATAACAAATAAATAAACAAATAAACAAAAAGCAGAATCAGACCTGTAAACACAAAGAATTGATGGCTGCTGGAGGGGAGATGGGTCAGGGTATGGGCAAAATGGGTGGAGGAGAGTGGGAGATACAGGCTTCCAGTTATGGAAGGAATAAATCCAGGAATAAAAGGCACAGCATAAGGAATATGTCAATGATACTGTAATAGTGTTGCATTATGACAGATGGTAGCTACCCTTGTGGTGGGCCTAACATAAGGTATAAAGAAGCTGAATCACTATGTTCTACACCTGAAACTAATGTAATATTGTATGTCAACTATACTCATAAAAATTTTTTTAAATGGAAGCAAAGTGAATCCATATGTAGGGGAATGGCTTGAGAAACTATGACACAGTCACAAGATGGGATTTAATGCTGACACACACAAAAATGAATTAAAGCTATGCCATTTGACATGTAGTAAGTTTTATAAATTATTAATGAATGAGAAAAGAAAAATGTGTATTATATATAGTTTTCAAACAGAGATGGAAAAGCTTCTATATATATATATATATATGACAGAATATGCACACAGAAATTTGAATATGAATATATAAGCCAAAGAAAGTTAAGAAAGATAAATACTTTGTAGTTAACATGGGTTACCTTGAGTGGAAAATAAGTAGGAGAAGATGTTGAAAGGGTGGCAAGCCCCCCGCTCCCCGGCCCCCAAATCACCAGGAAATAGACTGTATGATATGGTCCCATTTAGGTATTTATATAAAATGTCTGGATAAATTAATATATATATATGTAAAAATTATTTTAAAAAACAACACTACACAGCAATTAAATATACACTCCTTAGTTAAGAGAAAATAAAATTCATTCCTAGAAATATTCCCTAGATTATTGGAGATAAAAATTCATCCATTACTATCATTTCTTCTATGTGTAATTCTTTCCTTCTCTGATTCTGATTTTAGCTTTCAGGCCGTGTTAGTTTGAATTCTAGGCCTCAATAGAGCATCGTGGAAGAATATAAGATAGGAGGAGTTACTAACTTTCTTCCATTAGGGAGACAGCATGCTAAGCAAGGTAGACATTGTAGCTTTAGAGAGATTGGAGGTTCATTGTTTTCCAGGTCCTCCAAATTCTCCACAATGTCATTATTCCAATTATTCAGATGATACAATCCCCTGATAAACATCTAATTCTCCCATAAGCAACCTGTTGTGATAGCAAATTCATGGAATCAATCTCTGAGTTATTTTGTATAGCCTCTGCTCTATATCTATAAAATGAAAGATATCGTTTCAGCATAGGGAAAGAAAGGCCCTGAAGTTCATTCTGTACCTTAAGGTCAAAAATCAAGAAATGAAATAATTATCTTGACAACAGAAGACCTGTGGTCTTGGCATTCCTCTTCTCTTGGACTTGCTTAATTTTAGCACTTTCTCCTTATTCAGAGGCTTAGCACAATATCCACAGTCTCGGGCAATCATGGGTCTTAAGGGTGGCAATTACATATCATGAGCAGAAAAAAATGGAAGGACAAGTCACTTCACTGTACACATCTTAGCACAATAACTAATTTTACATATCCTCACTTCCCTGAGAGTTGTTGTCTACAAATGAATCTCCAGTTCCAACTTCAAAACTAATTTGCTTTCTTTGAAAACAACAGAAACTGACTGTGGATGACCTGATTAAAGGCAGAAAAGGAACTTTTGGGGGAAAAAAGGATGATTCACAAAACAGAAGAGGAAGGGTAGCATACGAATTACTTTCTTTTCTCAAATCTTAACCAAATAACTAATTCTAAACACTTTGCATTTCACTAAAGTTCAGTTGACTTAATTTCACCTTTGATACCTGTATCAGTTACCATTCTTTAGTTGTAAGCAACTGAACCTGATAATAAATAATTATAAAAAGGATCTGTGAGCCTTGTAGACTTAATGGAGAGGGTAGTTCAGTGACTGAGAACATGTACTCTGTTCTAACTGCATAGGTTAAATTCCAGCTCCACCATTTCCTTGCTATGAATCACTGGACAGGAAAACATTCTCACTTCCTCACCAGTAAAGGAAAACTAACAATAAATGTATCTCATGCCTGTTGAGATGATTAAGTAGGATAATAAAGGTAAGGTACTGTATTAGTTTTCTATTGCAGCTATAACAAATTACCACAAACTTAGTGATTTAAAATGGCAGAAATAGGGGCGCCTGGGTGGCTCAGTTGGTTGAGCGACTGCCTTCAGCTTAGGTCATGATCCTGGAGTCCCTGGATCGAGTCCCGCATCGGGCTCCCTGCTCGGCGAGGAGCCTGCTTCTCCCTCTAACCCTCTCCCCTCTCATGTACTCTCTCTCTCTCATTCTCGCTCTCTCAAATAAATAAATAAATCTTTAAAAATAAATAAATAAATAAATAATGGCAGAAATATATTATCTCAGAGATCTTTACATCAGAATCTGGATAGGCTCACTGATTCTACTTTTCTGGATCACACAAGGCCCAAATCAAGCCAGTAGGCCTTACCTGAAGGATCTGGAGGAGACATCATTCAGGTTGTTGGCAGAAGTCAGTTCTCTGAATTCCACAAACTGAGGTTCCTGTTTCTTTCCTGGCTCTTGGCTGGGAATTGTTCTTAGTTTCTAGAGGCCACACAGTCTCTGGCTAATGGCCCTTATCCATGATTAAAGCCAACAATGGTCAGTTGAGTTCTTCTTATGCTTATATTATCTCTGACCTTCCCTTCTGGCTTTTGTTCCTGACTACAGCTGGAGAAGTTTCCCTGCTTTTAAGCATTCATGTGATTAGACTGAGCCCACCTGGATAATCCAGGATACTCTCCCTATTTTAAGGTCTACAATTTTATACATCTGCCCAATCCCTTATGCCATATAACATATTCATAGTTTCCAGGGATTTAGGAGGACCTCTTTGGGGGGCAGCCTGCCCATCACGAAACTTAGCACACTTCTTGACATGAGTTAAGAAATGTAACAAATTAGTATTGTTACTATATTTGTTAAAAATATGACCTCAGGAAGGACAACTGCTAGGAGAGCCGGATTTCATGGTCTCTTTAGGCACTATAGTCAGATTGACTCTGTTCCAAGTGCTGTCTTTTCTTGTTGTTTATTCCTCCTAAGTACTTGAATTTCCTAGAGTAAGATTCTGAATAACCTCACTTGGGTCTTGGTTTTAATCCTTGCCTCAGTGCACTGTTAGGAGAAAGGGATAGAAAAGTGAGCCTATCCTAGGTTATTGGATCACCCCGTATTACAGACATGAATTTGAGAGAACTAGTTTTCCTAAGGATTTGGGTGTAATTATTTGAAGAAGTGTGAAGGAGTAATGAGCAACCAATAGCAATAGATGTCCACATAGATATGAAAAATAATATTTTTATAAAATGATCCCCTAAAAAAGGAAGGCTATCTGATTCGTTTCTCCTTTTCTAAATAAGAATTAACCCTAATCAACCTGAGATATTAGTTTTCTGTCCTCTTCATGAGCATTTTCAAGGAAATAAATGTCACTATGTTCTCTGTAGCACCTAGCATCATGGACAACCAAGAAACTCTACTTAAAATCCATTATTTGATCATGTAGCATAATAGTTCAGTTTCCCTTTAGTCATGATTTTGTGGCTACTACATGAAAGAATGCAAGTATTTTCTGAACATTCTTCCCATAGCTGCCTTCACCTCCTTGTTCTGCAGGCTATAAATGAGGGGGTTTAGCATGGGAGTGACCACACTGTACTGTAAGGAGAACATCATCTCCAGAGGGGAGCCTGAAGTTGGCAAGAGATAGCTGAGGAAACCTGAGCCATAGAACAAGGTCACAGTAGTGAGGTGGGAGGAGCAGGTGGAGAAGGCCTTGCCTCTGCCTGAGGTGGAGCTGATACTCAGGATGGTGGAGACAATTTGGGCATAGGAGAAAACAATCATAAGGAAGGTTCCAAAGAAATGTAGGACAGAGGAGCAGAGCAGGAGTGTGAAGTTGGTGGAGGTATCAGAGCAAGACAGAGAGAAGAGAGAAGACAGCTCACAGCTGAAGTGGGGAATAGTCTGGTCCTCACAATAGTCTAAATTGACAGCCAAGAGGATATTGATGAGAGCATCAGCAAAGGCCAGGCCCCAGGAACCCCACACCATCCCAACACAGAGCTGGTTGCTCATCACTTGGCCATAGAGCAGAGGGCAGGTGATGGCTACATAGCGGTCATAGGCCATCACAGCCAGCAGACAGGCCTCAGTACCCCCCGTGGCAAACATAAAGAAGGCCTGAGCCAGGCAGCTCTCTACAAAGATGGTTTTGCTTTCAGAAAGTAGATTCTCCAGCATCTTGGGGACTGTGACAGATGAGTGGCAGAGGTCCAGGAAGGAGAGCTGTCTCAAAAAGAAGTACATGGGCATGTGGAGGTGGGAATCAGGCCTAATCACCAGCAGCATCAAGAAATTTCCCATCAGAGTGAAGAGATAAATCAGAAGGAATAACACAAAGAGTATGTCCTGAATATTGGGGTCAATGGATAGTCCAAGGAGAATGAACTCACTGATAGCACTGTAGTTTTTCATTGCCATATACAGAAGTGTTCTCTCTGGAAAACAAGAAGATTCACCAAAAGTCTTTCAGTGCATCTCAGTACCCCACTACCTAGATCTTATTCAACATGAATATCTTTTCATTACTGTCCCACAATCCACATTCAGGTATTTAAAAGTTAATTTCTTGGTCATCATCTTGCCATTGGTATTTTAAATAAGCCAAGATCCTATTTTTATTATAATCTTTTTTGGAGCCATAATGTAGTTTAGAGTGATACATTTGAAAAGAAGTTTCCTGATATGAGAAAAAGGTAGAGAAGAAAATCTCAGGAGTGAATTACCTGAGAAATTGAGGTAGGATTAAGTCTAGATTCAAAGGACTTAGGTAGGAGCAGGGATACTTTGTATATTCTGTGTCTAGGAGAGACGGTCAAGAGTACAAGAAGTGAGTTTCCATTTGACTGCTTTCATTTGTTTTCAATAAAGTGTAAATGAGATTATTGGTTGTGCATGTGGCTGTGTGCAAGCATGCCCACATGTACACAATAAATTATAAAGGTATTGATAATGATAAAAGTACGTGCACAATCATGGGCATAGGGGTCAAGGTGAAGTGTAAGAAACTATTACAGGATAGGAGGACAATAAGACATCAAGGAATTAGAAACTAGATGCGGAATTAGATTGTTCTGGATTTTTATAATTTTAAATTTCCTTCATTTTATTTGATGGCATCATATTGTAATTTAATTTTAAAATACATTCACAAAATAATAATCAAGTTTTAAAAACTGGTAGCCTAGATCATGATGCCCAGTGATATTTTAGGTGGGCAATGCTATGACTACAATCGGTCATGAGAAGCTGTTCCCACTTAACAGGACAATGCTTTGATTAGATCATCATGCTAACCCTAAAAGTCATATATCCAGGAATATATGTAGTCACCACTCCCATCGAGGCCATTATTGCAGGTTTTAAGGCCCCCACATGGTTATCTAAACTCTCTCCTCATACTTTGAAACTTGTGCATATATCCTCGTACTGGCCTGATATTTTAGACTTCACCTGAGTCTCAATATAACTGCTCAATATTCTTGCCTCAAACTGGAGCTGCTCCCTGGCCCTTGCTATTCTAATTCAACACTACTTCATTTACTCCATCAGCAAAGACTGAGGGAACTATCCTGTTGTTGATTCACTGACTGAACAGCTAAGCATCCCAGTCCATGTAAGGAACAAAACCTAATTATCTGAATTCTTAGTTGGTAGTACAATGTTTTGTGGCAACAATACTTTCAGATCCAGTAAGTAATAAAACTCTTCAGCTTGTGAAGTCAACATTAAGAATACTGTTTTAACAAGACAGAGGATCATAGGGTAAGGGAGGGAAAAATGAAACAAGATGAAACCAGAGAGGGAAACAAACCATAAGAGACTCTTTTTTTTTTTTTTTTTCATAAGAGACTCTTAATCTCAGGAAACAAACTGAGGGTTGCTGGAGTGGAGGGGGGTGAAAGGGATGGTGTGGCTGGGTGATGGACATTGGGTAGGGTATGTGCCATGGTGAGTGCTGTGAATTGTGTAAGACTGATGAATCACAACCTATACCCCTGAAACAAATAATACACTATATGTTAATAAAAAAAAAGAATACTTTTTTTAAAGAAGTAGAAAATCATAAATTGGAAGTTAACATTTAGGATGGATTCAACACTAGCAATGAAAAATAATAAATTGTGGGCAATATATAGGTATTTATTTATAATTACTGGGGGTCAGACTATGGAGATAATCTCTTAAATTCTTATTCTTTCACTCTTTAGATATAGCAATATTATGCATGGGGGCTCTCAATGCTCATCCTGAGATCACCCCATCACCCAAAGAGCAAAGCAAGAGAACCCAAGTAAGGATTCACAGTAGCCAGGAGTGAGGTTTGTGTTGTATGACTTCAGAGCCAGTACATACAAAATAAAATTCCCTTCCTCTTGGCTACCAACAAACATAGTCCAACTAACTAGATCCAGAGATTCCATGAACTGCAGAGAGAATCCGAACCTTGGATCAAGGCAATACCTTGCAAAGAAACAACCATTGTGATAAAAGTCAATGCTAGGGGTTTGATTTCCCAGTAAGTTTCTTCTTTAACATAATTTAGAGGTTCGCAGAACAATCTTTTAAAAATAAAATTAAGGGGCGCCTGGGTGGCTCAGTTGGTTAAACAACTGCCTTCGGCTCAGGTCATGATCCTGGAGTCCTGGGATCGAGTCCCACATCGGGCTCCCTGCTCAGCAGGGAGTCTGCTTCTCCCTTTGAACCTCACCCTCTCATGCTCTCTGTCTCCCATTCTCTCTCTCAGATAAATAAATAAAATCTTTAAAAAAAAATAAAAATAAATAAAATTAAGGAGTGATGTTAGTAAGATGGTGGAATAAGAGGTCCCAGCCCTTATCCCCCCAAAGAAACACCAATTTAACAACCATCCATGGATGAAAATACCTTTATGAACGATCTGGAATCCAGGTGACAGATTACAGCACTCTGGAGGAACACAGAAATAAGAAAAGACACATTTGAAAGGGTAAGAAATACCTTTACCCATGTCAACCTTCTCACAACTCAGCATAGAGAACTGCATGAAGATCCTTGACCCGCAAGTTCTCCCATGGGGGAAAGAGAGAGAAAGCATACCCACAGATGCCAGCCCCAGATTTACCTGCCCACATATCCCAGCACCACCTGCCTGCCTGTGAACCCCAGCAAAGGGCACAATGCCAACCCACATACCCCATCAGCCAGCCTGCTCATGGTCCCCATCAACCAGCCTACCCAGAATCTCTGGCCTGGCTGACAGTGAAGGACTTTCCTTGTTAAAGTTTCCTCTTGAAGAAATATGTGCACTCCAATATTCATTGCCACATTATTCACAGTAGTCAAGACATGGTAACAACCTAAGAGTCCATCACAGATTAATGGATAAAGAAAATGTCACATATACATGTAATAGAGTATTACTCAGCCTTAAAAAAGGAAATCCTGCCATTTGCAACAACATGGATGAACTTGGAGGATTATATGCTAAGTGAAATAAGCCAGATGCGGAAGGAAAAATACTACATGATAACAACTATATGAGGAATCTAAAATAGTCAAACTCATAGAAGCAGAGAGTAGAATATGATTACCAGGGGCTGAAAGGAGGAGAAATAGGGAGGTATAAGTCAAAGGGTTCAAAATCAGTTACACAAGATGAATAAGTCCTGAGATCTACCATATACCATCATGACCATAATTAGTAATACTGTATTATATACTTAAAAAGTGGCTAACAGGATATATCTTAAATGTTATTTTCACACACAAAAAGTTAAAATAGGGCGCCTGGGTGGCTCAGTTGGTTAAGCGACTGCCTTCAGCTCAGGTCATGATCCTGGAGTCCCAGGATCGAGTCCCGCATCGGGCTCCCTGCTCGGCAGGGAGTCTGCTTCTCCCTCTGACCCTCCTCCCTCTCATGCTCTCTGTCTCTCATTCTCTCTCTCTCAAATAAATAAATAAAATCTTTAAAATGATTTAAAAAAAAGTTAAAATAATAAATAAAGAGGGTAGGAGGAAACTTTTGAAGGTGATAGATATATTTATGGCATAGATTGTAGTGGTGGTCTCACCGATGTATACTTATCTCCACACTCAGCAAATTTATACATTAAATATGTTCAGCTTTTTGTCAATGTCATCTCAATCAGGTGCTTTAAAATTTATATTAAAACTTCAATTTTTTATTGTGGTTCATTCCTGAAACATGACCATTATTGATTTATTTCTTTAGTCTCTATTTCAAAATTTAAACAGCTCTGGAAACATAATAGAATAGGTTTGTTTCTAGATATTAACACCATTATGTGGAGGAAATTAGTTGGCTCTTGCCCAAACTAAAAGTTCCCTGAGAAGTGTTAATTTCAGAGTCAGACAAAGGGTACCAAGCATAATAAATAGCCCATAAGGGTTACTAGAATGTGATAGTGAAAAACATGAACAAATGAATGAATAAATGAGCAAGAGACTGCTTGAAAGAAAGAAAAAAGAAAGAAAAAGAAAGAAAGAAAGAAAGAAAGGAAAAAGACAAGCCAGTCAATGTAACCAAGATACAAGCTTCTAAATAGTCTGTATTAGTTGAAGTCCCTTACTTTATAAGGGGCACTTGGCATTGGGGGGAAATATGAAACAAGAAGTGCCAAAGATAACCATCACCTTTTTTCTATATGTGTCCTGGTTTTGCTTTATGTCTCGCTCCTTGACTGATGAGATACCTCATATGCTCTGGGGTGGGTTAAGGGAGGTCTTTGGTCTGGTTTCATTTCACAAAGTTTTACTAAACAAACCTGGAAATCAATAGTATTATTACATAAATTATACTGCAGTAAAATTTCCCAAGGATTTATATACAAATCACAATGATTCCTATTAAGCAATTGATTGACAAGCTTTTAAACAGTACTTCTCCACGTGAGTGAGGACTAGCTGTATACATTGCACAGTAACTAATATCACCCTCTGGAGTTTCCAGTTCCATCTTGCCAGGAAGAGCACCAAATGACAAAGCTTACTACCTCACATCTCTGGTACCCTATAGCAGTCACATTTGTCCTAGAAGCATGGACAACATGGTGAGGCACCAAAAGAATGACACTGTAACAATTCTTTAGAGCTGAAATACTATCTTAGAGGGCAAGGAAGCACTACCTACATTTCAAAAGGCTTCAAATCCCATCTGTTAAAACACAAACTCAGTATTAGATATTTATCGAATTACTGTTATTTATCTCAGGTCTGTCAATGGGATTGTGATTATGTAAGAGAATATCCTTGTTCATAGGAGATGAATGCTTAAGTATTCACAAGTGAGGTGTTGCAGTGTCATAACTTACTTTCAAATGATTCAGCAGATCAAAGTAGATACATACATACATAATACAATACTACATATAGATAAATTAATAAAGTATATGTAGCAAGATGCTAACAATTTGTGGATCTAGGTGAAAGTTATACTATCATATTACTCTTTCAACTTTCCTATATGTTTACAATTTTTCAAAACGAAAAATCTTTTTAAAATTCTTGAAAAACTCACCCCACACACGAATTGAATAACTGTGTTTTACTTAGAATTTTCCACTGTGGAAGATCAAATTAAAGCTAAATGATATTTCTTAAAATACAAAAATTTATAGAAAACAGTTACAGTGTATTTCCCTTAGTTACCCGGCCATTGTGTTTGCAGTATAAATCTGATAGTAAAATGTTATTCTTGGTTAAAACACACTCCCTCTATGAATCATGGATCACCACATCAAAAACTAATGATGTATTGTATGGTGACTAACATAACATAATAAAATTAAAAATAAATAAATAAATAAATAAATAAACACACTCCCTCTATACCCACCATACACACGCCAAATAAACAAATTATGTATTCAAATACATAATTAAGACAACTATTCATGTGCTTTTCCTTTTGCTTTTGTTAAGTGAAAACTGTGAATTCTTACCTCCATAAGAAGTAAGAATATATAGAACTTGACCAACATATGTAAAATATATGCTAGGTAAAGTGACCAAAATTGAAAAGCAAATGAGGAATCATACTTCAAATCCCTATAATTGAAGCAACAGAAAATCTAATATTCTGTTAATGCAATGCAAAATCAGCTGGTTAGGGTAGAAATCCAACAAGTTATTTGCCCTGCACATGTCAACCAAGTAGCTGGCCCAATCGTTCAGGTGTGATGAGTGCCCAACGTGCTTGCTATGTTAGCCCTCTCTACCAACATGGTTATGCCTTGAGATCTTTAGTTAACAGCATTAAAGCCATATTTTCACAGTCAAAATGGTGCAAAAAAAGCAACTAGAGTCAAACAGAAATGGAAAACACATCTTGAATTACTGAACTGTTTGGCTTTCTTGATGATTTTTAAATATTTTAAATAACTTAATTTTTAGGTATAGATTTGCAGAATAAAAGAAAATGTTGAACTAGAAACTTATAAACAAATGATTGTGCAGTTGCTCCACAAATATAGATCTGGGTGAATTTTACAGTGTTGCGATTTTTTTGCAAGTATCTTACTGATTTTCTTTTGTTTATTGCTTTATGTTGACATCCAAAATCATGTACATTGTCAGAAGTGGATAAGTTTATGCTGACAATAACAACAATTTCTGTTGTGAGGGAATTAGAAGTCTATTGATTCAAATGTACTATATGCTATATATAGTCAGTTTTGACTTTATTTACTTCTTGGTTTTATACATACATATGAAGACAAAGTGGCAAGATCTCTGCTTAAGAAAGCAAGACCTAACAAATATACTTATTGTTGCAATGTATGCATTTCTTAAAGATATTATTTTATAGTACTGATGTTTAAGGAAAAGCTGACAACTCATAAAATTACATAAAACAAATCTAACTTACCTGATACAAACTCTGTGATTTATTTTTTTAACTGCAAAAGTGCAACTCCCTGGAGTTCAGGGCATAAAGAAGATTTTAATCTACAAAGATTAGAAATAATGTGCTTGATGTTCTTACCTGGTCAGGTAATCTCAGTGGCCCAACCTTTCCAGACCCTGAAAAAAATGCAGGTTCTATGCCAAAAGGCAGAGAAGCAGCAGATGCAGACCTCCTTGGAGGAAGACATATGTGGGGCCCTATCCCAGATCTGCTATTTTCTCAATATGTAAGCTTAAAAAGAAATTTCATCTTTTTAATTTCATGTTTCCCATCTGCACAGTGGGGATAACAATACCCACTTTGCAGTGTTATAATAATTTAATTAATTTACATAAAATAAAAGCTTTAACAAACTCAGTTTTCAATTTATTTAAAATGCTTAAATTTCAAAGGATGAGGAAAAGAGATACATCTGAGAAGCTGCCCAGAACATCTTAGGGAACAGATAAAAACTAGTGCATTGCAGAAGAGTTCTAAGACAGTAAAAAAGAATTTAGATGAAAGGAATAAAAAGTAAGTGTCTAAGAAAGCCATAAAGAGAGGAAAGGCAAGAGAGAAGGGAGAAGAAAGTAGCTCATGGAGCTGGTCAGAAGGAACAAAAACATCAGACAATTTAGGAAGGACATTATTATGCTCTTGGCTTGTATTCTGGAGCTCAGGGTTAATAAGTGAAGCCATACTTGCTCAGGTGATTCCCATAAAGAGAGGATGTACCACAACTACTCTGTGAATAGGTATAAGTTTCAGTCTAAAAAGCTGGATGAGAAAAAAGAAGTGTTTACCCAGGCTCCAAAAGACCCTATAGATAAATCTTCAGAAACCTTTTCCAATTTCTGCTTGAGAATCATCTCATTTGAGCAATTTCTTTCATCTTTCTTAATCCTGATCACACAATCATTTGTCCACTTAACTTCCTTTATGATAAATACCTTGCTGTTTGCACTGTCCAAATAATGGATCCTCCCATGTAACCAATCAGAGGTAGGCAGCTGGGTTTTGTCAGTTGATGGGTTTTAGAACTGAATGGGGAGACTAAGAGGCAGCTGGCTAATGTTAGGCAGTCCCTAGGGTCACACTAGAAGTTTGACTTTGGACTCAGTAACTAAAAAGAAGAACTTTTGGGAGGGCAACAGGGGACTTTATTATGCAACATTGCTGGAAATTCTGGGTTGAAACAAACACTTTGAACTACTGAATGACAAATCTTACCATTCTTTTTTAAATTCAATTCGCCAACATATAGTACATCATTAGTTTTTGATATAATGTTCAATGATTCATTAGTTGTGTATAACACCCAGTGCTCATCACATCACGTGCCCTCCTTAATGCCCATTACCCACCCAGTTACCCCATCCCCCCATCCACCTCCCTATGCGCAATCCTTAGTTTGTTTCCCGGAGTCAAGAGTCTCTCATGGTTTGTCTCACTCTCTGATTTCTTCCCATTCAGTTTTCCCTCCCTTCTCAAATCCTACCATTCTGATGAGAGTTCCATAGGAACAGGGAGGGAAAAGAAAATCTGGTCCCTGTGTAGGAAGCCAGGATTTTCCCACAGCCCAAAACAAGGTGGATGAACCCTCCTGGGATTTACTATGGAAACTGAGAAGTGACTGAGTTTATCTCCTGATCTTCCCATGTGTATATGAAATAGGTTTGTAAATACAAGTGAACTGAATATCAGGATAGTCAAATGAGTAAAAACAAGACAAACTTGCTTTTCATTATGTAAGAAACTATGAAACAATCTTCTGCCATATCATTAAACACTATACCACCTTACCTAGATATAATGATTTAGCAGATATGCTCAGAGGCATTTTTCTATACATATATGAGATCTGTACGTATGCTCCAGCTTGTTTTCATCATTTAATTATGAGCTTTGGAGTTCTTTTCATGCCTACATGCAATACCTATCTTTTTCCTCTTTATGCCTATGTGATATTCATAATACGTAATTTACTTAGCCATTCTCCCATTGATGATTATTCAAGCTGATTCCAAGTCAAATCTATTATAATTAGTGCTATATTGAGCAAAAAAATTATTGCACCTCTGTCTTGGGTATGTGTGCTAGTACCTTTGTAGTCGGGAACACTATTTGCAATTGCTGCATCAATATCAAAGAGATACAAATTTGAAATCTGGTTTGATAGTTTACATATTCCAATTCTCAGTTATATCAACTTGTTGTGTATTGACTATGTGTGGTATCTATTTGACTATGTGGACTCAACAAGACTCCAAATCAATGCTAATTTCATGCTACATAACGTGTAAAGGGGAATGTGAGAACAAACAAGATCAGAGCCATGCATTTAAGTCATTCAGCCTCTCAAAGGACTTCCTCATCTCTGGGGGAGAACAGTAAAATTGTGTATCTACAGTTGCAGCACAAAATCATTTTGAGAAGACATGTAATCTAAAGCCAATAAATTTTTTTTAAAGATTTATTTATTTATTTATTTGACAGAGAGAAACACAGCGAGAGAGGGAACACAAGCAGGGGGAGGGGGAGAGGGAGAAGCAGGCTTCCCGCAGAGCAGGGAGCCTTGGATGCAGGACTCGATCCCAGGACCCAGGATCATGACCCGAGCAGAAGGCAGACACTTAATGACTGAGCCACCCAGGCCGCCCCTGGAGGTGTTGACTTTAATATGTTCTTTATGTATTTTGGATACTAGCCCTTTATCTGATATGTCATTTGAGAATATCTTCTCCCATTCTGAAGGTTGCCTTTTAGTTTTGTTGATTGTTTCCTTTGCTTTTTATCCAAAAACTTTTTATCCTGATGAAATCCCAATGGTTCATTTTTGGTTTTCCCTTGCATTTGGAGTTGTGTCTAGCGAGAAGCTGCTACAGCCAAGATCAAAGAGTTTGCCGGCTATGTTCTCCTTTAGGATTTTGATGAATTCCTGTCTCACTTTAGCTCTTTCATCCATTTTGAGTTTATTTTTGTGTATGGTGTAAGAAAGTGGTCCCATTTCATTCTTCTGCATGTGGCTGTCCAATTTTTCCAACACCATTTGTTGAAGAGGCTTTTTTCCATTGGATATTCTTTCCTGCTTTGTCAAAGATTAGTTGACCATAGGGTTCAGGGTTGGATTCTCTATTTTATTCCACTGATCTATGTGTCTGTTTTTGTGCCAGTACCATACTGCCTTGATGATTACAGCTTTGTAGTACAGTTTGATGTCTGGTATTGTGATGCCACCAGCTTTGGTTTTCTTTTTCAACAATCCTTTGGTTATTCAAGGTCTTTTGTGGTTCCATACATATTTTTGGATTATTTGTTCCAGCTCTGTGAAAAATGTTGATGGCATTTTTTTTTAAA
This sequence comes from Leptonychotes weddellii, assembly GCF_054177405.1. Classification (NCBI taxonomy): domain Eukaryota; kingdom Metazoa; phylum Chordata; class Mammalia; order Carnivora; family Phocidae; genus Leptonychotes; species Leptonychotes weddellii. The sequence goes on from NC_138373.1 coordinate 100,903,649, forward strand.
GATTTTATTTATTTATTTGACAGAGAGAGAGACATTGAGAGAGGGAACACAAGCAGGGGGATTGGGAGAGGGAGAAGCAGGCTTCCGGCTGAACAGGGAGCCCGATGAGGGGCTCGATCCCAGGACCCTAGGATCGTGACCTGAGCCGAAGGCAGACGCTTAACGACTGAACCACCCAGGCACCTCTGTTGATGGTATTTTGATAGGGGTTGCATTGAATGTGTAGATTGCTTTGGGTAGCACAGACATTTTAACAATATTTGTCCTGCCAATCCATGAGCATGGAATGTTTTTCCATTTCTTTGTGTCTTCCTCAATTTCTTTCATATAACTGTTCTATAGTTTGAGTACAGATCCTTTACCTATTGGTTAAGTTTATTTGTAGATATCTTATGGCTTTTGGTGCAATTGCAAATGGTATCAATTCCTTGATTTCTCTTTCTTCTGACTCATTTGTATATAGAAATGCAACTGACTTCTGTGCATTGATTTTATAACCTGTGACTTTGCTGAATTCCTGTATCAGTTCTAGCAATTTTGGGGTGGAGTCTTTTGGGTTTTCCACATAGAGTATGAGGTTAACAGCAAAGAGTGAAAGTTTGACTTCTTTGCTGATTTGGATACCTTTTATTTCTTTTTGTTGTCTGATTGCTGAAGCTAGAACAGTGGGGAGAGTGGGCATCCTTGTTCTGTTCCTGACCTTAGGGGAAAAGCTCTCAGTTTTTCCCCATTGAGGATGATATTCTCTGTGGGTTTTTTGTACATGGCTTTTATGATAGTGAGGTATGTTCCCTCTATCCTTACACAGCAGAGAGTTTTTATCAAGAAACGATGCTGTATTTTGTCAAATGCTTTTCCTGCCTCTATTAAGAGGATCATACAGTTCTTGTCCTTTCTTTTTTAATGTGGTGTATCATACTGATTGATTTGTGGATGTTGAACCACCCTTGCAGCCCAGGAATAAATCCTACTTGGTCATGGTGAATAATGTACAGTTTTTAATGTACAGTTGGATCCTATTAATTCATATCTTGGTGAGAATATTTGCATCCATGTTCATCAGGAATACTGGTCTGTAATTCTTTTTTAGTGGGGTCTTTGTCTGGTTTGGGGATCAAGTTATGCTGGCCTCATAGAGTTTGGAAGTTTTCCTTCCATTTCTATTTTTTGAAACAGTTTCAGAAGAATAGGTAATAATTCTTCTTTAATTGTTTGGTAGAGGGGTGCCTGGGTGGCTTAGTCACTGGGCGTCTGTCTTCAGCTCAGGTCATGATCCCAGGGTCCTGGGATCGAGCCCCTCATTGGGCTCCCTGCAGGAGGCCTGCTTCTCCCTCTCCCACTCCCCCTGTGTCCCCTCTCTCGCTGTGTCTCTCTCTGTCAAATAAATAAATAAAATCTTAAAAAAATAATAAATGTTTGGTAGAATTCCCTGGGAGGCTATCTGGCCCTGGACTCTTGTTTTTTGGGAGATTTTTGATTATTGATTCAATTTCTTTGCTGGTTATGGGTCTGTTCAGATTTTCTATTTATTCCTGTTTCAGTTTTGGCAGTTTATATGTTCCCAGGAATGCATCCATTTCTTCCAGATTGCCTAATTTGTTGGCATATAATTGCTCATAATATTCTCTTATAATTGTATTTCTGCAGTGTTGGTTGGGAACTCTCTTCATTCATTCATGATTTTATTTATCTGGGTCCTTTCTCTTTTCTTTTTGATAAGTCTGGCTAGTGGTTTATCAATCTTGTTAATTCTTTCAAAGAACAAGCTCCTAGTTTCCCTGATCTGTTCTACTGTTTTTTTTTTATTTTTTATTTTTTAAGATTTTATTTCTTTCTTTCAGACAGAGAGAGAGAGAGCACGAGCAGGGAAGAGGGGCAGAGAAAGAAGCAGGCTCCTAGCTGAGCAGGGAGCCCAATGCGGGACTCAATCCTGGGACCCTGGGATCATGACCCGAGCCGAAGGCAGACACTTAACCGACTGAGCCACCCAGGTGCCCCTTTTTTTTTATTTCTATATCATTGTTTTCAGCTCTAATATTTATTATTTCCCTTCTCCTACTGGATTTAGACTTTATTTGCTGTTCTTTTTCCAGCTCCTTTAGGTGTAAGGTTACCTTGTGTACTTGAGACTTTTCTTGCTTAAGAAAGGCCTGTATTGCTATATATTCCCCTTTTAAGATTGCCTTTGTTGCATCCCAAAGGTTCTGAACTATTGTGTTTTCATTTTCATTTGCTTCCACGTATTTTTTAAATTTTTAATTTCCTGGTTGACCATTCATTCTTTAGTAGGATGTTCTTTAGCCTCCATGTATTTGAGTTCTTTCCAAATTTTTTCTTGTGGTTGACTTCAAGTTTCATAGCATTGTGGTTTAAAAATATGCATGGTTTGATCTCAGTCTTTTTGTACCAGTTGAGACCTGATTTGTGACCCAGTATGTGATCTACTCTGGAGAATGTTCCATGTGCACTTGAAAATAATGTGTATTTTGCTGCTTTAGGATGAAATGCTCTCAATATATCTGTGAAGTCCATCTGGTCCAGTGTGTCATTCAAAGCCCTTTTTTCCTTGTTGATCTTCTGCTTAGATGATCTGTCCATTGCTGTAAGTGGGGTATTAAAGTCTCTTACTATTATTGTATTATTATAAATGAGTCTTTAAGTTTGTCATTCATTGATTTATATATTTGACTGTTCCCAAATTAAGGGCATAAATATTTACAATTGTTAGATCTTCTTGTTGGATAGACCCCTTTATTATGTATAGTGTCCTTATTCATCTCTTATTACAGTCTTTAGCTTAAAATCTTGAAAAAAACATAGAAGACACTAAAGAAGCCTTACTGTAGAGATAAAGAACTAAAATCTAGTCAGGCTGATTCACTCTTCTGATTCATTCATTCTCATTTTTGTGACCTCCACTTGGGACTGCATCTCAGTAATAGCATGTTGTGGTCACAAAAAGGTCACAAAAATGAGGATGAATGAATCAGAAGAGTGAATCAGTGATATAGAAGCTAATACGGAAAATTAGGAGGCTGAAAGGAAAAGGGAAAGAAAACTATCAGATCACGAATACAGATTTAGGGAACTCAGCAATTTCATAAAGTGAAATAATATCCAGATAATCGGGGTCCCAGAAGAAGAAGAGTGGGAACAAGTGGCAGAAGGTTTATTTGAACAAATTATAGCTGAGAACTTCCCTAATCTGGGGAAGGAAACAGGCATTCTAGTCCAAGAGGCATGAGAACTCCCCTCAAAATCAATAAAAGTAGGTCAACACCTTCACATATTATAGTGAAACTTGCAAATTACAAAGATAAAGAAAAAATCCTGAAAGCAGTTCAGGACAAGAGGTTCTTAAACTACAAGGGTAGACACATAAAGCAAGCAGCAGACCTGTCCACAGAGACCTGGCAAGCCAGAAAGGACTGGCATGATATATTCAAGGTGCTAAATGGGGAAAATATGCAGCTAAGAATACTGTATCCAGCAAGACTGTCATTCAGAATAGGAGAGATAAAGAGTTTCCAAGACAAACAAAAACTAAAGGAGTTTGTGAACACTAAACCAGCCCTGCAAGAAATATTAAAGGTGACCCTTTGAGCAGAAAGAGAGACCAAAAGTAACAAAGACCAGAAAGGAATAGAGACAATCTATAGGAACAGCAACTTTATAGGTAATACAATGGCCAAAATTAATATCCTTCAATAATTACTCTGAATGTAAATGGACTAAATACTCCAATCAAAAGATGTAAGGTGTCAGAATGGATAAAAAGAAAAGACCCATTGATATGCTGCTTATAAGAAACTCATTTTAGGGGCGCCTGGGTGGCTCAGTTGGTTAAGCGACTGCCTTCGGCTCAGGTCATGATTCTGGAGTCCCTGGATCGAGTCCCGCATCGGGGTCCCTGCTCGGCAGGGAGCCTGCTTCTCCCTCTCCCGCTCCCCCCTCTTGTGCTCTCTCTCTCTCTCTCACTCTCTCTTTCAAATAAATAAATAAATAAAATCTTAAAAAAAAAAAAGAAAAGAAACTCATTTTAGACCCAAAGACACCTCCAGATTGAAAGTGAGGGGGTGGAGAACCATTTATCATGCTAATGGACATCAAAAGAAAGCGGGAATAGCCATCCTTATATCAGACAAACTATATTTTAAGCCCATTTTTAATTGGATTATTTACTTTTTTGCTATAGAGTTGTATGAGTTCCTTATATATTTTGGATAGTAACCCCTTATCAACCCCTTTAGTTGCCTTTTCATCTTATACATTGTTTCTTTTGCTATGCAGGAGCTCTTTAGTCTGATGTAGTCCCACTTGTATAAATATTTTAGCTTTTGCTGTCTGTGGTTTTGGTGTCTTTTTTTATTTTTAAGATTTTATTTATTCATTTGACAGAGAGAAACACAGCAAGAGAGGGAACACAAGCAGGGGGAGGGGGAGAGGGAGAAGCAGGCTTCCCACAGAGCAGGGAGCCCAATGCAGGGCTCGATCCCAGAACCCTGGGATCATGACCTGAGCCGAAGGCAGATGCTTAACAATGGAGCCACCCAGGTGCTCCAGTTTTGGTGTCTTATTCAAAAATTCATTTTCTTTTTTTTTCCCATCAGGGAATACAAATTGAAAGTACAATGAGATATCACCTCACACCTGTCAGAATGGCTAAAATCAACAACCCAAGCAACAACAGGTGTTGGCCAGGATGTAGAGAAAGGGAAACCCTCTTACAATGTTGGTGGGAATGCCAACTGGTGCAGCCACTCTGGAAAACAGTATGGAGGTTTCTCAAAAATGAAAAATAGAACTACCTTATGATCCAGAAATTGCACTGTCGGGTATTTACCCAAAGGATACAAAAATACTAATTTAAAGGGACATATGCACGCTCTTGTTTATAACAGCATTATCTATTATTGCCAAACTATAGAAACAGCCAAGTGTCCACTGACTGATGAATGGATAAGGAAGAGGTGGTGTGTGTGTATTTCTATTCTAAATAAATAAATATATATATATATAAAATGGAATATTACTCAGACTTTAAAAAGAATGAAATCTTGACATTTGCAATGATGTGGTAGAAGGTAGAGAATATTATGCTAATTGAAATAAGTCAAAACAAATATAATTTTACTCATATTGGGAATTTAAGAAATAAAACAAAGGAGCATAGGGCAAAAAGAGAGAAGCAAACTAAGGAACAGATTCTTAACTATAGAGAAAAAACTGATAGTTATCAGAGGGGAGGTGGGTGAGGGGATGGATTAAGTAGGTGATGGTGATTCAGAAATGCACTTGTGATGAGCATCAGGAGTTCTATATAGGTGTTGAATCACTAAATTGTACACCTGAAACTAGTATTACACTTTGTGTTAAGTAACTAGAATTTAAATGAAATCTTTTTAAAAAGAGTTCATTTTCAATACCAATATCAAAGATCTTTTATCCTATGTTTTCTTAGATGAGTTTTATGGTTTCATGTCTTATATTTAAGTTTTTGATCCATTTCAAATTAATTTTTGTTAGTGGTATAAGATAGGGGTCTAGTTTCATTCTTTTGCATGTGGATATTTACTCTTCCCAGCACCATTTATTGAAGAAATAATCCTTTCTGCCATTGTCTGTTCTTTCTACCTTTGCCAAATATTAGTTCACCATATACATGTAGAATTATTCTAGGCTTTCCATTCTGTTCCACTGATTTTTGTCCCTGTTTCAATGCCAGGACCATACTGCTTTGATTACTATAGCTTTGTAATACAGTTTGAAATCAGGAAGTGTGAAGCCTCCAGTTTTGTTCTTCTTTCTCAAGATTGCTTTGGCTATTTAGGTCCTTTTCTGGTTCCACAGACACTTTAGGATAGTTCTTTCTCTTTCTCTGAAAAATGCCATTGTAATTTTGATAAGGATTGCTTTACATCTGATCGCTTTGTGTAGTTTGGACATTTTAACAATATTAATTCTTCCAATCCAAGAACACAACACAGAATATCTTTCCATTTACTATGTCTTCTTCCATTTATTCATCAAAGACTTATAGTTTTCAATTTACAGGTCTTTCACCTCCTTGGTTAAATGGACTCTGTTATGTTGGGGAACATTCCTTCAATACCAAATTTATTGAGAGTTTTTTTTATATATAATGAAAGAATATTATATTTTGTCAAATGCTTTTTCTACATCTACTGAAATGATTGTAAGATTTTTATTCTTCATTGTGTTGTTATGGTGTTATCACATTGATTGATTTGCAGATGTTGAACCATTTTTGGGGATGAATCCCCCTTGATCATGGCATATGATCTTTTTAGTGTGCTCTTGAATTCAGTTTGCTAGTGTTTTTTGAGGATTTTTGCATCTATGTTTATCAGGGATATGGACCTGTAATTTTCTTTCTTGAAGTGTCCTTGTCTAGCTTTGGTATCAGGGTAATGCTGCCCTCATAAAATGCATTTGGAAGTATTCCTTCCTCTTCAATTTCTTGGTAGAGTTTGAAAATAATTACATTAATTCTTTAAATGTTTGATAGAATTCACCTGTAAAGCTATCTGGTCCTGGGATTTTATTTGTTGGGAGATTTTTGATTACTTATTCAATCTGTTCTCATTATTGGTCTTTTCAGATTTTCTATTACTTCATGATTCAGTCTTGGTAACTTGTGTGTTTCTAGGAATTTATCCATTTCTTCTAAATTATCTAATATGCTGGCATATAATTATTCATAGTCTCTCATGGTTCTTATATTCTCTGATATCAGTTGTAATGTTTCCTCTTTCATTTATGTGTCAGCTCTTTCTTTTAAGTCTAACAAAAGTTTGTCAATTTTGTCTTTTCAAAAAACCAACAGTTTTGTTTATCTTTTCTATTGTCTTCCTAGTCTTTATTTCATTTATTTTTTATCTTATTTTATTCTTTCTTTTCTATTTCTTTGACAGGTAAGTTTAGGTTCTTTGAGATCTTTCTTTTTTTCTCAATATAGGTGCTTTAAATTTCCCTCTCAGAACTGCTTTTGCTGCTTCCCACAAGGTATGGCATGCTCTGTTTCCATTTTTGTTTGTCTCAGAATTTTTATTTCCCTTTTACCATTCTTTTGTAAGCATGTCTAGTGGTGACAAAATTCCCTCAGCTTTTTTTTTCCTCTAGGAAAGTCCATTAAAGCTTCATGTCAGGACCCAGGGGGCAGATTGCAGAGCAGTGGTGGCTGGGTCCCAGTAATGGCAAGTCAAAGCCATAACCTGTGATCTGGGGGTGGGGCTCAGAGCAGTGGCAGCATGGCCCAAGTAATGGTGGTCAAAGAATTATTTGGGACCCAAGGGGTAGAACTCAGAGAAGCAGTGGCTACCCTGGCAATGATAGGACAAAGCTATGACCTGGGACTGGAGGCAGCTCTGGTCCCACATATGGCAAGGTACTGCAGCATCCTGATCCCAGAAAGTGGGGCACAACAGTGATTGGGGCCTCTGAGGGCAGGTCTCACCACAGCAACATCTCCAGCCCCAGGGAGGAGATGCAGTGGTGGGGATTCCAGGCAGCTCCATCAGCTGGGATAAGCCGTGGTGAAGACTATGGGAATCCTCAGTAGCAAAGGCTGCAAATATCCACAAGGAGGCTTGCTGGGGTTCTCGTGCTCTCCTTTTCCCCATGGGATGAAATCCTCTGAGGGGATCCCTCCTGGAACTGAGCTGCTTTGGACCAGGGGATAGGGTGACACAGGTAAAATGCTTCCAATGCTTTTCTATATGGCCATCCCCAATTTTTGAGCTCAGCAGTTTTTTCTGCTTCTTTGTTGTAGTCCAGAACTTTTGTAGTACAAAACTTTAACTTCCCTTCATTTTTTATATTCTCCATTTCTTTTTGTATGTCCAAAGTCTTAGCTTATATAATACTCCATGTACCTGAGAAACCTCATTTAACTTTTTTATAAAGTAGGTCTTCTGGCAATATATTCTCTCATGTTTTGTTTGCCTAGAAAATATTTATTCTTTAATTTTGAAGGTTATCTCTGCTGGGTAGACAGTTATCAGTTGACCATTTCTTTCTTGCAGAACTTTAAAGATTTCACTCTACTGTCTTCTTGGTTGCATGGTTTTAATGGGAATTCTGCTGTAATTCTTTTCTTTTCCCTTTCTTAAAAGGTTGTTAGTATTGAATTTCTTTTTTTTTTTTAAGTAGGCTCCATGCTGGGCCTGATTGTGGGGCTTGGACTCACAACCCTAAGATCAAGACCTGAGCTGAAGTTAAGAGTCGGATACTTAACCGACTGAGCCACCCAGGTGGCCCTCTTTTTTTTTCTTTTTATCTTTTGATGCCCACACCCATTTCTTCCACCTCCCAAACTCCCACCTTTAGCAACCACAAGAGGCTGCTGTAATTCTTATATTTGTAACTGTCTAGGTAATGTATATATTTTCTCTGTCTAGCACAAAATCCTGCTCTTTTCCCATGGGTAGTACTCCACATTTCCCTCTCTTTTCCATTACCCAAGGTACAAAGAAATTTTACCCTCAGATTAAAGGTTTTGATGATACACTCTGTGCGGATTAAGGTTTTTGCTCCATAATGGAAAAAGAGAAGAAGGGTCCAGGTGGAGTTTTTGCAATGACTGCTGTTCCCCTATCCCTACACAGGGAGGCTTTTAAGGGTACTCTCTGTTTCATTACATTTCTCACAGGAAAAGCCTGCAAGAGAGTGTGAACCTCTCTGCAGCCTCCAGAGGCTTCATATTCTCACACTAGCCCACACTCAGCCTTTAGGAATTCATTAAAAATGTTGTGTTTATTCTTCATACCAGTTTAGATGGCTTTTCATAGTATCTATCCTAGTTAAACCTTGTTACCCATGCAGGTATTTCTCTCTCTCTAGATTTCAAATTAGCCATTTGCACTATAACCTGCTTATGGTTTCAAGAGTTGCAGTTGTTAATCTGCAGTGTGTCCAGCTATTTTCTTGTTGCAGTGATAGGAATGGTGCTCTTTCCAGCTCTCCATCTCTGGCCTGTAATGGGAATTTCTCTTCACCAGTCATCCACCATTTCACTCTATCTTTTTAAATTAAAAGTCAATTAGCCATCATATAGTACATCATTAGTTTCAGATGCAGTGTTCAATAATTCATCAGTTGCATATAACACCCAGTGCTCATCACATCACGTGCCCTCCTTAATGTCCATCACCCAATTATCCCATCCCCCTTCCCACCTCCCCTCCAGCAACCCTCAGATCCTTTTCTATACTTAAGAGTCTCTCATGGTTTCTCTCCCTCTCTGATTACTTCCCATCAATTTTCCCTCCCTTCCCCTACGATCCTCTGCACTGTTTCTTATATTCCACATATGAGTGAAACCATATAATAACTGTCTTTCTCTGATTGACTTATTTCGCTTAGCATAATAGCCTCCCGTTCCATCCACGTGGATGTAAATGGTAAATACTCATCCTTTCTGATGGCTGAGTAGTTTGTATATATATACCACATCTTCTTTATCCATTCATCTGTCGATGGACATCTGGGCTCTTTCCATAGGTTTGGCTATTGTGGACATTGCTGCTATAAACATTGGGGTACAGGTGTCCCTTCGGATCATCACATTTGTATCTTTGGAGTAAATACCTAGTAGTGCAATTGCTGAGTTGTAGGGTAGCTCTATTTTTAACTTCTTGAGGAACCGCCATACTGTTTTCCAGAGTGGCTATATCAGCTTCCTTTCCCACTAATAGTATAAGATAGTTCCTATTTCTCCCCGTCCTTGCCAACATTTGTTGTTTCCTGACTTATTAATTTTAGCCATTCTGTCCGGTGTGAGGTAGTATCTCATTGTGGTTTTGATTTGTATTTCCCTGATGCCAAGTGATGTGGACCATTTTTTCATGTGTCTGTTGGCCATTTATATGTCTTCTTTGGAGAAATGGCTGTTCATGTCTTCTGCCCATTGTTAATTGGATTATTGGTTTTGGGGTGTTGAATTTGGTAAGTTCTTTATATATTTTGGATACTAGCCCCTTATCTGATATGTCATTTGCAAATATCTTCTCCCATTCAATAGCCTGTCAATTCCTAAAGGCTGAGTTGTTGATTGTTTCCTTCACTGTGCAGAAGCTTTTTATTTTGATGTAGTCCCAATAGTTTATTTTCTCTTGTTTGTCTTGCTTCAGGAGACAATTTACAAAGATGTTGCTATAGCCGAGATAAAGGTAATTGCTGCCTGTGCTCTCTTCAAGGATTTTTATGGTTTCAGGTCTCACATGTAGGTCTTTAATCCATTTTGAGTTTATTTTTGTGTATGCCATAAGAAATTGGTCCAGTTTCATTCTTTTGCATGTAGCTGTCCAATTTTCCCAACACCATTTATTGAAGAGACTGTCTTTTTCCCATTGTTCATTATTTCCTCCTCTGTGAAAGATTAATTTACCATATATTTGTGGGTTTATGTCCAGCTTTTCTATTCTGTTCCATTGATCTGTGTGTCTCTTTTTGGCCAGTACCATATTGGTTTGATTATTACAGCTTTGTAATATAACTTGAAGTCTGAATTGTGATACCTCCAGTTTTGCTTTTCTTCCTCAAGGTTGCTTTGGCTATTCAGGGTCTTCTGTGGTTTCACACAAATTTTAGGATTGTTTTTTCTAGCTCTGTGAAAAATTTTTTTGGTATTTTGGTAGAGATTGCTTTAAATCTGTAGATTGTTTTTGGTAGTATAAACATTTTATTTTATTTTATTTTTTAATTTAATTTAATTTTATTATGTTATGTTAGTCACCATACAGTACATCATTAGTTTTTGATGTAGTGTTCCATGATTCATTGTTTGTGTATAACACCCAGTGCTCCATGCAATACGTGCCCTCCTTAATACCCATTAATACCCATCATTGGGCTAACCCATTCCCCCACCCCCCTTCCCTCTGAAACCCTCAGTTTGTTTCCCGGAGTCCATAGTCTCTCATGGCTCATCTCCCCCTCTGCTTACCCCCCCCTTCATTTTTCCCTTCCTTCTCCTAATGTCCTCCATGCTGTTCCTTATGTTCCACAAATAAGTGAAACCATATGATAATTGACTTTCTCTGCTTGACTTATTTCCTTAGCATATCTCCTCCAGTTCCACCCATGTTGATGCAAAAGTTGTGTATTCATCCTTTCTGATGGCTGAGGAATATTCCATTGTATATATGGACCACATCTTTATCCATTTGTCTGTTGAAGGGCATCTCGGCTCTTTCCACAGTTTGGCTATTGCGGACATTGCTGCTATGAACATTGGGGTGCATATGGCCCTTCTTTTCACTACATCTGTGTCTTTCGGATAAATGCCCAGTAGTGCAATTGCTGGGTCATAGGGTAGCTCTATTTTTAAGTTTTTGAGGCACCTCCACACTGTTTTCCAAACTGGCTGTATCAACTTGCATTCCCACCAACAGTGTAAGAGGGTTCCCCTTTCTCCACAACCTCTCCAACATTTGTTGTTTCTTGCCTTGTCCATTTGTGCCATTCTGACTGGTGTAAGGTGGTATCTCATTGTGGTTTTGATTTGAATATCCCTGATGGCCAATGGTGATGAACACTTTTTCATGTGTCTTCTAGCCATTTGTATGTCTTCTTTTAAGAAGTGTCTGTTCATGTCTTCTGCCCATTTTTTTGACTTGATTATTTGTTTTTTGGGTATTGAGTTTGAGAAGTTCTTTATAGATCTTGGATACCAGCCCTTTGTCTGTAGTGTCATTTGCAAATATCTTCTCCCATTCTGTGGTTTGCCTCTTTGTTTTGTTGACTGTTTCCTTTATGAGCATGGAATGTCTTTCCATTTCTTTGTCATCTTCAATTTGTTCCATCAATGTTTTATAGTTTTCAGAGTACAGATCTTTAGTTAAATTTATTCCTAGCTATTTTATTAATTTTGGTGCTATTGCAAATGGGATTGTTTTCTTAATTTCTCTTTCAGCTGCTTCATTATTAAAGTATAGAAATGCAACAGATTTCTGTCACAGACTAATTTGAATTTGGGTTTTGTTAGTTTGCTTTTTTTTTTTCCCCCTTTTCTACTCCTCTATGCACTTATCTCTCTATCTGGCAATTGCCTTCACTGGACCTTTGTGACTTCTTCCCCAATCAGTTAAGAGTACTCAGTAGGGTATTGTCTCAATAGTAGGGAAAATTAAAACTTGATTAAACAAAGCAAAAAAAAAAACTTGATTAAACACCACTCTGGTTTTATCTAATAAAGTTTTAAAACAAGAACTGAAAGTAACCTAACTTCTCCCAGAATTAAGCTCAATAATAATTTTAGGAATTCAAAAAATATCAAGCATGGGGCAGGGTAAAATTCATCATATCTGATATCATAATATCACAATAAAAAAACTCACAGGCATGTAAAGAGAAAGGAAAGTGCAACCCATAATGAGTAAAAAAATCAGTCATTTGAAGCTGATCCACAAATAATAGAATTTGTAGATTACTGGAATGTTGGCCAGGGGTGAGAGGGAAGGATCACAAAGCAGCATAAGGAAATATTTGTAAGGTGGTCACAAACACCCACATACACACACACACACATGTCAAAGTTTATCAAATTATACAGTTATTGTAAACAAATTATGCCTCAATAAAGCTGTTAAAAATGTAAACTGTGTAAGACTTTGACCTAGGAATTTTACTTCTATAGATCATTCCTAAAGCAATACCTACATATATATGAAAGGTATATGGTCAAAGTACAAGTTTAATAAGAACAATTAAAAACTACCTAAAAATATGAGAAATAGAGCACATTAATTAATTACTGTATATCCATGTAAGTGATTTATGCAGTTATTAGGAAGATTGTTCCTGATCTATATGTGGATGAAAACATTTTTATAAAAAATTATAATGGTAAATAAAGGAATTTGAAGAATCCCCTTTTCTTGCTGTACAGCAGCCTAGATGCCCTTAATGACCACTGTAACTGGATATAGTATTTTTAAAACTTAATATTTTAAATATATTTCTGAATTTGCAATAAGAGGATTCTGCAAAGTCAAAAAAATTAAAGCTGAATCTCAATGAGTTAAGTGAATACTAAACCTGACTTTTATCCCAAAGGTTTCTGTTGAACCCCATAAGCTCCACTTCAATGACTACCCTTACCCAAGAGCCTTCCCTCAGTGGGGATTTTAATTTAGACTCCTGTATAAACTGGGACCCAAAGATGGTGAGTAAGCAACAGTATTACCATTGGTTCTGAGTGGAAAAGAAAATTTTATCTTCATAACATCAAAGCAGATTTCTAAATTCCAGCTTCTTGTGTGATTCTAAACACATCAAGTGGGGAATTTAAAATAGTTCCTTCGAGTGCACATAGGACATTCTCCAGAATAGATCACATACTGGGTCACAAATCAGGACTCAACAAGTACAAAAAATTGAGATCATACCATGCATATTTTCTGACCACAATGCTATGAAACTCGAAGTCAATCACAAGAAAAAATTTGGAAAGACAACAAATCCGTGGAGATTAAAGAACATCCTACTAAAGAACAAATGGGCCAACCAGGAAATCACAGAAGAAGTTAAAAAATACATGGAAATAAATGAAAATGAAAACATGATGGTCCAAAACATGTGGGATACAGCAAAACCAGTCATAATAAGGAAGTATATAGCAATACAGCCCTACTTTAAGAAGCAAGAAAAATCTCAAATACACAACCTAACCTTACACCTAGAAAGGAGCTAGAAAAAGAACAACAAACAAAGCTTAAAGCCAGCAGAAGAAGGGAAATAATAAAGATTAGAGCAGGAATAAATGATATAAAAACAACAACGACAATAAAAACCCCGTAGAACAGATCAATGAAACCAGGAGCTGGTTCTTTGAAATAATTAATAAAATTGATAAACCCCTCATCAGACTTATCAAAAAGAAAAAAGACCCAAATAAATAAAATCATAAATAAGAAAGAGAGATCACAACCAACACCACAGAAATAAGAGAATATTATAAAAAATTCTATGCCAACAAATTGGACAATCTGGAAAAAATAGATAAATTCCTAGAAACATATAAACTACCAAAACTGAAACAAGAAGAAATAGGCAACTTGAACAGACTGATAACCAGCAAAGAAATTGAATCAGTAATCAAAAATCTCCCAAGAAACAAAAGTACAGGGCCAGGTGGCTTCCTAGGGGAATTCTCTAAATTCAAACATTTAGAGAAGAGTTAATACCTATTCTTCTCAACTGTTTCAAAAAATAGAAATGGAAGGAAAACTCCCAAACTCATTCTATGAGGCTGCATTACTTTGATCCCAAAACCAGACAAAGACCCCATGAAAAAAGAGAATTACAAGCCAATATGCCTAATGAACATGGATGCAAAAATTCTCAACTAAATACTAGCAAATCAAATCCAATGGTACATTAAAAGAATTATTCACCACGACCAAGTGGGATTTATTCTTGGGCTGCAAGGGTTGTTCAATATTTGCAAATAAATTGACATGATACACCACACTGATAAAAGAAAGGATAAGAACCATATGACCTTCTCAAAAGATGCAGAAAAAACATTTGACAAAATACAGCATCCATTCTTGATAAAACCTTCAACAAAGTAGGGATATTTGGAACAGTACCTTAACATCATAAAGGCCATATATGAAAAACCCACAGCTAATATCATCCTCCAAGGGGAAAAACTGAGAGCTTCTCCTCTACAGTCAGGAAAAAGACAGGGATGTACACACTCACTACTGTTATTTAACAGAGTACTGGAAGTCCTAGCCAGAGCAATCAGACCAAAAATAATATGAAATGAAATGAAATAAAATAAAACAAATAAATGGCATCCAAATTGGCAAGGAAGAAATCAAATTTTCACTATTTGCAGATGACATGATACTCTACACAGAAAACCCAAAAGACTCCACCAAAAAATTGCTAGAACTGATACACAAATTCAGTGAAGTTGCAGGATACAAAATCAATGTACAGGAATCTGTTGTATTTCTATATACTAATAATGAAGCAGCAGAAAGAGAAATCAAGGAATTGATCCCATTTACAATTGCACCCAAAACCATAAGATAACCTAGGAATAAACCTAACCAAAGAGGTTAAAGAGCTATACTCTGAAAACTAAAGAACACTTATAAAACAAATTGAAGGGGACACAAATATATGGAAAAACATTCCATGCTCATGGGATGGAAGAAAACATAAAACATATTGTTAAAATATTTGTGCCAGCCAAAGCAATCTACACATTTAATGCAATCCTGATCAAAATATCACCAGCATCTTTCACAGAGCTAGAACAAACAATCCTAAAATTTGTATGGAACCACAAAAGACCCCAAATAGACAAAGCAATCTTGAAAAAGAAAAGCATAGCTGGAGGCATCACAATTCTGGACTTCAAGCTATATTACAAAGCTGTAGTCATCAAGACAGTATGGTATATGCAAACAATGAATCATGGAACACTACATCAAAAACTAATGATGTAATGTATGGTGATTAACATAAAAACGTGGTAGCAAAAGCAAAAAAAAAAAAAAAGACAGTATGGTACTGGCACAAAAACAGACACATAGATCAATGGAACAGAATAGAAAACCCAGAAATGGACCTACAACTCTATGGTCAACTAATCTTCAACAAAGCAGGAAAGAATATCCAATGGGAAAAAGACAGTCTTTTCAACAAATGGTGTTGGGAAAATTGGACAGCAACATGCAAAAGAATGAAACTGGATCACTTTCTTACCCCATACACAAAAATAAATTCAAATGGTTTAAAAAGCTAAATGTGAGACAGGAAACAATCAAAATCCTAGAGGAGGACATAGGCAGCAATCTCTTTGACCTCAGCTGTAGCAACATCTTACTAGAAATGTTTCCTGAGGCAAGGGAAACAAAAGCAAAAATGAACTATTGGGACTTCATCAAGATAAAAAGCTTTTTACACAGTGAAGGAAACAATCAACAAAATGAAAAGGCAATCTATGGAATGGGAGAAGGTAATTGCAAATGACATATCTGATAAAGGGTTAGTATCCAAAATGTATAAAGAACTTATCAAACTGGACACCCAAAAAATGAATAATCCAATTAAAAATGGGCAGAAGACATGAATAGACATTTTTCCAAAAAAGACATCCAGATGGCTAACAGACACGAAAAGATGCTCAACATCACTCATCATCAGGAAAATACAAATCAAAACTACAATGAGACATCACCTCACACCTGTCAGAATGGCTAAAATTAACAACATAGGAATTAACAGATGTTGGCAAGGTTAAAGGGAAAGGGGAACCCTCTTGCACTGATGGTAGGAATGCAAACTGGTGCAGTCACTCTGGAAAACAGTATGGAGGTTCCTCCAAAAGTTAAAAATAGAACTACCCTATTATCCAGGAATTGTACTACTAGGTATTTACCCAAAGGATACAAAACTACTGATTTGAAGGGGCAGATGCACCCTGATGTTTATAGCAGCATTATGAACAATATCCAAATTATGGACAGAGCCCAATTTTCCATCAACTAATGAATGGATAAAGAAGAGGTGGTTAATATATATAATGGAATATTACTCACCCATAAAAAGAATGAAATCTTGCCATTTGCAATGACACGGATGGAGCTAGACTGTAGTATGCAAAGTAAAATAAGTCAGAGAAAGACAAATACCATATGATTTCACTCATATGTGGAATTTAAGAAACAAAACAGATAAACATAGTGGGGGAAAAAAGAAGAGAGAGGCAAACCATAAACACACTCTTAACTATAGAGAACAAATTGAGGATTGCTGGAGGGAAGGTGGACAGGGGGATGGGTTAAATGGGTGATGAGAATTAAGGAAGGCACTTATTGTGATGAGCACTGGGTGTTATATATAAGTGATGAATCTCAAAATTCTACTTCTGAAACTTGAAAGAGGAAAAAAAAAATGAACCCAGTAATTGCAGAAATGTCACATACACACACACACACACACACACACACACACACAACTCAAAATTTGAATGATGGATTAAACAACTGTTTAGATACAGTTTTAGAGAAAATTGATAAATTATATTATTAAATCAAATAAATTGCCCAGATTGCAGTTCTAAGAACAAATAGATTAAAAATATTAGGAAGAGGGTTCTAAGAACAAATAGATTAAAAATATTAGGAAGAGACAGGAATGATAGAGTGAGAAAATAAAATATGCCTAGATCAGAGTTGCATAAGTTCACAAGAGGTTGAAAAAGAGGGAATATCTTAAAATCTTCCAGGAAGTAATGCCAACAGATTAATAAAAATAAAATATAAATCTAGTTATATAATATCCATTCATCTGTCAATGGACATCTGGATTCTTTCCATATTTTGGCTATTGTGGACATTGCTGCTATAAACATTGGGATGAAGGTGTCCCTTCGAATCACTATGTTTGTATCCTTTGGATAAATGAATGGATAAAGATGTGACATATATATACAATGGAATATTATTCAGCTATCAAAAATGAAATCTTACCATTTGCAATGATCTGGATGGAACTAGAGGGTATTATGCTAAGGGAAATAAGTCAGTCAGAGAAAGACAATTATCATGATTTCACTCATGTGGAATTTAAGAAACAAAACAGATGATCATAGGGGAAGGGAGAGAAAAATAAAATAAGACAAAATTAGGGAGACAAACCATAAGAGACTCTTAAATATAGGAAACAAACAGAATTGCTGGAGGGGAGGTAGGTCGGGGGATGGAATAACTGGATGTTGGGCATTAATGAACTTGATGTAATGAACACTGGGTGTTATATGCAACTGATGAATCACTAATTTCTACCCTTGAAACTAATAATACACTATATGTTAATTAATTGAATTTAAATATATTTTTTTAAAAAGAGAGAGAAAATAAAATAAATCTAGTCATATAATAAAACTGCAAAACACCAAATGCACAGAGTATAACAAAGCAACTAGAAAATAAATGACCAATTATCTACATAAGAACGGTAATTAAATTAGAGCTTGCATTATCCATAACAAGAGTTTCACTGAGAGAAACTATATATCTAGATTTCTATACTCAATGCAACTGTCTTTCAAGTGAGAGTTAAATAAAGGCAATTTCTGACAAATAAAAAGAGAACCTAAAATCTACAGTTTCTCACTAAAGGTCCTACCTAAAAAGTATACATGGAGCAATAGGGAACTAACCCCAGTTGAAAGATTTGAGATGCAGGAAGGAATGGTGCAGTGATTATCAATGATCGTCATGAAGTAGGGTTGTTGCTACATAATAAATAATGGAGAACATGTGTGGCACTCAGCTGATCCTCTGGGATGTCTCTTGACACTGCAGTTATAGAAGGTACATCTTGATAAGGATTTAGAAACAAAGGTCTCATATGCCTAGGGATGCAGTTCTGGTTCACTCTGCAAAAATGTAAGCCAATGAAAGGAACATTTAATGGGTGTTAGAGAAAGGAGATAAAGAATATGTTATGGTCTAGGGAATAACCACAGCAGCAAGAGCTGTAATTCCCACTAGCTTATCCTTGTAGATTGTGGCAGACACAGAGATAAATTGCCCAGATTCCATTTCAACAAAACCTACTGTGTAGATGCAGGGAGTATAGCTAGCTCACACCTTCCAGTGCAGGGAACCACCTTGCCCAAGGTCATGTCCTTCTAGGGACAGACTATACCACTGATTGAGGTGGTAGCATAAGCCTGGCTGTCTTGGCCTGGTGTGGGACAAATCTGATGGTCAATACTCACTCCCAGGCTTCCTAAGCCTTCATCAGGCTTGCATCACAGTTTAACTCCTCCTTCTGCCCAATCATGCTTACTTTCTAATTTTCACAGGTGTTAATCTCCAATAAAGTACCTTGCCCCAAAATTCTAACTCAGCATCTGCTTCTGGAGAACTCAAGTTGTGATAAATGTTTTCCCCCAAGAAATTATGACCCAAATAATTCTTAAAGGGTTTTGGCACAATGGAATTAAGTTAGTATAAGAAGTATATAAATCTGAGGGGTATAATGGGTATGCTACAGTGGGCACTGTCACATACCTCTTAAGGACCCTTTGGATTCCTGTTACCTGTTCTCTGCACCTTGTTCTCAGCTTTTACGTGCTTTCTTTATAATGGCTTGCACCTCTACTCTTTGAAGGATTCCCCTTGGGCCACAGAAGCCATTTCACTCAGATATATAGAAAGCTGGAATTACTAGATTTTACATTCCAGTTCTTCTCACTTCTTAAACAGTTTCTCTGAGGCTCACTTCTTTTTTTTTTTTTTAAAGATTTTATTTATTCATTTGAAACAGAGAGATAGAGAGAGAGAGAGCATGAGCAGGGGGAGAGGCAAAGGCAGAGGGAGAAGCAGGCTCCCCGCTGAGCCAGGAGCCCGATGTGGGGCTCAATCCCAGGACCCTGGGATCATGACCTGAGCTGAAGGCAGACGCTTAACCATCTGAGCCACCCAGGCGCCCCTGAGGCTCACTTCTTTAATAAACCACATTTATATGAATCCTTATCTCAAGTCTGCTTCTGGGGAAGGAACTTAAATTATGCAAGCCATAATTTTGGACTTGATGGGCCCATCCTGCTTCCAACACAATATCTGATGGGTAAAATGGCATAGTCTAACAAAAACATAATGAGAATATCCTTGAAATATAAACGGAACAGAAATGCAAAATGTTGCATAGCACTGAAACAATAAGTCTTCTAATCTCTAGGTATAGCTCTGATTAACTTCATATAGGATACTGGGAATTAAATGTGCTCTGTACAAGATGGAGGACATGAGATTTATTCAAGCTTGAAGTGAGTGTGTGGGGTGGGGTTACCCTATTCTTTAGAGAAAGCTAAGAACAAATGAAACTTGCCAACTTTCTAGCCAATAACTTCATGGCTAGAAGCAAGCCTTCTGGAGCAAAAATGTCAGGAAATCACAAACAAAACCTCATTAGGAGGCACTGAGACAATCTGCTCACTGACTCACTCACAGGAAGGAGTTTCAATTAATCATCACCTAGTATCATGACCAAGCAAGAGCCACAAAAGGAGATGAAGGCTGGTTGTGAATTGGAGTTTGGGGTAGGGGTAGGGAGACACAAACTGACAAGGAGGAGTTTGCACAGATGACAAAAAAGAAAAAAAGAGAGAAGAGAAGAGAAAACAACCAAATCCTGCCTATTAAATGACCCTGCCTACCAAAATTCTAAAACACACGAAAAAAGTTAGTGCTAAAAATCTAGCCACCAAAATCATCAATTCACTACTATTTTGGAACCCTATAACATATACTTTAGCATACATGTTTTTGGGATATTAAAAGGGATAAATGAACAACACAGTTTAAATATTAGAAAGAATTTTCTGAAAAAAAAAAACAAAATCAAACAAATACTAAAATAAATTATTAGGTATCTCTAAAATTATTCTCATTAAAATTAAAACTGTAATGGATGGAATAATATAACATTGGTTATAAATTAATGGGTGATTTTGAAGACAGTATACAAAATTCCCTCAGAACACAACATAGAAAAATAAAACATAAAAACCAGAGAGCATTTAAGAGACATAGAAAATAGGTTGAGATATTGCACATATTATAGAGCCCTAATGAGACTGTCCAAAAATTCCAAAAGGCAAATGAATGATAGAGAATGAATATTTGAATAACCAGAGAATTTTCCATAAAGATATATTTTATTCATTTTGGAAAGTATATTATTAACACCAATAAATAAATATAAATTTGTAGTAAAGCATATTCTGGTGACTCTGAACATCAAAGATTTTTTTTAACATTGCAGTCATTTTAAAAGTATGGTTCAGTGACATTAAGTACATTCACATAGTTGTGCAACCATCACCACACTACTCATCTCCAGAACTTTTCCCATCTTACCAAACTGAAACTGTATACCCATTAAACAATAATTCCCCATTCTCCCTTCTCCCTGTCCCTGGCAACTAACATTATACCTTCTGTCCCTATGAATTTGACTTTTCTAGGTACCTTATGTGAGTGGAATCATACAAATATTTGTCCTTTTGTTACTGGCTTATTTCACTGAGCATAATGTCCTTAAGGTCCATCCATGTTACTGCATGTGTCAGAATTTCCTTCCCTTTTAGGGCTGAATAATTTTCCATTGTATGTATATCCACATTTTATTTATTCATTTGTGGACAAATAATTGGGTTGCTTTGAACCTTTGGCTATTGTGAATAATGCTGCTATGTACATGGGTGTAAAAATATCTTTTCAAGTACCTACTTTCAATTCTTTGGAGTATATAACCAGAAGTGGGATTGCTGGATCATATGATAAGTCTATGTTTAATTCTTTTGAGCAACTGTCATCCATATTATTTGCCATAGTGACTGCACTATTTTACATTCCCAGCAACAGTGCATAAAGGTTCCCTTTTCTCTACATCCTTGCCAACACTTATTTCTTGTTCTTTTGTAATTTCATTTTTGAGTGGGACTTGAACTCATAACCCCAAGATCAACAGTTGCAGGCTCTACCAACTAAGCCAGCCAGGTGCCCCTCTTGTCTTTTTGATACTAGTCATTCCAACAGGTATGAGATGATATCTCATTGTGGCTGTGATTATGCATTTCTTTTTTTTCTTTTTTTTTATTATGTTATTTTCAGTACTTCATTTGTTTTTGATGTAGTGTTCCATGATTCATTATTTGTGTATAACATCCAAGGCTCATCATATTGCGATGATTAGGCATTTCTGGTCTAATGTGTCATCTAAGGCCAATGTCATTTTTGTGTCATTTGTGACAACATGCATGTAACTTGAGGGCATTATGCTAAGTGAAATAAGTCAGAGAGAGAAAGACAAATACTTTCATACAGTGATTACACTGTATGATTCTGTTTATATGTTTTGTAAAAGGCAAGACTAATCTATAGTGGAAAAAGCAGTTCAATGGTTAATGAATGGGGAAAAAGAATTGACTGGAAATGATATGAAGCAGTCTGTTTGGGTGTGGGTAATGCTTTATATCTGAATAGGGCTTTGAGTTACACAGCAGTTTGCAGTTATCAAAATTCACAAAATAACACTCTTAACATTTCAGCATGTATATTTAACCTCAAAAGAAAAAGAGAAGGTGTAGTCAAATTTTGAACTCTAGTTAATGATATGCATGCTGAAGTAATTAGAGTGAAATATACTGATTAGGATGAGGTGTACAAATGTAATTGGAACTTTTTTTGAAATGTGTTTTAAAAATGTGGATTGACGAATGGATGGATAGGTAGATGATAAGGCATGTATACTAAAATGTTAATAGTAAAATTTAGATGTGCTTATGTAAATGTTCACTGTAGAATTCTTTCAACTTTGCTGTATGTTTGAAATTTTTTTATTTTCAAATTAAATGAATGCTGTAAAAGCTTGAAAAAATTTTAGAATATTATAAGTAACAAAATACCAATGAAATTTTAAAAATTAAATGAAAATAGGCAAAAATTACAAATCACTAAAATTGATTCATGAACAAATACGAAACCCAAATATATCACTAATTATTAAAGGAATTAAATTGGTAATCAAAATTTTCCTTCCCTAATAACAACAAAAAGAGAAGTCCTCAAAATTTTAAAGGCGAATTTTACAAAACCTTCAAGGAAGTGATAGTTCCTTTTTTATGCAAATGTATTAAGAAAATACAAAGATGTTATATGCAACTAATGAATCACTGAACATTATATCAAAAACTAATGATGCACTATATGTTGGCTAATTGAATTTAAATAAAAAAAGAAAATACAAAGATGAAAGAAAGCATACTAGTGATGCCAAGATCAGATGTCTAGAATAGACAAATTTATATAGGCAAAAAGTAGATTAGTGACTGCCTATGGCAGGGGCTGGGGGAAGAGAATGGAGAGTAACTGTGCATGGGTATTGAATTTATTTGAAGTGAGGAAAATATTTTGAGATTGGTTTGTAGTGAGGGCTGCACAACTCTGTGAATGTGCTAGAGACCACTGAATTGTATGCTTGGTTTTGTTTGTCTTCTCCTTTCAGAGATTTACATTTATTATAAAATGGCTTTACAAAATTCTAAAAATATGCAAGCTTCTCAGTTTCCACCATATGCATAAGACCATTTAAAACACAACCCTGCTGCCGCTGACTGTTCTGTATCCAGCACTGGCTGAACCTCAGAACTATGGGCACATACACATAGGCTTGAGACCAAAATTGCCTTTTGGAAACTCTCAAGCCAAAAGGTGGCAATTAAGTGCCCTAGCTCAAAGGAAATGAGTGGCAGGAATTTGCCTATTTAAAAAAATTGAGTCCAATTCATTTGGGCTATAGCCCAAATCTTTTGATTCCAATTGTGTAAAGATCAGGACATGGATTTGGACTGGGAGGTCAAGACTGTCTTTCACAGAAGCAAATGTAGGCAACTATATTTTGTAGCATGCTTGGAGTCTCCCTCCAAGGTGGGCTCTGCCCAAGAGCCTACAAGGGTTTTTTCCTGATGTCAATCATCCCTGGGCTGGCTCTGTGCAGGTCCTGTTGGGGCTCGGGCAAGGGCCCAAAGCTCCAGGGCAGAGCCATCTCACATATGGGTAGCACCTGCCCCACCAGGGCCTCCACGGCCTCCTACTGCTATAGCTCTTCAGCAGAACCTCGCTCCTCACCACACAGGCTTGAGTGTTTCCAGGTCAGCAGTAGTGCCTGAGCTTCCCTGATAGCAGTCCTTCCCTGAGGGTGCCCCTGGCGCCCAGGATGAGGTACGGGACTTGGTCCATACCCCACTACTGTGACCTGAATTGTATGCTTTGAATAGGTGACCTTGGTGATGTGTGAAACAGAATCTCAATAAAGCTGCTGAAAAGACAAGACCAGGTGAGTGTAAGAAAAATATTATACTGGGCGCCTGGGTGGCTCAGTTGGTTAAGCGACTGCTTTCGGCTCAGGTCATGATCCTGGAGTCCCGGGATCGAGTCCCACATCGGGCTCCCTGCTCAGCAGGGGGTCTGCTTCTCCCTCTGCCCTCTTCCCTCTCGTGCTCTCTGTCTCTCATTCTCTCTCTCTCAAATAAATAAAATCTTAAAAAAAATATTATACTATCTCATTTATGAACATAAATGGAAATTGCTAAGTTAAATACTGGCAAAAGTTAATTCAGTCTTTACTACTCCACCTAAACAGGGTGATATCAGTAATGCAAAAATTCTTCAACACCAGAAACCCTACTGATACAATTTAGTATTAAATATATATATATATAAAATTTAGGATTGTTTGTTCTAGCTCTGTGAAAACTGCTGGTGATATTTTGATAGGGATTGCATTAAATGTGTAGATTACTTTGGGTAGTATAGACATTTTAACAATATTTGTTCTTCCAATCCATGAGCATGGAATGTTCTTCCATTTCTTTGTGTCATCTTCAATTTCCCTCATCAGTGTTTTATAGTTTTCAGAGTCAGATCTTTTACCTCTTTGGTTAGATTTATTCCTAGGTATCTTATGGGTTTTGGTGCAATGGTAAATGAGATTGATTCCTTGATTTCTCTTTCTGCTGCTTCATTATTGGTATACAGAAATGCAACAGATTTCTGTATGTTGATTATGTATCCTGCAACTTCACTGAATTTCTATATCAGTTCTAGCAATTTTTTGGTAGAGTCTTTTGGATTTTCTATATAGAGTACCATGTCACCTGCAAATAGTAAAAGTTTAACTTCTTCCTTGCCAATTTGGATGCCTTCTTTTTTCTTTTTGTTGCCTGATTGCTGTGGCTAGGACTTCCAGTGTTATGTTGAATATAAGTGGTAAGAGTGGACATCCCCTACAATCCAGTAATCACACTACTGGGTATTTACCCAAAAAAACACAAAAACCCTAATTCAAAGGGATACATGCATCGCTATATTTATTGCAGCATTATTTACAATAGCCAAACTATGGAAGCAGACCAAGTGTCCATCGACAGATGAATGGATAAAGAAGATGTGATATATATATAGAATGGAATATTATTCAGCCATAAAAATGAAATCTTGCCATTTGCAACAACATAGATGGAGCTAGAGAGTATAATGCTAAGCAAAATAAGTCAGCCGGAGAAAGACAAATACCATATGATTTCACTCATCTGTGGAATTTAAGAAACAAAACAAATGAGCAAAGAGAAAAGAAAAAAACAGACAGAGAGAGAGAGAGAGGCCAACCAAGAAACAGACTCCTAAACAACTATAGAGAACAAATTAATGGTTACCAGAGGGGTGAGGGTGGGGAGATGGATGAAATAGTTGATGGGGATTAAGGAATGCACTCGTTGTGAGGAGCAATGAGTGTTGTTTGTAAGTGCTGAATCACTAAATTTTACACCTGAAACTAATATTACACTGTATGTTAATTAACTGGAATTTAAATAAAAACTTAAAAAATAAAAAATAAAACCATATGATTCTTTCAATGAATTTATTTTTTATTCAATATGTATTTATTGCATGCCTTATGTGACAGACACTATATATTATTAAATGAAAGAAAAGAATCCTGGTCCTCAATGGAAACAGAAAAAGCATTTGATAAAATTTTACACCAATTCTTAGCAAAATATAATAATTAGAAGAGAATTCTTAAGTTAAAGGTATTGATCAAAAACAAAACAAACATCATTCTTAATGTTGAAACACAAGCTTTCTTACTGATCCCAATAAAAAGATGTTTGTACAAGAGGTTCTGGCCACTGAATTAACTTTAAAAATGAAATACATAGGGCGCCTGGGTGGCTTAGTCGTTAAGCGTCTGCCTTCGGCTCAGGTCATGATCCCAGAGTCCTGGGATTGAGTCCCACATCGGGCTCCCTGCTCGGCGGGAAGCCCTGCTTCTCCCTCTCCCACTCCCCCTGCTTGTGTTCCTGCTCTCGCTGTCTCTCTCTCTGTCAAATAAATAAATAAAATCTTTAAAAAAAAAAATGAAATACATATACAACTCAGCACCAAAAGAGCAAACTGATTAAAAAATGGGCAGAGGACATTTTTCTAAAGAAGACATACAGATGGCAACATACACATGAAAAGATGCTCAAAATCACTAATTATCAGGGAAATGCAAATCAAAACCACAACGAGATAACCACCTTACATCTGTCAGAATGGCTAAAATAAAAACACAGTAAATAACAAGTGCTGGCAAGGATGTGGAGAAAAAGGAACCTTTGTGCACTGTTGGTAGGAATATAAACTGGTACAGCCACTGTTGAAAACAGGAAAAAAAATTAAAAATAGAAATACCATATTATCCAATAATTCCACTACTGGGTATCTAAAAGAAAATGAAAACACTAGTTCAAAAAGATATATAAATCTACCATTTACATCGACATGGATGGAATTGGAAGGTATTATGCTAAGCGAAATAAGTCAATCAGAGAAAGACAATTATCATATGGTTTCACTCATATGTGGAACATAAGGAATAGTGCAGAGGACAATAGGGGAAGGGAGGGAAAACTGAACGGGAAGAAATCAGAGAGGGAGATAAACCATATGAGATTCTTAACTCTGGAAAACAAACTGAAGGTTGCAGAAAGGGAGGTTGGTGAGGGGATAGGGTAACTGGGTGATGGGCATTAAGGAGAGCACATGATGTGATGAGCACTGGGTGTTATACGCAACTAACGAATCGTTGAACATTATATCAAAAACTAATCATGTATTATATGTTGGCTAATTGAATTTAAAAAAGACATGTACCCCTATGTTTACTGCAACATTATTTATAATAGTCAAGATATGGAAGCAACCTAAGTGTCCATTAATAGACGAATGGATAAAGAAGATATGGTGTGTTTGTGCATTCCAATATATATATATATGTATATAGTTATATAGAGAGAGGAATGTTACACAGCCATAAAAAGGATGAGATCATGCCATTTGGGACAACATGGTTGGAACCAGAGGGTTCTCCCTCTTCCTTTGCCTCTTCCCCGGCTTGTGCTCTCTCTCTCTCTCATTCTCGCTCTCTCTCTCACTCACTCTGTCTCCCAAATAAATAAATAAAATCTTAAAAAAAAAGATATAGGTTTAATTCATGTTTATCAATCTGCCTTGAAAGTACAGAATCTATGATAACAGTAGTGATCTTATCAGCAGGGGCACTGGGATAGGCTATCAGAATGCTGCAAACAGAAAGACTTACCTCTGCCTCTCTGAATCTATTCTGAAGATTAAAATTCCTAAGGGAGTGGAAGGTCTGGCACTGACCATATGCTCATTCCTATACAAGCCACTGTGCCAGGAAGAATGAGTGAATAATGAGTGGGGGAGGAAAGAGGATTTGGGGACACCATGATTAACAGTCTCTCTGGAACTATACTGAACACATGGAATTTAGTTACTGGAAGAATGGTTAAGATAACATAAGCAAGCAATAACAAAGTCTACCATACTGTCTGTTATAAATTAAATATTTTTATAAGAAAAATTGTAAGACAAGAGGTTCATCCATCCATTTTCCTCTGACTAGGACAGAACTACTATCATACCAGGGAAATAGCTCCACCTTTTCTTAACCATTTTAAAGAAAAGATGTAAGGTATGTTGCAGATCCTGATATCAGAAAATTCTCCTTAATATTCAGGCACTACTTACTGCAGTTCTATTTAGTTTCTCCCCTCATCATTCTGATTTTGTAATCTATTACTTGTAACACTAGACACATTTTCTCAAAATTCTTCTCACAGCTGCCTTCACCTCTTTGTTCTTCAGGCTGTAGATGAGAGGATTCAGCATAGGAGTGACCACACTATACTGCAAGGAGAAGATTAACTCTTGAGTGGATCCTGAATTTGGCATGAGATAGCGGAGTAACCCTGAGCCATAAAAGAAGATCACTGCAGTGAGGTGGGAGGAGCAGGTGGAGAATGCCTTGCTTCTGCCTGCGGTGGAGCTAATTCTCAGGATGGTGGATAAAATGCGAACATAGGAGAAAAATATCAGGAGGAAATTTCCAAAGAAATGCAGGAGGCTGGAGCAGAGCAGGGCAGTAAAACTTGCAGACACATCAGAGCAAGACAAAGGGTAGAGAGACGGCAGCTCACAGCTGAAGTGGTGTATATTCTGAGCCTCACAGAAGTCTAAATTGAGAGCTACAAGGATATTGATAAGAGCATCCAGAAAAGCCAAGCTCCATGAGCCCCACACCAGCCCCATACACAGCTGTCTGTTTATCATCTGGCCATAGAGCAGAGGGGAGCTGATGGCAACATAGCGGTCATAGGCCATGACAGTAAGCAGGCAGGATTCAGTGCCCCCAGTGGCAAACACAAAGAAGACCTGAGCCAGGCAGCCCTTTACTGAGATGGTTTTCTTCTCAGACAGAAGGTTCTCCAACAGCTTGGGCACAGTGACAGAGGAGTGGCAGAGATCCAGGAAGGACAACTGTCCCAGGAAGAAGTACATGGGGGTGTGGAGGTGTGAATCAGCCCTGATCACCAGCAGGAGCATCAGGTTCCCCATCAGGGTCAGGAGGTAAATAACAAGGAACAGCACAAAGAGCAGAGCCTGGATCTGGGGGTCAGCAGACAGCCCAAGGAGGATGAACTCCGAAACAACACTGTGGTTTCTCATTGCCTTCAATATCTTCTTTGGACTATAAGAAATAAATCAGATAAAGCCTCTTCTTATGTCTAACAAATATTCAAGGGTTTCAACATTCTTCTCTATTCACAAAGTTTCATGCCTACTCAAAAATTCATGTTCTGAAATTATAAACTTCCCTAAGTCTCTAGATTTCCTAAAATCTGCAATAATCTTTTCTATAGGATTCCAACCCTAGATCAACTTCCTGTCCACTTTTATTGTTCTTTCTTTAATGTCTTAGAATTTATTTTGTTGTTGTTGTTTTATTATTAAAGCAACTGGAGGATGTTTTGTAAACTCTTGATAATAATCCAGTAGAGAGGGAGAAATTGCAGGAAAAATACGAGAAAATTGCAGAAATAGTACCTCTGAGACAGCTGGGCTGCAGAGCAGAAGCAGAGCATGCCATTAGTTGGGAGCAAGTTTACTTCATCCATCAAACATGCATAGATGTGATGTTGGGAAGGAAGCAGTTCCCACGTAATGGCTTTTATTTTTTCAATAAATATTTAAATGGGGTCATTAATGCAATCTGAAGAGGAGTGGTGGCTGGACATTTGCAGAGTGAGGAGAGAGGGGATGAGTTAGAAAGAAGGCAGCATAGAGATATCCCAGATGCTATATAACTCATCAAGAGAAACTGTTGACCAATATGGGAACATACACTGGTCATGATCTCTATCTCCAGTTTGTGTCGTCTATTCAGATTCAGCTCTTGTCTGTGCCCTTATGCCATTTGCAAATATAGACTACCTACTAACTTTCCAAAGCTTAGCCTTTTTTTTCCTACTTTGTGCTGACAACCCATATAACCATAGACTCAAAATAACTCTTCAACACCACTGACTATACCATCTTGTCCCTTCGTGTCCTCCTCTATCTCTTGCATTCATACTGCAAGATGGGCACATTCAATTTCTCAAAGGACTTATGATTTCTCTCCCATTATTTATCCAAACAACACCCAGAATTAAAGCTATTCTTAGTAAGCAAGTCCACATTACCTCTCCTTCTCACCTAGCTGAGCAATAACTAGCACAGAATTAAAGAAAAACTTCAAATTCAGTGATCCAGAAGACAAGTTTGAATATCAGTGTGAGAATTTGCTGTTAAGGTAGCGTTTGAAAATTTCTGTTGGATATAGACCTCTCCCTTGATTTCTAAAAGATGAAATAGAAGGCTAAATTGTGTGTATTATTTCTAAAAACCTAAATACTTCAAGTCATGTAGGGATTGCATTTTCCATGCTAATACTTTTTTCCTATTGTTCACCACTGTAGCTCTAGCTATAGCAACCTGGATTCATCCTGAGAATATTACACCATTGGCAGAAGATGCTAGAAAAGCAAGGAATCAAACCATGAAATGCAGAGAACCACCCATTATAATTTTGGAGGGCAGCAAAAAGAAAGGTTGCTCATCTCCAAATGGGGCCCCACTTACTAGCACTAGAAATTCCTTAAACTTTGGGGAAATTTTCTCTCTTAGAAATAGAGACCAAAGGACATTTTCATGAAAGACAAACCTGGAAATTGTACTCTATCAGGGGTCATACTTCCTCAAAGGTATAGACTTACTATATTAGAGTTATTTTAGCGGTCACATAAGTAAATAAAATCACTTATATTTTTACCTGGTGCTGCAATTTCATTATTCTCAATGCTTTGGTTATTCAGCCTGTGAGTCCAAATTTAGAATGGAAACAGCTCTGAAAACATTACCACTATTTTTCATTTATTATCACAATTAGGCGGAGTTAGCTGACTAGGTAATTTCCAAAGAAAAGCTGCCTAAGAAGAGTTTCTTTTAAGATGAGACACACAAGAGTACCTAGCACTATAACTGGCCCAAAGGAATTGCTCAAGAAGTATTATTTAAAAATAAAGATGAATACATGAATGAGTGAATGAGTAAGTAAATGAATGAAACTCAGAAGAATAGTCTAGGGCTTTACTACTTACAGGGAACAGATCTGATTAGGAACCAGTAAGGAATTTGGACACTTGGGGCTTGCATGAAAGCAGATGTATAAAGGGTACTGAAAAATTTTGCCAACTGGAAAGGTTTGCCTCAATGCAGTGTTTCATGCCCTGAACTTCCACATATCTCAGGGTACATAATTGTAGAGAATACCTATAATTAAAGATGTAATTAGTTTCTGGACCCTGTGCATTGGAGTATTTGAAGAGGGTTGGTTATTTGTGAGTCACAGGGTACTCAAAGTGTATCATTGATGTCCTATCCCCATCTCGCCTTACAGACAGCTCTCAGGTATTAGTCTCCCTGAACTTCCAGTTTTCTGGTATAATGTAGTGTTTTAGCACCAGAAACAATGAATATAACAAGATATAAAAAAGATCTTGTCTCAGTTGTCTCATACGTAAAATGAATGCTAAAAATAATTACTTGAAAACGTGTAATGACTTAAGAATCTTGAATGCTAAAGAATCATTAGATTCTCTTTTCTTCATGCCCAATGCAAGTGTTTAATTTTCCCAAAAGGAGGAAGAGAGGTGATTTTGAGGAGCAGACCAAAACATTTCAGGTCACAGAAATGAATGCCATGTCAGAGAGAAACAGGGAGACCATGACGTCCAGCCCAGGGAAACAGAGATGAGATGAGAGAAGTTAAAGAAAAAGGAAGTGCCTGATGAGGGAATAACAAGTGGCAGGAATTGAGGCAGAAAGGATTCTACACAGGGAGCACAGGAACAGAGAAACCCATCAGAGAACACAAGAAAAATATTACCATATTTCTGGGTTTTCCTGGTGCAGAATACATCCTGTTTTTCTGAGTTGGTACATATGCCACAGATCTCAGGAGAAGTGTGCAAGAGAGAAAATGTGCCACAACTGTCCAGTCACATGAACTGGCATTGCATTATCTATTTAAAAGACTTTTTGTGCATAAAGAGAAATATGTAAGCTCTGTCCTCAAAAGTCTCTGCAAATGAAGACTTCAGGAAACTCTTCTAAACTTTGACAGCATTTTTAAACTTATCCCTTAATGACTCCAGAAAGTGACAAAGGAAAACTTGAAAACTTCAAATTCCTAACAAGTAATAAAGCAATTTCTTTCATATTTCTCCTAGCATAATTACACCATCATTTCTGCACATATCCCTCTGTATGACTGCTAATATATTGCTAAGAGCACCATCCTTACAAAGGAGGCTCAGGTCTAGCCCTTCAGAAGTTATTGTGGGTTAAGGTGGCCAATGAGATGGCAAATTATGATGACCTGAGAGCCCAGGGAACATTGTGGGTCTGTCCTGATTGCTGGAAAGTTCAGCCTGAAGCTTACTTTGGACTCATTACCTAAAAATGGTTACTGAGTGATCCCTTTGGGAATTTCCATTAAAGTTAAGTGATTCACAGTGTACCTTTAGATCATCCTCCTTAATGTTTTCATGTATTTAATTACATGTACTCAATACAGAATTATTATATATGACATCATTACTACTGCTGCCGCTACTACCACATGGTCAATGGTAATTTAAATTTACCTACATATTTGACTTTCTTTTGCTCAATTTTTTCTACATCTAGAATTGAAAAGTTCAACAGCTAAGATTTCAGTGGATGAGTTTAACACAAATATGACAAAGCTGAAGAGATATTAGTGAATCAGAAGATAGTACAGAAGAAAATAAGAAATTCCACCTGTGAGCATTTTCTTTCTCCTAGATCTCCCTTTAATTTTTCATTTAGTGCTAGTGATATATTTTTTTCACCTTCATTCTTTTTTTAAAAAAGATTTTATTTACTTATTTGTCAGAGAGAGTGAGCACACAAGCGGGGGTGGGGGCAGGCAGAGGGAGAAGCAGGCTCCCTGCTGAGCAGGACCCTGGGGTCATGACCCAAGCCAAAGGCAGATGCTTAATCCACTGAATCATCCTCTTTCTTAAATGATGTTTTACTGGACACAGAATCCTAATGGGTAGGTTATTTTTTTATTCAGTACTTTGAAGATATTACCTCAGTGTCTTCTATCTTCTTGTTAGTCTAATGCTTCTCTTGAGAAGTCAGTTATTAATCTAATTGTACTTCTTTGGAGTTAATTTGTCCTTTTTATCCTCTCTCACTGCTTTTAATATTTTCTCTTTTGATTTCTAGTAACTTTATTATGATGTGACAAAGCGTGACTTTCTTTTTATTTATCATACTTGGGATTTATTTATAGGACTTCTAGCATTTGTAGTTGATACACTTTTTCAGTTTGGAACATTTTTATCCATTATCTTACTCATTGCCATATTTTCTCATATACTACCTCATTCTCTCTCTCTTCTCTGTAGCTCCACATACATGTACCTTATCCTTCTCATTCTATACATTATGTATTACTCTCTTGTTTTTTTCTTTATTCTGTCTGTGCCTTACTGAATATATTTTCTTCTTACCTACCTTATAATTCATTAGTATACTCCTCAATACTGCCTAATCTCCTTCAAACTTATCCATTAAAATCTTAGTTTCAGCCACTGAGTTTGCTAGAACTTTCACTTAGATTTTCTTATAGTTTCAAGAAATATTATGCCAAAGTTCTCAATCTTATCTTTAATCTCCACAAATATTTTAAGTTTATTTATTTTAAAGTTATGTGTCTGGATCTGTTTCTACTGTCTCTAGTTTTTGTCTCTCCGTGTTGTTTAATTTTTTCTACTGAGAACAGGATGTTATTATGAAAATTATGGAAATAATTTATGGCTCTTGCTTGTATTCTCTTTCTCTAGAGGAAATTTCCACTAGCTTCTGTCAGACAGCCATGGACATTTGCAGTCCTGGATCATTCTCGTGTATTTCCAGGGGCTGAGATGAAGCTGGGCTTCAGTCCTTATGAAGTTGGTCTGCTTCCAATCCACTTTTATTTCAGGGTACTGCCCTTTAAGGCTCCAACTCACCTCCTTGGTGGTCTCTGAATTCCATTTTTCCCACTTACTTCAGGAAACTGTCAAAATAACTTTTCACATTCTCAACCACCTCTTCAAGATGCCCTTATGGAAATAACAGACCCCAAAATGCTGAGCTTGCTTTTCTAGATTTTCTTTTCTTTGGGATGATGGTTCCAAAATTCTCCACTGCTTTCTTAGCATTAAAATATCTTCAAAGCACATATTAAAAATATGCTATTCAAATAAAGATCCCAGAAATAAACCCATACTTATATGGTCAATCTGACAAAGGAGGCAAAAATGGGGAAAAGACAGTCTCTTCAATAAATAGTGCTGGGAAAACTGGACAGCTACATACAAAAGAATGAAACTGGACTACTTTCTTATACCATACACAAAAATAAATTCAAAATGGATTAAAGATCCAGATGTGAGATCTGAAACCATAAAAATCCTGGAAGAGAGCACAGGCAGTAATTTCTCTGACACTGGCTGTAGCAATATTTTTCTAGATATGTCTCCCAATACAAGGGAAACAAAAGTAAAAATAAACTACTGGGACTCCATCAAAATAAAAAGCTTTTTGCACAGCAAAGGAAACTATCGACAAAACAAAAGACAATCTACTGAATTGCAGAAGATATTTGAAAGTTTTATATATATATATATATAGTTAATATCCAAAATATATAAAGAACTTATACAACTCAACACCAAAAAACAAACAATTCAATTTAAAAATGGGCAGAGGACCTGAATAGACATTTTTCCAAAGAAGACATACAGATGGCCAACAGATACATGAAAAGATTCTCAACATCACTCACTAATCATCAGGGAAATGCAAATCAAACCATAACGAGATACCACCTTACACCTGTCAGAATGGCTAAAATTAAAAAACACAAGAAATAACAAGTATTGGCCAGGATGTGGAGAAAAAGGAACCCTCTTGCACTGTTGGTGGGAATGTAAATTGGTACAGCTACTGTGGAAAATAGCATGGAGGTTCCTCAAAAAATTAAAAATAGAAGTGCCATAGGATCCAATAATTCTACTACTGAAGAAAACAAAAACACTAATTCAAAAAGATATATGTACCCCTATGTTTAATTTTACAATAGGCAAGATATGGAAGCAACCTAAGTGTCCATCAATAGACAAATGGATAAGGCAGATGTGGTATGTATACTATATATACATGCGTGCATGTGTGTGTGTGTTTATATTTATACATAAATATTACACAGCCATAAAAAAGGATGAGATCATGCCATTTGAGACAATATGGATGGACCTATAGAGTATTATGCTAAGTGAAATAAGTCAGACTAAGAAAGACAAATACCATATGGTTCCACTCATAAGTGGAATCCTTTTTTTTTGGAAGTGAACATTTTTAATTTATTTTTTATTAACATATAATGTATTATTTGTTTCAGGGGTACAGGTCTGTGATTCATCAGCCTTACAAAATTCACAGCGCTTGGGCACCTGGGTGGCTCAGATGGTTAAGCATCTGCCTTCGACTCAGGTCATGATCTCAGGGTCCTGGGATCGAGTCCCGCATCAGGCTCCCTGCTCCTTGGGAGCCTGCTTCTCCCTCTGCCTCCCTCTCTCTCTCTCTCTCTGTCATGAATAAATAAATAAAATCTTTAAAAAAAAAAAATTCACAGCGCTCACCAAAATGAATAAACAAACAAAAAGCAGAATCAGACTTAAAAACACAGAGAACAAACTAATGGTTGCCAGAGAGGAGAGGCATGGGGGGTCTGCAAAATGGCTGAAGGAGAGAGGGGGAGATACAGGCTTCCAGTTATGGAATGAATAAGTGATGGGAATAAAAGGTACAGCGTAAGGAATACAGGCAACGATATTATGATAGCAATGTAACAGGACAAATGGTAGCTATACTTGTAGCAAATATAGCATAATGTATAAACTTGTTAAATCACTAAGTTGTATGCCTGAAACTAAGGTAAGGTATCAACTATACACAAATAAAAAGAAAAATAATAAAAAATTTAAAAATATGTTCTTCAGCTTTTTTGTTTTGGCAATGTGTTAGTCCAAGTTATCTAGTTAGTAGTTACCAGAAGTGGAAGTCCCTGATAATTTTATTTTAGTCCATGCCTATTCTATTATTATTATTTGGTATTGCTAATTTATATATTTTATAATGCTGATTTTTTTAGTCCTTCTTTGGTTTACTTTACTCTTCTGTCTACCTTTTCCTCTAACCCCAATTTTTATCATTTGCTCTTTGCTCCCTACCTTTTTTATTTTTATTTTTTATTTTTTTTTAAAGATTTTATTTATTTATTTGAGAGAGAGAATGAGATAGAGCATGAGAGGGTCAGAGAGAGAAGCAGACTCCCTGCCGAGCAGGGAGCCCTATGTGGGACTCGATCCCGGGACTCCAGGATCATGACCTGAGCCGAAGGCAGTCGCTTAACCAACTGAGCCACCCAGGCGCCCATCCCTACCTTTTTTTAAAGAAATGAATGTTCTTATTACATATTACTATCAACAGAACCATATGCAAAGAATTTGAGGATTTTTTTAGCTTATTTTTCTCCCTGATTACTGCCTCTATCTTTGCACTGTGTATCAGTTAGGATGCATTTGGATGAAAATAAAAGATAACCTAAATAGCCATAGTTTAAACCGTAAGAATGTTTAATGTTACTCAAGAACTCTGAGGGGGGTATGAGATTTTGGGTTTGGTTCAGCATTTCCATGATAAGTCAAATTACTGGTTAAATGTGACTGTGATTTTTTTCCCTTTCCCTCATAGTCTCCTTACAGCTCCTGTAGCTTCTAGCAACATCTTCTCAGACATCATGTCCAAATTGAGAGAAGAGCAAAGATTAGTCCACCAAAGTTTCCCTTTATTTATTTATTTTATTATGTTAGTCACCATACAGTACATTATTAGTTTTGTTTTGTTTTTTTGTTTTTTTTTTTTATTCATGAGAGACAGAGCGAGAGAGAAAGGCAGAGGGAGAAGCAGGCTCCCAAGGAACAGGGAGCCCGATGCGGGACTCGATCCCAGGACCCTGAGATCATGACCTGAGCCGAAGGCAGACGCTTAACCATCTGAGCCACCCAGGCGCCCCTCATTAGTTTTTAATGTAGTGTTCCATGATTCATTGTTTGCATTCCCTTTAGACTCACTGGCTAATTCTGTATCACCTGGCTACCCTTAGTTGCAAAGAAGACTGGGAAACTGAGCATCCAGCCAAGGTGAGTGGAATTTCACGAATGATTTAGACAATAATAAATCATTCCCTGGTGTTGGGTATCTAAATTAGAGTTGTTAGTAAGTAAAAAGGTAAAATAACCATGAAATAGGTAAGCAACAGTGTCCACCCATGTGGCATGTTTCTTTGCTTCCTAATTTTGAATGTCTTTGCTGTGATATACCAGAATTCTCAATGATATCCTTACTTTGCTCTTTGCTAGAGATTAAGAACTTAGATATTTCATTGTGTGCATCTTTTTTTGGTAACCAATATATAAGAACATTTTCACCTATTTTCCTACCTGTGACTAGATACCTCTTTATACAACTATTTTTATTCCCTCCTTTAGTTTGATAGATGCTATGAACTGTTAAGAAAGTTCCCTACTATCCCCAGTTTGCAAAGACCTTTATAAATGAGTAAATGCTGAATTTTATTGGATATCTTTTTGCATCTGTGGAGATAGCATGGAATTTTTTCACTTAAAATTTCAATTAGTGGACTTAAATAAAATATTTTTTAAAGCTTGAATCAGAAAATTTTTGCATGTATGGTAAAAATCCAACCACTTTAAAACTAGAGGAATGGAAATCATGGAGCACTACATCAAAAACTAATGATGTAATGTATGGTGATTAATATAACATAATAATAAAAGAAAAAAAACTAGAGGAATGGAGATGAAACAATTCCTTCTAAATATATTCATATTCCAAGCTTCAAATAAATTAATTTGCCCAAACCTTGCAACTAGAGATTTAAAGGTAGTGAAGAACAAGGATTAAAGTTTATTTAAATCTAATATACTCTTCATGTTGCCTGTTTCAAACACACACACCATTATATACGAAACATATAAGTGAAATATATACCTCTTTATCCATCTCTCTCTCTCTTCATCTATCTGTGCATCTACACACACACACACACACACACATCATTTGTAGCTCATTTACTCTGTCCTTGGGGAAAAAAAGGGAAGGTGCTACTTCATTCCTCCATTGAACTGAAAAGAGAAATGCCTATTTTGATTTAGATAAATTGGAATTAGAGGCTCCTGTAACCCTGAAGCATAATGGCATTATGAGGTCAGGGAACTCCTCATATTGCTGAGAAATAAAGCAGGGGCTCTAAGTTACAGGAAACAAAATTAAGACAATTCCTTTAATTAAATTAATCAGATCCTACAGGTGGCATAGTCATTTTTACCTGAGACAGAAACAAGATAGAGGTGATCACAAACTGGAGGCATATTAGGAAGGTGTAGGAGATGTGGAGTTTGGCTGAGCAAGTCTGATGGCTGAAAATAGAGCCTGTGGGCTACTTTTTCCCTTCCTATCCCTCTTCCTCTTTTATTCTTCTTTTAATGCAATCTAAAATTAAAGTTATTTAGGATAAGCTAAGAGTTAAGAGAAAAAATACAAAATTACACCTTGACTTCCTTTTTAATAAAATCTAAATTTTTCCTTTTCAGCATTGATTCCAAATATACCTTTAAAATGGTGTTTGAGTAACTATCAACAGATTTGCATCTTTTTGTAAATGAAATATGCAAAACTCAAGGTTATAAATTGAGTAAATAAGCTAGTTGGTTCAGACCTAATGATTAAGACACCATGCCTCCTTGTGGCACAATTCCAGAATGACAAGTTATGATTCTTGGAAGTTTTTGCTTGTTTTCAAATCAGTTTTCACAGCCAGTGTCACAGAAGCCATGGCTTGGAGTAGAGACAGAGTTGTTAAAGATCCCAGAAAGACATGAGAAGAATAGCATTTCTGAACAGAGACATAACCAGAGAAAGTTATCCAGGTTTTTCTTTCAGGTCTCCCAGGAATGGGGGCAGAAAGGTTGAAAAAGACTTGAGTAATAAGACAACCTGGAGTTGAGCAGTTCCAGAATAGCATGCACCAGAGCATGACTGCACAGAAAAACTAACAGACACTGAAATCAAGTCTACATTACAGGCATTGCTCTTTTATGTATTATGTAAATTTATGAAATATATATTTATATATAATTTATAATTATATATTTACAAATAATATATTTATAATAAATAATTATTTATAAATAAATAATTTATATATAAATAATACATTTATATATATATAAAACCTGGGTCTTTCTTTATAAATATATAAAGACCCAGGTTCAAAATGTCCTGTACTTATTGTACATATTTGTATATATACAAATATATTTATATTTTATTGTATATTTGTCTGTGAATAAATTACTTAGCCCTCTATTATTTAGTTTACTTATCTGTAGTGACAATCATAGTAACTATTTCAGTGAGTTTTTGCAAGTCAGTTTAGTGAGTTTTGCAGTTAAAAATAGTAATAATAAAAATAATAGCATGATTGAGTCTTTACCATGTACCACAGGCGATTTTAAATATTTTACTCTTAGTTATCTCAAGACATTTATAAAGCATGTAAAGCTCTTAGCTAATACTATGTCAGCAGTTTGTACTCAATAAATGATATTTTAAGTCTGTAAAGCTTTCTCTATATCTCAGTAAAGTAGGAGGAACACACTTGTTTAAGCAATTCAGCCAAAAGGCTTGTTGTCCAGGCACTGTACTGGGCTCTGGGGTTATAAAGATGAGTAAGACAGAGTCCCTTCCTTTAAGACACTCACATTGTGTAGAAGAAAGTTGTATTAACAGCTATAATGCAACATAGTAATTTATATTATAACAGTGTGACAAGATTGCTATGGGAGTTCTGAGGAGAAAAACAAACATTCTTTATCAAATGGTCATGGAAATCTTCACAGGAAAGATACTTTGACTTTGCCTCGTCTAGATTACCAAGTTTTAGGAAGAGAAGAGAAAAAAATTTCCAGGCAGAAGAAACAGTTTAGTAAAGGGAGAGAGATGTGAACATGGTGTAATATTTGAGATTAAAAGGATGGACTCTGGAATTAAACACAGCTGAACTCAAATCCCAGCTCTGCTCTTCACCTGCCTTGTTACTCTGGGCAGTCTACTTCTCTTTCTCCTGTTTTCTTGCCTAGAAAATGGATCTAACAATTGTATGCTATCATAGCTTGGTTGTGAGAATTAAGTGAGATGTGCACATAACATTTAGCACATTGTCTAGCCCATTAGTGCTGGGTTATTAATATATTTGCCTCTAAGTTGTCATTTGCTGAAAAAGGTAAACCACCTATTAATTGCTAATATTTTTGTCAAGCAGAATAAATCATGTTAAAGATGCAGATCAACTGTAAGATGCATTTGAATTTCAGAAACACTAAAATATGAAAAATGTGCATCCTTGAATCAAGGAATATACATTATCATAATTATAACAACCAGTCTGCAAAGAATCTTCAATGCTATCCTGAATATTCATATTTGAGCCTACTGTTAAAATCCTTCCCTTCTTGGTGGTTTCTAGGTATTTTGTTTGTAGTTCTTAAATCACACATTAAGGTTAATGTTAACTTTCTGTCTCATGTGGTCTCTAACATGTCCTCAGCAAATAGAGGACATTCCAAAGAGTATGGAATTAAATGGAATCTGACCAGCCTCTGAGAGGTGATCATCAGGGTCTCATTCTAGAACTCGAAGATGAATAAGCCATAAGATCAGTACAAAATAAATACAAAAAATGCAGTTTTTGCCTGAACCTAATAACGGATAGATAGCTCACCTCCTCCCACTGTGTGCTTGGTAATCCTACCAAAAAAAAAAAAAAAAAAAAAAATCAAATCAAAACAAATGAAAAAAAAAACCCAAAAAACAAAAACCCAACTACATCAGTGGTTAACAAACTTTGGAGTGCCTCTGAATCGTATTAAAACAGATTGCTGACCCACCCCCAAGACCTTCTGATTCAGTAGGTACAGGGCTGGAGTCCATGAACTTGACTTGTTAAACTTTGCAGGCCAGTACTGATGATGCATCTGGTCTGAGGACTACACTTTGAGAATGACTAGAGGAAACTGACCCTCCAGAGCCTCAGGCAGGGACAATTATTCTGAAAGGCCCTTGGCTCATCTGACTTTCTCTCTAGTGGGTTGGGTAAGTCGGCCTCAATGCCCAAAAGACTGTGAGCCTCTCCAGTCAGTTGCCTTCTCTGGCTTTCGCTCTTCCTTTTGTTTAGCATTCTCTACATTCACAATGACATTAAAATATTATCCTGGGGAGAAGCAACTGTGATCCCATTGAGCATTATTAGCCACAGGGCGAGAAGAATGGGAAGTAAGATTCTGCCAGGTATCTCGGGGTCTTGTTACTGCAAACTACACTGATCTCTTCAGGCTCCAGCAGCTTCTGCCTCCTCTGACAGATCATAGGAAGCTTAGCTGAGGAAAATTGTGGAAACAGGTCCCCAGGGTCCAACCTCAAGAACAACTGCTTGGGCAACAACTTTAGCCTCCCTCATCTAAAGACTTCTGAAGAAATTGACCAGATACCCACTTTGTCTTCAGCTTCTTCTCAGCAAAAGTATCAGAAATGCAAAAAAGAGAGGGGATACCCTTGAGGCTTTCCTAGTAAGCTCCAGCCTGATCTGCTACAGCCAATTGCAAGCATAAATTGTCTTCAGCCTCACTCACTAGAACTGTTCAGAAGCTAGCTGGATTTAGAAAATATTAGTTGACTGCTACAGGAGAGGGATTACATCAGTTAAAATCCTGAACTGTAAACATTTAAAACACATAACTCAAATAATTAAACATTCATGGCATTTTATTATTGGGATGTTTGGATAGAATAGACTCCTCCTTTCCGTAATTGTTCACACATCCTTTCTACTGCTTTGTTATTGTAACAGTGACCACTCTGTTGACCTCCTCCCTGATTAACATTGTCAATTACTGCATAGCTCACCCAAACATTACTGCTTAACTATAAAAGGGCCACTCAAGGA
>NC_138373.1:100945827-100967705 GCF_054177405.1 Leptonychotes weddellii
GAGATGCCCTTCAACAGATGAATGGATAAAGAAGATGTGGTCCATATATACAATGGAATATTACTCAGCCATCAGAAAGGATGCATACCCAACTTTTACATCAACATGGATGGGACTGGAGGAAATTATGCTAAGTGAAATAAGCCAAGCAGAGAAAGTCATTTATCACATGGTTTCACTTATTTGTGGAACGTAAGGAATAGCATGGAGGACATTAGGAGAAGGAAGGGGAAAATGAATGGGGGAAATCAGAGGGAGAGACAAACCATGAGAGACTACGGACTCTGAGAAACAAACTGAGGGTTTTAGAGGGGAGGGTGTGGGGGTATGCGTTAGCCTGGTGAACGGTATTAAGGAGGGCATGTACTGCATGGAGCACCTGGTGTTATACGAAAACAATGAATTGTGGATCATTACATCAAAACTAATGATGTATTGTATGGTGACTAACATTAACATATAATTAAAAAAAATCAGCCTCCATACACATATAAAATAGTCACACACATTATGGGAATCCCTTACTTTTTCAACCTAAAGTATGCTGATGCTCTGTTTGTTGGCAACACAGGATGATATGGATCAGCATCTATGCCTTTGGTGTAGCATAACATAACATAATAAAATAAAATTAAAAAAAAATAAAGCTACCCTACAACCCAGCAATTGCACTACTAGGCATTTACCCCAAGGTACAGATGTAGTGAAAAGAAGGGGCACATGCACCCCAATGCTCATAGCAGCAATGTCCACAATAGCCAAACAGTGGGAGGACCTGAGATGTCCTTCAACAGATGAATGGATAAAGAAGATGTGGTCCATATATACAATGGAATATTACTCAGCCATCAGAAAGGAAGAACACCTACCATTTGCATTGACATGGGTGGACCTGGAGGGGATTATGCTAAGTGAAGTAAGTCAAGCAGAGAAAGAAATTATCTTATGGTTTCACTCATATGTGGAACATAAGGAATAGTGCAGAGGACCACAGGACAAGGGAGGGAAAACTGAATGGGAAGAAATCAGAGAGGGAGACAAACCATGAGAGACTCTGGACTCTGGGAAACAAACTGAGGGTTATAGAAGGGAGGGCAGTGATGGGTATCAAGGAGGCACATGTTGTGATGAGCACTGGGTGTTATACACACCTAATGGGGGATCATTGAACACTACACCAAAATTTAATGATGTGCTATATGCTGGCTAACTGAACGAAATTAATTAATTAATTAATTAATAAAATGTCCTACCCCAGGAAAAAAATAAATAAATAAAATAAAATGGGGCAACTTAATGAAAAAATAAGAAAAAATAAAAAATAAAACAAAGACTAATAAGAGACAAAGAAGGACACTATATAATAATAAAGAGGACAATCCAACAAGAAGATACAACCTTTGTAAATATTTAGGCACCCAACGTGAGCGCACCCAAATACATAAAACAGTTAATAACAAAAATAAAGGAAATAATAGTAATACAGTGATAGTAGGGGACTTTAACACCCCACTTACACTGATGGACAGATCATCCAAACAGAACATCAACAAGAAGATAGTGGTTTTGAATGACACTAAACCAAATGGATTTAACAGACATATTCGGAACATTCCATTCAAAAACAGCAGAATATGCATTCTTTTCAAGTGCACATGGAACATTTTCCAGAACATACATCACACATTAGGCCACAAAACAAGTCTCAACAAATTCAAAAAGATCAAAGTCATACCATGCACATTTTTCTGACCACAATGCTATGAAACTAAAAATCAACCACAAGTGAAAGACCACAAAAACATGGATGTTAAGCAACATACTACCGATGAATGGGTTAACCAAGAAATCAAAGAAGAAATCCAAAAACACATGGAAACAAATGAAAATGAAAACACAACAGTCAAAAACCTCTGGGATGCAGCAAAAGCAGTTCTAGAAGGGAAGTTTATAGCAATACAGGCCTACCTCAAGAAGCAAGAAAAATCTCAAATAAACAACCTAACCTTACACCTAAAGGAGCTAGAACAAGGACAACAAAGAAAACCTAAAACCAGCATAAAGAAAGAAATAATAAAGATTAGAGGAGAAACAAACGATACAGAAACTGAAAGAAAAAAAAAAAAAAACAGAACAGATCAAGGAAACCAGGAGCTGATTCTTTGAAAAGATCAACAAAATTGATAGACCTCTCGCCAGGCTGCTCAAAAAGAGAGGACCCAAATAAACAAAATCACTAATGAAAGAGGAGAAATAACAACCAACCCCTCAGAAAAACAAACAATTTTAAGAGAATATTATGAAAACCTATATGCCAATAAAATGGACAACTTAGAAGAAATGGATAAATTCCTAGAAACACATAACCTACCAAAACTAAAGCAGAAAGAAATAGAAAATTTGAACAGACCAATTATCATCAATGAAACTGAATCAGTAATCAAAAAACTCCCCAAAAACAAAATTCTAGGAACAGATGCCTTTACAGGAGAATTCCACCAAATACTCAAAGAAGAGTTGATAACTATTCTTCAACTCTTCCAAAAAATAGAAGAGTAAGGAAAACTTCCAAATTCATTCCAAGAGGCCAGTATCACCCTGATACCAAAACCAGATAAAAACACCACAAAAAAAGAAAAATACAGGCAGATATCTCTCATGAATATAGACGCAAAAATCCTCAATAAAATATTAGCAAACTGATCCAACAATACACCAAAAAAAAAAAAAATCATACACCATGATCCGGTGGGATTTATTCCCAGGATGCAAGGTTCAATATTCACAAAACAATCAACATGATATGTCACATCAGTAAGAAAGGATAAAAATCATATCATTTCAACAGATGCAGAAAAAGCATTTGATGAAATATAACATCCATTCATGACAAAAACCCTCCACAAAGCAGGTCTAGAGGGAACATACCTCAACATAATAAAGTCCTTATATAAAAAACCCACAGCAACATCATACTCAATGGTGATAAAACTGGGAGCTTTTCCCC
Organism: Leptonychotes weddellii; assembly: GCF_054177405.1. Classification (NCBI taxonomy): domain Eukaryota; kingdom Metazoa; phylum Chordata; class Mammalia; order Carnivora; family Phocidae; genus Leptonychotes; species Leptonychotes weddellii. The sequence goes on from NC_138373.1 coordinate 100,948,835, forward strand.
TAAGGTCAGGAACAAGACAAAAATATCCATTCTTACCACTTCTATTCAACATAGTACTGGAAGTCCTAGCCATAGCAATTAGACAAAAAAAGAAATAAAAGGTATCCAGATTTCTAAGGAAGAAGTAAAATTTTCACTATTTGTAGATGACAGGATACTATATAGAAAGAAAGACTCCACCAAAAAAATAGTAGAACTGATAACAGGAATTCAATAAAGTCTCAGGATATAAAATCAATGTACAAAAATCTGTTGCATTCCTATACACTAAAAATGAAGCAGCAGAAAGAGAAATTAAGAAAAAAAATATCCCGGGCGCCTGGGTGGCTCAGTTGGTTAGGTGACTGCCTTCGGCTCAGGTCATGATCCTGGAGTCCCGGGATCGAGTCCCACATCAGGCTCCCCGCTCAGCCAGGAGTCTGCTTCTCCCTCTGACCCTTCCCCCTCTCATGCTCTCTCTCTCTATCTCATTCTCTCTCTCAAATAAATAAATAAATAATCTTTAAAAAAAAGAAAAAAGAAAAAAATATCCCCTTTACAACCGCACAAAAACCAATAAAATATCTAGGAATAAACTTAACCAAAGAGGTGAAAAACCTGCACTCTGAAAACTATAAAACACTGATGAAAGAAATTCAAGATGACACAAAGAAATGGAAAGACATTCCATGCTCACGGGTTAGAAGAAAGAATATTGTTAAAATTCTACACATTTAATCTACACATTTAATGCAATGCCTATCAAAATGCCAACAGCATTTTTCACAGAACTAGAACAAACAATCCTAAAATTGGTATGAAACCACAAAAGACCCCAAATAGCCAAAACAATCTTGAAAAAGAAAAGCAATGCTGGGAGCATCACAATTCCAGACTTCACGTTAAATTAAAAAGCTGCAGTAATCAAAAGAGTATGGTACTGGAACAAAAATAGACACATGGATTAATAGAATAGAAAATCCAGAAATAAACCTACAATTATATGGGCAATTAATCTTCAACAAAGGAGGAATGAATATATAATAGGAAAAAGTCTCTTTAACAAATGGTGTTGAGAAAACTGGACAGCTATATCCAAAAGAATGAAACTGGACCACTTTCTTTCACCATACACAAAAATAAACTCAAAATGAATTAAAGACCTATGTGGCACCTGGATGGCTCAGTCAGTTAAGCATCCAACTCTTGATTTTAGCTCAGGTAATCATCTCAGGGTTGTGAGATTGAGCCCCACACCCAGCATGGAGCCTGCTTAAGATTCTCTCTCTCCCTCTTCTTCTGCTCCCACTAAAATGGATTAGAAACCTAAATGTGAGACCCAAAACCACAAAAATCCTTGAAGAGAGCAAAGGCACTAACTTCTCTGACATGGGTCACAGCAACATTTTTCTAGATATGTCTCCTGAGGCAAGGAAAATAAAAGCAAAAATAAACTATCATGACTACATCAAAATACAAAGTTTCTGCACAAAAAAGGAAACAATAAAACTAAAAGGCAACCTATGGAATGAGAGAAGATATTTGCATATGACATATCCAATAAAGGGTTACTATCTAAATTATGTAAAGAACTAATACAACTCAATACCCAAAAACAAAATAATCCAATTTAAAAATGGACAGAAGACATGAACAGACAGTTCTCCAAAGAAGACATACAGATGCCTAACAGACACATGAAAAGATACTCAACATCACTCATCATCAGGGAAATACAAATCAAAACTATGATGAGTACAGATCCTTTACCTCTTCAGTTAGGTTTATTCCTAGGTATCTTAGGGTTTTTGGTGCAATTTGAAGTGGGATCAATTCCTTGATTTCTCTTAGTTCTGCCTCATTGTTAGTGTACAGAAATGCAACTGACTTCTGTGTATTGATTTTATAGCCTGCAACTTTGCTAAATTCTTGTATCAGTTCTAGCAATTTCTGGGAGGAGTCTTTTGGGTTTCCTACATGAAGTATCATGTAGTCCACAAAGAGTGAAAGTTTGACTACTTCTCTGTCGATCTGGATGCCTTTTATTTCTTTTTGTTGTCTGATCACTGAGGCTAGGACTTCCAGTACTATGTTGAACAACAGTGGTGAGAGTGGACATCCCTGATGTGTTCTTGACCTTAGGGGAAAAGCTCTAAAATTAACAACTCAAGAAACAACAGATGTTGGCAAGGATGTGGAGAAAGGGGAATCCTCTTACACTGTTGGTGGGAATACAAACCGGTTCAGCTACTCCGGAAAACAGTGTGCAGGCTTCCTGACCCAGCAATTGCAGTAGTAGGTATTTATCCAAAGGATACAAACAGTGATTCAAAGGGGCACATGCACCCCAATGTTTATAGCAGCAATGTCCACAATAGCCAAAATATGGAAAGAGCCCAGATGTCCATCAACAGATGAATGGATAAAGATGTGGTATACATATATAGATAATGGAATATTACTCAACCATCAAAAAGAATGAAATCTTGCCATTTGCAACCACGTTGATGGAACTAGAGGGTATTATGTTAAGAGAAATAAGTCAGTCAGAGAAAGACAAATACCATATGATTTCACTCATATGTGGAATTTAAGAAACAAAACAGATGAACATAAGGGAAGGGAAGGAAAAATAAAATAAGACGAAAACAGAGAGGGAGGCAAACCATAAGAGACTTAACTATAGGAAACAAACAGGGTTACTAGAGGGAAGGTGAATAGGGGATTGGGGTAACTGGGGATGGGCATTAAGGAGGGCACTTGAAGTAATGAGCACTGGGTGTTGTATGCAACTGAGGAATCACTAAATTCTACCTCTGAAACTAATAATACAGTATATATTAATTAAATTGAATTTAAATAAAAATTTAATAAAAAAACTACAATGAGATACCACCTCACACCTATCAGAATGGCTAAAATCAACAACACAAGAAACAACAGGTGTTGGTGAGGATGTAGAGAAAGGGGAACCCTCTTACACTGTTGGTTGGAATGCAAACTGGTGCAACCACTCTGGAAAATAGGATGGAGGTTCCTCAAAAAGCTAAAAATAGAACTACCCTACAATCCAGCAACTGCACTGCTAGGTATTTACCCAAAGGACCCAAATACAGATTCAAAGTGGCAAATGCACCTGATGTTTAAAGCAGTATTACCAACAATAGCCAAATTATGGAAAGAGCCCAAATGTCCATCGACTGATGATTGGATAAAGAAGATGTGGTATATATATACAATGGAATATTACTAAGCCATTAAAAAGAATAAAATCTTGCTATTTGCAACAACATGGATGGAGCTAGAGAGTATAATACTAAGCAAAATAAGTCAGAGAAAGACAAATACCATATGATTTCACTCATCTATGGAATTTAAGAAACAAAACAAACAAGCAAAGGAAAAAAGAGAGAGAGAGAAAGACAAACCAAGAATCTGATTCTTAACTATAGAGAAAAAAACTGAAGGTTACCAGAGGGCAGGTAGATGGGGGATGGGTGAAACAGGTAATGGGGATTAAAGACTACACTTATCATGATGAAAAAACAAAAGTCTAGGGTAAAAAAGATCAGGTAACAATATCAGAGATTTAACTTAGACATTAGGAATAACTCCAATAATGACAACTAAGAAACAAAGGACTGGATAGTCAAGAAAGATGGCAGCATCATATTCTGTAGAGGACTTCAGAGATACTTTTTTAAAAGTCAGTTTGATACGTTTCAGATATGGTCCTTCATGAGCCAGGAAATGAAGCTGAACTCCCTCGCTGATCCCTGTTTGAACTATTTTGGTCCTTTTTTAGACAGCTGGCTGTAGTGAAATAAAAACAATTCCTCTTAAAGAGATAGATCATTATACTTTAAACTGATCAGTGCTAAAACCATGAAAGGAGTAACTGACAGGTAATCTCATACATACATTTTATTTTTTATTTTTTTAAAGATTTTATTTATTTGACAGAGAGAGAACACAAGAGAGGGAACACAAGCAGGGGGAGTGGGAGAGGGAGAAGCAGGCTTCCCGCTGATCAGGGAGCCCAATGCAGGGCTCAATCCCAGGACCCCGGCATCATAACCTGAGCCAAAGGCAGACGCTTAATGATTGAGCCACCCAGGTGCCTCCTTACATACATTTTAAATGTAATTATTGTAAACCTTTACATATGAGGAGCATTTTAGTTTTGTCAAAACCATATTTGGGGTGGCTCAGTTGGTTGGGCACCGAACTTTGGTTTAGGCTCAGGTCATGATCTCAGGGTCATGGGATTAAGCCCTACGCTGAGCTCCCCGCTTAGTGGAGTCTGTTTCTCTCCCTCTTCCTCTGCCTCTCCCCATACGCTGTCTCTCTCTTTCTTGCTCTCTCTCTAATAAATAAATCTTTTTAAAAAAGACAGAGAGAGACACAGCAAGAGAGGGAACACAAGCAGAGGGGGTGGAAGAGGGAGAAGCAGGCCTCCTGCCGAGCAGGGAGCCCGATGCTGGGCTCGATCCCAGGACCCTGGGATCATGACCTGAGCCGAAGGCAGACGCTTAATGACTGAGCCACCCAGGCACCCCTCAAATAAATAAATCTTTAAAAAAAACATATTCGACCTAAGATTTTACTAATTTTAATATTACTCTGAGGCAAGCATGAGAAATTGTCCTGACCTTCCTGATGAAGACACAAGCTCTGATAAGCTACGATACTACATTTCCTAAGACCTAGCAAGGGCTATTTCCTGTGGGCCACATGATCATCAGAGATTTGCAACTTCCAGAGCTAGTGATGCCCATTCCTGGTGGAATGTGATAATAAAATCCTTAAGGACAGTGGAGGCCAGGGCAGGGAGGGTGGGAGAGGATGGATCTCTCTCCTTCATATATTCACAACCTTCTCTTATTTGGTACAGAAGTGTCAGGCCTCCAGATTCTGGGATGGCTCTAAATTTGAGAAGCACTGTAGAGCAGCCATCAAGGGTCCAGCCCCACAACCTAAGAAGATAGTTCTCTGATCGATCAGCTTGCTACCCTGGACCCTAACCCTACAACCAAGAGAGGAAGGCCTCTTCTGCTTCTGCCAGGTGTTTTACCCACATGGCCCTTCCCATGAGCTCCACCCTGCCCATAGTCAGGAAACCAAGCCTCATGAGTCCCCACTCTAACATGGAACAGCAGCACTAAACCAAGCAGGTGTGCTCCAATACAAGGGTCAAGGAGTAAGAGAGTGGAAGGCTGACGGCAGAGCCAAGCCATGATTTCTTGGTCTCTTTGATCAATACAAAGAGCCAGAGTATGTCAGGTGTGGATGGTTCCATATAGGGAAAATCATGGAGAGACAAGTATGGGATAAAGAGATGGAAAGGTAGGAAAGTTTAAAAACACACTAAGAAATGTGAGGACCATTATTCCCTTCTGGAAAGTGCTCTGGAAACTTGAAAATTACCTCTGGGGCTTAATTCAGACTCAAGAGTTAAACACAGTAGGTCCATAATAGACTCCATTGTCAAGATTTTCATTAATAAAGTACTTGAGCGTGCTGCCCTCAAAGGCACTGCTTGAGTGACATTTGTATACGACAAAGTTTCCTACTCTCTAGTTCCGTCTGACACCTAATACCATATAAAAAAGACTGTCTCAGGTGCTCACCTGTGGCATATACTAAGCTAGCCATACTCTCTATATGGCCTGACCTACGACTTACTGGGAATTCCTTTCAAGACAGAGTCTGAGTGATGGGTGATGAAGAAAAGCGGGCTCATCTGCATGTGTCTAAGTACAGTAACTGTGTATTTTCTTGAACAGTCCCCTTTCAAATATTTTATCCCCTATTTATTCCCAATATAGTAGCAAAATTCACAAAATGTTCCAATATTTTGGCAAAAAGATTACAGCTTTCTGAAAGAACAGATATATTTACAAAACCTCTGTCATCATTCAAAATTCAATTTGGTTCAGAATTTAAGGCAGGGAGCTTCTTTTCTCTTCATACAACATAGGCAGCAGTGTAGGATAGCAAAGAGTGAACACTACATAGAAAGATGATATACAGCCAGCATATCTCCTCTCTTACTTGATGTTGGATATCTTGGGATAGGGTCATGAAGGCAGTGCCACCTGCCTAGTGAACCAAATTTCTTTTATTTCTATTCATGTGACTATGACATCTAGGGCACAGCTTTGGTTGCCTGAAAAAGAGAAGTTACTAGGCAGACATCACCACTGCCCAGAAGAGAAAGTGATACTCATAGACAGAGATACCAGGATCTGTGGCTGCACCTGGGAACCAGGAAATCGAATGAGCCCCAAGCACATCACAACTGCCAAGCAAAGAAACCAGCAAACAAACAACTGATAAAAATAAATGTGATATAAAAGACATTTACTTTATTGATTCTTACTGGGTAGTGGAATATAGCGATTGGATGTCCAAGTTTGGGCGCGCCGGGGTGGCTGGGATCGAGCCCCACGTCGGGCTCCCTGCTCCATGGGAAGCCTGCTTCTCCCTCTCCCACTCCCCCTGCTTGTGTTGCCTCCCTCGCTCTGTCAAATAAATAAGTCTTTAAAAAAAAAAAAAAAAGGATGTCCAAGTTTGGTTCATAAAACAGCACTGTAGATTAAGAAAAGATATGGATTATAAGATCACAAACCCATTTTGACTTTGTCTAAGTTATTCTGTTTTGTGGGCCTCAGTTTCCTCCCCTGTAAATAATGAGGCATAACTGGAAAATACTTAAGGTTTCTTTCATTTTTATTATCCTGTGATCTAAATGTTCTTACAGTCTACAATTCCAACATATAGCTATTCTCCAGTCTGTGAAAAAGCCATTTCATCCAAAAATATTTCCTACAAGGAAGGAATATTTAGGATTTTATCAAAGATGGTGACCTTTGAACATAAAAATGCACATATTACATGACAGGGAAAGTAGTTTTTAATTCTTTCCCTTCTAGACAAAATCTAAACAACTGAACATAACATACTAAAAACTATACAACAGAATTTAACCCCAGGAGTGAAAACTAATCATAACACCAATAAAATAAGCAGAATGCATTATAGCAACAAAATATGTTTTTAAAAAAACCCATCACCTCATTAGATGTTGATTTGGTACGTGTTAAAATACAAATTTTGATTTTTTTTTAAGTAAGCTCTACACCCAACATGGGGCTTGAACTCAGAACCCCAAGATCATGAGTTGCATGCTCTACCAACTAAGCTAGCCAGGTGCCCCACAAATTTTGATTTTTTAATTAAGACTTTACAAAAGTAATGGAGTTTTTTTCACATGATTTTTGAGTTGTACTGAAAACAAAACTACACAAGGATGCTTTCTATTTTCATGTTAACAGTATTAAAAACACTTCAGTGAGGGCACCTGGGTGACTCAGTCGGTTAAACGTCGACTCTTGATTTCAGCTAAAGTTATGATCTCAGGGTCCTGAGATTGAGCCCCATGTCAGGCTCTGTGCTCAGCGGGGAGTCTGCTTGAGGATTTCTCTCCCTCTCCCTCAGCTAACCCCCTCACTCTTGCTCTCTTTCAAATAAATAAATAAATCTTTAAAAACCACTTTCAGTGGTTTTGCCAGTTCCAAAAACAGTTAAATATAAAATTCCAGTAAGAAATGTATAGAGGTTGACAGCAAAATACATCTAGAATTGGCAAAACTTCCAAAAAATAAAAAAGGTACTGATTGAGTTACCTTCAAAGTTTTACTTCTCAAAGTCAAGAAAGTAAGACAAGTCATGGATTGGAAGAAAATATTTACAAAGATTCATCAGATAAACCAAAATGTACAAAGAACTCTTTAAAAATCAACAATAAGAAAATGAACCACCAAAGTAAAAATGGGCAAAATAACAGATTCCTCACTAATGATGATATACAGATAACAAGCATATGAAAAGATGCTCAACATCAATGTCATTTGGGAACTGCAAATTAAGATAACAATGCCTAGGGGTGCCTGGGTGGCTCATCTGGTTAAGTGTCTGACTCTTGATTTTGGCTCATGTCATGATCTCAGGGTCCTGGGATGGAACCCCACATCGGATTCCATGCTCAGCAGGGAGTCCGCTTGAAGATTCTCTCCTCTCTCCCTCTGCCCTTCCCCCACCCCGCTCACACACACACACACACACACACACACACACACTTTCTCTCTCCCAAATAAATAAATAAATCTTTAAAACAATAAAATAACAATACCTAAATATCATTGAGATGAAGGTAGAGCATCCAGAGAAAGATTATCAAGAGCCAAATGATAGAGAAATATTTGAGACAGCCCACACTAAGACATTTTGGAAAGTAAAAGCTTTACCCTCAAAGTTAGGCCATCATTCTAGAAATCTCACTTTTTCTTAGTCATAAAAAATATAGACATCTCGCTTCTGATAATGTAGGATTGGCTTATATCTGATCAACATTTCTCTTGAGAACTAGAAGAAGATAAATAAAATGGAAAAAGCATCTGTTTCAACGTACCGGAATGTCTAACAAGGGTGTCAAGAGTCAGAGACCAAAACCTCAGAGGGAAGAGAAGTGTACTGAAATGAGCTTGATATTCTGTATTATTCTATGTTATCCTCAAGGCCTTTGTCTATTTGTAAGTGGTGCATGGCCAAGCAGAAACTGATAGCTAAGAGGCTGAGAACCTCAGCTGAGCTTTTGACAGTTCATAGATATATAGACACAAAACTTGAAATTCAGGGCTACCAAGGCAGCCAGGACTTGTTGGGCCAAGACCCCCAGAAGAAGCAAAATGCTTTAAGGTGAGGGTAACGTTCTGCATCAATTCTTCCCGTGAGATATTTGCCATTTCCTAAGTAGCACATAACAAGAATATAAGAAGATGAGCAAAAAGTAGTGCCTATGAGGTTGAGAAGTCAAGAAGATCTGTAGTTCAAAATTGGAGCTCAGGGTCTGTCAAGGTGAGTGGTAATGACTTCTCTAGTTAGAGCTATGGAAGGTCATGGAACACTACACTCAGGAAGTAATATTGAACAAGAAATAGACCAGTCCTCACAACACAATTTTGAAACAGCTCAATCCTAGATTGGATTAAGATAATTTGCCTCTGCCTACACAAAGCAAAAGTCATTCATTCTAGAGTAAGATAAAACCAGCCAGAGTCTCAATTTTATTTCTAAAAATGTCAAATGACCCAAAAAAAGAAGAAAAAAGACCACAGAAACATATTCATGGGTGATCTACGTATTGAAGTTATTAAATATGCATTTTAACTTTTTCTCATATCCATTCATTCATGCATTTATTCAACAAACATTTGACTTTCTCGAGCTTTATTAAGATATAATTGAACTGTGTGATAACCGTGATAATTGTGTGAGTTGAAGTGTACAAGATGATTTGATATATGTATATCTTGTGAAATAATTATCACAAGAAGGCTAGTTAACATATCCATCACCTCACATAGTTACCATTTTGTGTGTGTGGTAAAAACATTAATGGTCTACTGTCTTAGCAAATTTAAAGTATATAATACAGTACTGCTAAATATAGTTAGCATGCTGTACATTAGACCCCCAGAACTATTCATGTATAATTGGAAGTTTGTACCCTTTGACCAAGATCTCTTCATTTTCTCCAACCCCTAGCCCCTGGCAACCACCAATCTAGTCTCTATTTCTATGAGTTTGGCTTTTCTAGATTCTACACATAAGTGAGATCATACAGTATTTGTCTTTTTCTGTCTGTCCACTTAGCATGGGGTCATCCATGTTGTCACAAATGGCAGGATTTCCTTCTTTTTTATGGCTGAACATTATTCCATTGTATGTGTGTATATATATATATCCATGCATTTGTTGATAGACACTTAGGTCACTTCCTTGTCTTAGCTATTGTGAATAATGCTGCAATGAACATGAGGGTGCACATATCTCTTCAAGGTAGTGATTTCATTCCTTTGAATACACACCCAGAAGTGGGACTGCTGGATATGTCAGTTCTATTTTTAATTTTTTAATGACTCCCCATACTGTTTTCTATAATGGCTGTACTTATTTACATTCCCACCAACAGTGCACAAGGATTCCCTTTTCTCCACATCCTTGGCAACACTTGTGATCTCTTTAGACATACATTTTAAAATGACTTTGATTAATGTGTTCAAGTAAATAGATGGCAAAATGGAGAATTTCTCTAGAGAACTGGAATCTATAAAATAGAATCAAACATAAATGATAAAATTGAAAAATATAATAACCAAGATTAAACACATTAGGAACAGAACAAACAATAAACTAGTATGAGGTCAATAGAAAATATTCTCACTGAAATACAGACAAAAAATGGGAAATACAGCATAAAATCATTAAAATCTTGTGGGAAATGGTAAGATCTAACATATGTTTAGAGTCACAGAAAGAAAGGAGAGAATGGGACAGAGCAGTATAATTTAATACGAAAACATAGTTAAACAGAAGTTGAAAAATTCGAAAAGCAATCCTAAAATTTGTATTCAGGTCAGAAAAGGCCCTGAATAGCCAATGTAATGTTGAAAAAGAAAACCAAAGCTGGAGGTATCGCAATTCCAGACATCAAGCTGTATTACAAAGCTGTAATCATCAAGACAGCATGGTACTGGCACAAAAATAGACATATAGTTCAATGGAACAGAACAGAAAACCCAGAAATGAACCCACAACTATATGGTCAATTAATCTTCAACAAAGCAGGAAAGAATAACTAATGGAAAAAAGACAGTCTCTTCAACAAATGGTGCTGCGAAAATTGGACAGCCCTGTGCAGAAGAATGAAACCGGACCACTTTCTTACACCATACACAAAAATAAACTCAAAATGGATCAAAGACCTAACTGTGAGACAGGAATCCATCAGAATCCATCAGGAGAACATAGGCAGCAATTTCTTTGACCTCGGTCACAACAACTTCTTCTTGCAAGACACATTTCCAAAGGCAAGGGAAACAAAAGCAAAAATGAACTATTGGGACTTCATCAAGGTAAAAAGCTTTTGCGGTGGCGCCTGGGTGGCTCAGTCGTTGAGCGTCTGCCTTCGGCTCAGGTCATGATCCCGGGGTCCTGGGATCGAGCCCCGCATTGGGCTCCCTGCTCTGCGGGAAGCCTGCTTCTCCCTCTCCCACTCCCCCTGCTTGTGTTCTCTCTCTCGCTGTGTCTCTCTCTCTGTCAAATAAATAAACAAAATCTTTAAAAAAAAAAGATAAGAAGCTTTTTGCATAGCACAGGAAACAGTCAACAAAACCAAAGGACAACCAGAAGAATGGGAGGAGATATTTGCAAATGTCTTATCAGATAGAGGGCTAGTAACCAAGATGTACAAAGAACTTATCAAACTCAACACCCCCAAAACAAAAAATTTAGTCAAGAAATGGGCAGAAGACATGAACAGACATTTCTCCAATGAAGATTTACATGAAAAAATGCTCCACATCACTTGGCATCAGGGAAATACAAATCAAAACCACAATGAGATACCACCTCACACCAGTCAGAATGGCTAAAATTAACCACTCAGGAAACAAAAGATGTTGGCGAGGATGTGAAGAAAGGGGAAACCTCTTACACTGTTAGTGGGAATGCAAGCTGGTGCAGCCACTCTGGAGTACAGTATGGAGGTTCCTCAAAAAGTTAAAAATAGAACTACCCTATTACCCAGCAATTGCAGTACTAGGTATTTCTCCAAAGGTTACAAACATAGTGATTCAAAGGGGCACATGCACCCCAATGTCCACAATAGCCAATATGGAAAGAGCCCAGATGTCCATCAAGAGATGAAATGGTATACATATATTCAATGGAGTATTACTCAGCCACCCAAAAGAATGAAATCTTGTCATTTGCAACCACGTGGATGGAACTAGATGGTATTATGCTAAGAGAATAAAGTCAGTCAGAGAAAGACAAATACCATATGATTTCACTAATACGTGGAATTTAAGAAACGGGGAAGGGAAGGAAAAATAAAATAAGATGAAAACAGAGAGGGAGGCAAACCATAAGAAACTCATAATTATAGGGAACAAACTGATGAAGTCCCAATCAGTTTGTTCCCCCATCAGTCCCTTGATGAAGTTTCTGGAGGGGAGGTGGGTGGGGGATTAGGTAACTGGGTGATGAGCATTAAAGAGGGCACTTGATAATATGAGCACTGGGTATTGAATGCAATTGATGAATCACTAAATTCTACCTCTGAAACTAATAATACACTATGTTAACTAATTGAATTTAAATAAGAATTTTTAAAAAAATTCGAAAAGCAGAAAGGGGGCATTATGGTGATGTAGAGGTAGTAATTACAGGAAGTAGCTACCATCCTTAGGGCTAGGGGAACAAAAAGATGAATTTGGATGGCCAGCCACTAGAAGCCTGCAGGAGATTCTCTGTGAGCTGGGACTCAGATCCCTGAAGAGGCACGATGCCCATCTGTGTTGCTATCACAGGAGTTCAGAAGAGGGACCCTGTGGAACTGGGAAGGGGAACTTTCTTCTTTTTTTTTTTTTTTTTTACCATCTTAACCACTTTTTAAAATTATGTTAATCACCATACATTACATCATTAGTTTTTGATGTAGTGTTCCATGATACATTGTTTGCATATAACACCCAGTGCTCCATGCAGTACGTGCCCTCTTTAATACCCATCACCAGGCTAACCCATCCCCCCACCCCCTCCCCTCTAGAACCCTCAGTTTGTTTCTCAGAGTCCATAGTCTCTCATGGTTCATCTCCCCCTCCGATTTCCAGAAGGGGTACTTTCTTGATGCTGCCATGTCTAAGAGGGCATAAGGGGACTGGAGTTCTGGGAGTGCTAAGAGAAAGCTGGAAAGTACCCTAAAATAGTACACTAAAAATAGCACGCTATTGCTGGGGTGCTAACAGAAACAGCAAGTAGTATCCCTTTAGTGCCAGAACATAAGAGAAGTCGGCTGCCAAATATACTTCCCAGAACCTGCGCATCACAAAGCATAATGGTGGGTTTGAAGATGAAGAGCTGCTTAATAACTATGAACCTCCAGCAGGATAAATACAAAAGAAAGCACAGCTCACCACTTCATAATAAACTACTGAAAACCAAAGACAAAGAGAAAAATTTAAAAACAGACAGAGACAAAAGACAAATACCTTTAAACAGCACCACCTTTAGGCACAGGCAACTGTGGTCCTGGCCTGGACTTGTGCTTTGGGGGTTCGTGTTTGGCTTCCTTCCCACCTGTCACTCTCCACAGGGTGAGGGGCCTGCAGTCTGGCTGATACGCCCACCCGCAGCCAGCACACTCTGTAACTTGGGGTCCAAACATCTGGGGCCTCGAATTCCCTGCCCACAGAGCCTCGGGTCCACCTCCAGCCCGCACAGCCCTCTTTCCGCCGGAGTGCGCGCCCCAGGCCTGAGTGTGCCCGGAGCGTGCCAGTGCCGGCCGAATTCCTCAAGCATGCAGACACCCTCTCCATTCAGGAACGACCCAAAGGTGGGACAAGAAAGGACTTTGGGTCAAGGGCCTCCGTTTTGTGGCCTGAGAAGGAAGTAGGGGCGAGACTGCCTTCGGAAGAACAACCAGTTGACTGAAAACTTCCCAACAGACGTGACGGAAGCCTTAAGGCAACGGGCTGATACTCTGGAAATGATGAAAGAAAAATAAATGCAGACAAGAGTTCTATACCTCAAAAAATACTTTAGAATTAAAGAAAATGTACCTCAAAAACAGAGAGAGAGCTCCACCGCCGCCCCGCACCTCGCGCCCCGCGAGGGGCATAGAGGACGTCCGTGCGCAGGTGCGCAAGGGATGCCGGTACTGCCTGGCGGTCCCAGACGGCGTTGGGCGGCGCAGCCGACTGTTCCCAATCAGGTGGCGGGTGGCGTGAGGGTAGAAGACTGCGGGGAAGGCGCGAAGTTTAAAAGGCAGCCCTCCTCAGGGCCTCCAAGAGCGGGCGCCGCCTGGACGAAATGCCACTGCCGCTGGAACCTGGCCACGGGACAGCATGGCGGCGGCGGGCTGGGAGGACAGCCCCTACTTCTTCAAGGTGGTGGAAAGCTGCTTCGACCACGCGGCCAGCATCCTGGAGGGCAAGTTGGCGGCACACGTCCAGAACGGCGAGAGTGAGGAGCAGAAGCGGAACGGGGTGCGTGGCATCCTGCGAATCCTCAAGCCCTGCAACCACTTGCTGAGCCTGAGCTTCCCCATCCCGCAGGACAGCAGCGCCAGGGAGGTCATCCGGGGCTATGGGGCCCAGCACAGCCGGCACTGCACGCTCCCGTTACAGCAAAGATGTGAATGTAAAGTAAGTAAAAGTTTTGGCTTCCCTTGTGACGTCTAAATGTGCTGTGGTTGATGTGCCATTTGGGGTTCTAATGCTGGTGTTAATACCAAGAATTACACCAGTAATAAATTGGAAAAGATCACAAGGGGATTCACCATGGAACTCACAAAAAAGGGTTTTATTGGTCCTGGCGTTGATGTGCCTTCCCCAGGCATGGGCACATGCGAGCAAGATATGTCCTAGATTGCTGACACCTATGCCAGCACCATAGGGCATGTAAATTAATGCACGTGCCTGCCATCCTGGTAAATCCATCAGTCTGGGTCGCATCCACCCACATCTCCCTGCTACTGGCTGTAGTGTTTTGCATGGGATTGAAAACTTCCTTAATGAAGCCTCTTTCATGAGCATTTTAGGAATGACACCAGGGTTTGGAGATAAAATATGTTTTTTAGGGATTGGGCAATTCCGCAGTCTATATTTACATTGTAATTTTGCTAAATGTGTTGGTGTTGCTGAATCTAATGGGAGCATATGGAATTCAGATTGCAACATGGATCAATCCTGAATTTCTCCAAGGCAAAGCCCTCGGAAAGAAGCATCCTGCAAGCAAACTGGCATATTCATCCCTATTGCCAATGAGAAGCAGGTGACCAAATCCTGTGCACCCAGAGTCAAAGCCAAGATCATTGCTGAAACTGCCAATGAAGTTGATAAGATTTTTCTGAAGAGGAACATTATGGTTATTCCTGATCTATATTTGAATGCTGAGGGAGTGATAGTATCTTACTTTGAGTGGCTAAAGAGTATAAATCATGTCAGCTATGGCTATTTGACCTTCAAGTATGAAAGAGATTCTAACCACCGTTTTCTCATGTCTGTTCAAGATAGTTTGGAAAAAAAATTTAGAAAACACCGTCGAACTTCTCCCATTATATCCACAGCAGGGTTCCAAAACAGAATATCCAAGAAAGACATTGTGCTTTCTGGTTTAGCTTACCCTATGGAGTTTTCTACCAGGCAAATCATGTACACAGCCAGAAAGTATAACCTGGGTTTGGACCTGAGAACAGCTACCTATGTAAGCACCACTGAGAAAGTCTTCGGAGTGTACAATGAAGCTGGTTTGACCTTCAAATAAATGGATCATAGCTGACTTCTTCACTATCCTCTTTACCTGTAACTTCTGCAAACTTATCACATGTTAAATTTAACCACAGAAAGATTTTTCTCTTATGGACATCGTTCTCAATAAGTCTGTCCAAATCAAAGAAATAAAGGGTCCAAAGAAATTAAGGGTGGGAGATCACATACACGTTGGTGAGTGTGAAAGTAGAAATTGCCTGTGCCAGAGGGCCACTTGGGATTTTTTGCCTTTAAATACAAAGTCTTTTTATCTAACAATATGCTCCCTTGCTCCCTTGCCTGTTCCCAACATGTTAATTACCTTTTGTTTCAGCTTAGCAATCAGTCATTTGCATAATTTTGCTCTGGCCAAGTCTGAGATGGGACATGCTATAAATTTGATGCATTTAAGAAGTAGGTGTGGGGCATTTTCAGAAGGTAGTATTGTCCTAAAATTAGTTATTATTATTTCACATCAGCAAAATAACTCAATTTCCCAGGTTGCAAACAAAAATAAAAGCTGTTTCTTATATGCATTTTATTTTTTAGAATGATAGAAGTACATGTTGCTATAATAAAATTGCCTTTAATCATTTAACAAGCCTAACCTTGACTCAAGCAGTTAGTGCTTATAAACATAAATGAAAAAGGGGCGCCTGGGTGGCTCAGTCGTTAAGCGGCTGCCTTCAGCTCAGGTCATGATCCCAGGGTCCTGGGATCGAGGCCTGCATCCGGCTCCCTGCTCAGCGGGAAGCCTGCTTCTCCCTCTCCCACTCTCCCTGCTTGTGTTCCTGCTCTCGCTGTCTCTGTCAAATAAATAAATAAAATCTTAAAAAAAAAAAAAATGAAAAAAATATCGTATTTTATGACATAAAATAGTATCATTTATAGCTTATCAGTTCTGTATTATTGTTCAGCAAAGATAAAAAGCCAGATGGATAATCATTATCTTTATAACTACAGATGATGGAGGCTATTTTTATTGTGGCTATCTGAATTTGCTAAATATAATTCTGACATGTAGTGCAAATAATGCAGTAACCTCCTTATCATGTTAATTTTTCTTTCTTCAAAGATGTATTATGTTGAGTAATTGAACAATAATTCAAGTAGAGTAGCCCAGAAAAAAACTATTGGTCTTGCTGTGCGGAGTCTGGCTGACAGCTTAAGCATTGCCAACGTCTCCAGCCCTGCCTAATTCCATGTCCCTTTTCTTTTGGAGGCCTCAAATTCACACAAGCTTAATTAACAAAGTGGGGCTTAAAGCATTGGATTGAGTGTTTTGTTTGAGACTTTTTTCTTTTGGCCAGGACCTTTTGAACAGTGGTATACCAATGAAATACTAGACATTAGGTATGTAATGAATGAGTCTTTTTTAAAAAACAATAATACTCTTTCAGCAATTCTAATTACTTTGTAACTTCATGACTTAACCTGGTAATAAAAAGTTATTAAAAGTCTGCCTTTTCAAAAAAAAATTGAAAGGGAAATATTTTCAGACAAATAGCAGCTAAGGACATTTAGCACCAGTGTACTTTCATAACAGAAATACTGAAAGGATTTCCTTATATAGAGGGAATATGTTCCTAAATGGAAACTCTGAAATTGAGGGATGAATTAAGAGCAACTAAAAGTTTGAACATGTAAGTTTATTTTTTATTTGTATCTTTTTTATTAAGTTCAATTAGCCAACATATAGTACATCATTAGTTTTTTTTTTTTTAAAGATTTTATTTATTTATCTGAGAGCGAGAGAATGAGAGACAGAGAGCACGAGAAGGAGGAAGGTCAGAGGACGAAGCAGACTCCCCGCCGAGCAGGGAGCCCGATGCGGGACTCGATCCCGGGACTCCAGGATCATGACCTGAGCCGAAGGCAGTCGCCCAACCAACTGAGCCACCCAGGCGCCCACATCATTAGTTTTTGATGTAGTGTTCAATGATTCATTAGTTGCATATAACACCCAGTGCTCATTATGTGCCCTCCTTAATACCCATCATATAAGTTTAAGTGAATGTTGATCTGTATAGTAAAATAATGTCTTGAGGATTATACATACACATACAAATATATACATGTATATATGTATATACACACATATATATAATCAAAATACATGACAATAACAGCACAAAAAGTTGGAGAGGGGTAAAAAGCATTAAAACTATGCTAAAATCCTTATATCGCCCAGGAAGTGGTAAAAGTACTAATTTATAGGATGCATGTGGTAATATCCAGGGTAATAGCTAAAATAAGAATAAAAGATCGCCTCCTAATAGAAAGGAAAGAATGAAGTGATTTTAAAAAAAGATTAATCCAAAAGAAGGCAAGAAAGGGGAAAAAAGGGAATATAGAGCAGGTGTGGCAGTGGTGAGGTGGGAAGTTAAATCCAACTACATCAGTAGTTATGTTAAATGTAAATAGACTAAATTCTTTGACTAAGAGTTTATCAACTAAATGCTACTTAAAAGAATTATACCTTGGGGCGCCTGGGTGGCTCAGTCGTTAAGCGTCTGCCTTCGGCTCAGGTCATGATCCCGGGGTCTTGGGATCGAGCCCCGCATCGGGCTCCCTGCTCGGCAGGAAGCCTGCTTCTCTGTCTTCCGCTCCCCCTGCTTGTGTTCCTGCTCTCGCTATCTGTCTCTCTGTCAAATAAATAAATAAAATCTTAAAAAAAAAAAGAAGTCACTCTTCTAAAAAAAAAAAAAGAATTATACCTTAAATATCAGGTACAGAAAGGTTGACAGTAAAAGGATAGGAAATGTTCCATCTTATAAATGATAAAAAAGAAAAACGAAAGCTCATAAAGTGCCAATGGAAACCTTGTCAGCACCTCTCCTTTGTCCATTCCCAGAGAGAGATGTTAGAGTTGGGGAAGTAAACCATAATAAGATTAGCATAGGGTGGCACTTATAATCAATTCTAGTTTGGCTGCATAAGGCAAGGTCAATATTCAACCCAGAGGTGCCTCAGGAATAAATACAGTCTAATTCAAAAGAATAGAGATAGTATTTTGAGAAGCCACATTTCCTTTAACTCAAACTTGCAAATGTAGTCCCAGGCCTGGAATACAGAGCTGATAACAAGAACCACCACAAACAACAAAAACCTCCAATGTCCAGAAATCTCTTTATTGGGACACCTGGGTGGCTCAGTCAATTAAGCATTTGCCTTCGGCTCAGGTCATGATCCTTGAGTCCTGGGATTGACTCCCATGTCAGGGAGTCTGCTTCTCCCTCTGCCTCTGCCCCACCCCCACCCCTTGTTCCTGCTCTCTCTCACTCACTCTATATCACACAAATAAATAAATAAAATCTTTTTTTTTTTAAGGGGGGTTCCCACATTTACCACTCTTCATTTTCTTGTGAAGCATACATTCACCCAAATGAGCTAGGAAGCCCTTCATGATCTTACCATGTCTTCAATAAAAATATTTAAATTTCCCATTCTAATTGTTCAATTAGGTCACTGCTCCATAGGTTTTCAGGGTTCTTTTAACCCATTTTTTAATGTGT
>NC_138373.1:100968205-100988962 GCF_054177405.1 Leptonychotes weddellii
TACTCAGTGCTCATCATGTTAATCCCCTTCAGCTATTTCACACATCTCCCCACCCACCTCCCCTCTGGTAACCATCAGTTTGTTCTCTATAGTTGAGTATGTTTCTTGGGGTGCCTGGGTGGCTCAGTCACTTAAGCATCCCAACTCTTGATTTTGGCTCAGGTCATGATCTCAGGGTCCTGGGATTGAGCCCTGCATCAGGCTGCTCACTCAGTGGGGAGTCTGCTGGAGATTCTCTCCCTCTCCCTCTCCCTCTGCCCTTTGTCCCCCCACACTTGCTCTCTCTCTCTCAAATAAATAAATAAGTCTTTTAAAAAAAAGAGTCTGATTCTTGGTTTGTCTCTTTTTTCCTTTGCTCATTTGTTTTGTTTCTTAAATTCCACATATGAGTAAAATCATATGGTATTTGTCTTTCTCTGACTCATTTTGCTTAGCTTTATACTCTCTAGCTCCATCCATGTTGTTGCAAACGGCAAGATTTCATTCTTTTTTACATATATATATGTATGTATATTCCAATATATACATCCACAATATATATATATATCCATCATATGTGTGTGTATGTTTATGATATATGATATATATATCACATCTTCTTTGTCCATTCATCTATCAATGGACACTTGGTCTGCTTCCATAGTTTGGCTATTGTAAATAATGTGCAATAAACATAAGAGTGCATGTATCCATTTTAATTAGTGTTTTTGTATTTGGGGGGTAGATACCCAATAGTGCAATTACTGGATTGTAGGGGATGTCCACTGTCACCACTTATATTCATATATTCAGCATAGCACTGGAAGGTCTAGCCATAGCAGTCAGACAACAAAAAGAAATAAAAGACATCCAAATTGGTAAAGAAGAAGTAAAACTTTTGCTATTTGCAGATGACATGATACTATATATAGAAAACCCGAAGACCCCACCAAAAAATACTAGAATTGATAAATGAATTCAGTAAAGTCACAGAATACAATATCAACATACAGAAATCTGTTGCATTCCTATACACTAATAATGTAGCAGCAGAAAGAGAAACTAAGAAATTAAGAAAACAATTCCATTTACAAGTGCACCAAAAACAATAAAGTACCGAGGAATAAACTTAACCAAAGAGATAAAAGACCTGTACTCTGAAAACTATAAAACATTGATGAGAGAAATTGAAAACTACACAAAGAAATGGAAAGACATTCTGTGCTTCCGGATTGAGGGACTAAATATTGTTAAAATGTCTCTGCCTTCGCCTTTTTCAAGTAGGGATTTACTGTCTGCTGGGCAAATAGTGACTTCCATATGAAGTGTCCTTTTTCAGTACAGGAGCTCCCATTGGTGGAGCAAACAGCCTGTTACACTTCAGTGGGAAGAGAGTCATAAAATTCAGACCACTCACCAACAGGAGAAAGTGTTCTATCATTGATCCTAGAGGTGGAGAGAGACTACCTGCCCATGAATATGATGCACTTGCTCCATTTCAGCATATTCCTAAGTATAACATTTACATTTTACCAAAGAACTTTGTTGTACAGCTCTTTTTTATTTGAATGTCTTTTTTGACATCACACATATCAAAATATATATCTTGGTAATTGTTTGTCCTTCAGCCATATGGGCTCTTTCCACCAGAGCTTAAGAGTGTACTGGTAATTGGTCTCAAATGGTTTGTACTTAGTCATAGCCTAGTTTTCTAAATCAGAATACCAGTAGCCACCATTTGGTGTCAGAATTGGACTTTTGCTAATAACTCCAAGTTGTCTGAGTGTTAGTAGTATACACATATAAAATCATTGGTTCATTAGGATTATATAGTCCCAGAGGTGCAGCTTGTACTCTTACCCTTTGCATATCCTCAAATACTTCCTTTGTCCCAGCTCATTTGAATTGAGTGGTTTTTTCTTAGTCACTCGGTGTTAGAGAGGACAGGATACCCAAATGTGATATATGTGTCTACCAGAATCTATATTGTTCCACATGACCTTGTGTTCTTTTCTCATTAGTGGGACCCAAAAGGGATAGTAATTTGTTCTTTATTATTTGTGAAATGTCCCTAGAGGCCTCACCTTGGGATATTCCCAGATATTTGACTGATTGGCCTTGGCCCAAAATCAGCCATATAAATAAATGCCCTTGGCTTCCTCTTCCAAAGAGGAAATTATCGTATTATCAATGTAATAAATCAACTGATTTTTGAAAGTGGTCATATCTAAATCTCATCCTATCAGGTTGTGACAGTATGCCAGAGAATTCAGGTACCCTTACAGGAGGACAGTAATTGCATAATGGAGTCCATCTCACATGAAGATGAACTGTATTTGACCTGCTTTCCAGAATGTGATACAAAAGCCAAGTCACCTTTAGCAAACTGGTCATCTTTAACCTGCTAAATTCTTGAAATGTTTTCCTCAAGTCCAGCATAGCAAAGCTATTGATGGAAGTACTTTTAAAATTCAGTAGTCAACAGTCAGCTGTGCAATGGTTTTCATAAGCCATATAGGGATATTATAGAGAGAATTAGAGAAGACTTTCACTCTTTATTCTGCTGCTTTCTTAATGAGGGCTGAGGTTCACTATCTTCTAGTACTCCGATACTGCTTAGTAATTACTATAGAAGAGGGTGCAGGCAATGCTAATGGATCCCATTTAGCATGTAATTAGAACCAGGCAAAGGGTGAATTTACCCAACATTTGGTTACAAGCTGATAATGGCAATGCTCTCTATTCATGCATCACCTATCTTCTGTATATACATTTGGAACAATTTGATACCTCTACAGGAAATCTCTCACTTTCTCAATTATCTACACTTTTACTCAGTCTTGGTACCTTCTGCCACAGAATCAGCATACCACCCCAAGTTTTACTTTTAGCCCCTTAATGTTGCTTTCTGATTTCCCTACAAATATAATAGATATCATGTACCAGAATCCCTAGGGAAACTAATATGTTTTCAATGTTAAAAAAGCAAAGAGGTTATGATGGTCCTAAGGAAGGGGGGGGGTGCAGTGATCATGGATAAATCTAAAAGATGAGATCCAAAAGGTTAGAAATGAAATTCTCCGTGCCTATAACCAGATCTGCCAGGGAAAGTTGTCTTCAGCAACCATATGATTTGGTGGAGGAGCTAAGATGGCTTTCCTTATCCCTGAAACACAGCTGTATTGAGGTCAGATCCCTTAGAACACCCAGAAAATCTATCTCAGGATTGGAAGATGGATCTCCACCAGTGGAGGGAGACAGCATGGCAGGCACAAGACTTTTTTTCAACAAACAAATCAAAGCACACCTAAATAAAGGTCCAAGCACTCCCCACTGCAAGGAAGGAGGAACTCTGCAGAGGATGGATCAGTGGGAAAGAGCAGCCAAAACACAACAGCAGACTGCACACAACATACACCAGAAACACTTCCTAAAGTGCCAGGCCCTGGACAGCATATGACCTCTTTTTAATATAGCATTACTCTGAAGTGCAGGAAACATAACAATCTTTCATAACACACAAGAGATAGAAACTTAGCCAAGGGGCTCCTGGGTGGCTCAGTCGTTAAGCGGCTGCCTTCGGCTCAGGTCGTGATCCCAGGACCCTGGGATCGAGCCCCACATCGGGCTCCCTGCTCCGCGGGGAAGCCTGCTTCTCCCTCTCCTACTCCCCCTGCTTGTGTTCCCTCTCTCGCTATGTCTCTCTCTGTCAAATAAATAAATAAAATCTTAAAAAAAAAAAAAAAAGAAGAAAGAAACTTAGCCAAAATGACAAAATGGAGGAATTCTCCCCAAAAGAAAGGTCATGAAGATATCACAGCCAGGGACTTGCTCAAAATAGATATAAGCAGTATATCTGAACAAGAATTTAGATCAACCATCATAAGACTACTAGCTGGACTTAAAAAAGCATACAAGACACCAGAGAAACCCTTGCTGCAGAGATAAAAGACCTAAAAACTAGTCAGGCTGGAATAAAAAATGCTATAACTGAAATGCAAAACACACTGGATATAATCACTATGAGGATTAAAGAAGCAGAGGAGAGGATAGGTGATATAGAAGATAAAATTATGGAAAATAATAGGGCTGAAAAGAAGAGGGAAAGTGGGGTGCCTGGGTGGCTCTGTTGGTTGAGCATCTGCCTTCATCCCAGGTCATGATCCCAGGGCCCTGCTCAGCAGGGAGTCTGCTTCTCCCTCTCCCTTTGCCCCTCCCCCACCCCACTCATGCTCTCTCTCACTCTCTCTCATTCTCTCAAATAAATAAAATCTTTTTAAAAAAAGAAGAGGGAAGAAAAATATTTGATCATGAATATAGACTTAGGGAACTCAGCAACTCCACAATGTGCAATAATATCTGTATCATAAGAGTCCCAGAAGAAGAGTGGGAAAAGGGGGCAGAAGGTTTATTTGGACAAATTATAGCTGAGAACTTCCCTTATCTGGGGAAAGAAATAGGTAATCAAGTCAAAGAGGCACAGAGAACTCCCCTAAAAATGAACAAAAACAGGTCGACACCATAACATATCATAGTGAAACTTGCAAAACAACAAAGATAAAGAGAGAATTCTGAAAGGGGCTAGGGAGAAAGGTCCTTAACCTACAAGGGTAGACTCATAAATCTGGCAGCAGACCTGTCCACAGAGACCTGGAGGCCAGAAGAGGTGGTCTGATATATTCAACGTGCTAAATGGGAAAAATATGCAGCCAAGAATACTTTATCCAGCAAGGCTGTCATTCAAAATAGAAGGAGGGGTAAAGAGTTTCCAAGACAAACAAAAACTAAAGGAGTTTGTGAACACTAAACCACCCCTGCAAGAATTAAAGGGGAGACTTTGAGCAGAGAGACCAAAATCAACAAAGACTAGAAAGGAATAAAGACAATAACAAGACTAGAAAGGAGCAGAAACAATCTACAGGAACAGCAACTTTACAGATAATATGATGGCACTAAATTCAGATCTTTTAATAATTGCTCTGAATGTAAATGGATTGAATGCTCCAATCAAAAGACACAAGGTATCAGAATGGATTTTTAAAAATCCATCAATATTCTT
Organism: Leptonychotes weddellii; assembly: GCF_054177405.1. Lineage (NCBI taxonomy): Eukaryota > Metazoa > Chordata > Mammalia > Carnivora > Phocidae > Leptonychotes > Leptonychotes weddellii. The sequence goes on from NC_138373.1 coordinate 100,973,244, forward strand.
CTTACAAGAGATTCAATTTAGACCCAAAGACACCTCCAGATTGAAAGTGAGGGGGTAGAGAACCATTTATCATGCTAATGTACATCAAAAGAAAGCTGGAGTACCCATTCTTATATCAGACAAACTAGATTTTTAACCAAAGACTGTAATAAGAGATGAAGAAGGATACTATATCATACTAAAGGGGTCTATCCAACAACAAGATCTAACAATTATAAATATTTATGCCCCTAATTTGGGAGCAGTCAAATATATAAATCAATTAATAACAAACTTAAAGACTCATTAATAATAATACAATAATTGTAGGGGACTTTAACACCCCACTCACAGCAATGGACAGGTCATCTATGCAGAAGGTCAACAAGGAAACAAGGGCTTTGAATGACACACTGGACTAGGTGGACTTCACAGATATATTCAGAGCATTTCATCCTAAAGCAGCAAAATACACATTCTCTTTGAGTGAATATGGAACATTCTCCAGAATAGATCACAAATCAGGAGTCAACCAGTACAAAAAGATTGAAATGATACCATGCATATTTTCAGACCACAATGCTATAGGCTCTGACTTCAACCATAAGAAAAAATTTGTAAGGACCACAAATACATGGAAGTTAAAGAACATCCTACTAAAGAATGAATGGGTTAACCAGGAAATTAAAGAAGAATTAAACAATTCATGGAAACAAATGAAAATGAAAACACAACTGTTCAAAACCTTTGGGATGCAGCAAAAGCAGTCCTAAGAGGGAAGTACATAGCCATACAAACCTTTCTCAAGGAACTAGAAAGTCTCAAATAAGCAAGCTAACCTTACACCTAAAGGAGCTGGAGAAAGAACAGCAAATAAGGCCTAAACCAAGCAGAAGATGAGAAATAATAAAGATTAGAGCAGAAATCAATGAAATAGAAACCAAAAGAACAGTATAACAGATCAATGAAACTAGAAGCTAGTTCTTTGAAAAAATTAGTAAAATTGATACACCCTTGGGCAGACTTACCCAAAAGAAAAAAGAAAGGACCCAAATTAATAAAATCATTACTGAAAGAGGAGAGATCATGACCAACACCAAGGAAATACAATTTTAAGAACATATTATGAGCAATTATATGCCAACAAGTTAAGCAATCTGGAAGAAATGGATGCATTCCTGGAAACTTATAAACTGCCAAAACTGAAACAGGAAGAAATAGAAAACCTGAACAGATCCATAACCAGCAAGGAAATTGAAGCAGTCATCAAAAATCTCCTGACAAATGAGTCCAAGGCTAGATGGCTTCCCAAGGGAATTCTACCAAACATTTAAAGAAGAACTAATACATATTTTGCTGAAACTGTTTGAAAAAATAGAAATAGAAGGAAAACTTCCAAACTCATTCTATGAGACCAGCATTACCTTGATCCCCAAACTAGACAAAGACCCCACCAAAAAGGAGAATTACAGACCATTATCCCTGATGAACATGAAAGCAAAAATTCTCACCAAGATACTAGCCAATAGGATCCAACAGTACATTAAAAGGATTATTCACCATGACCAAGTGGAATTTATTCCTGGGCTGCAAGGATGCTTCAACATTCACAAATCAATCAATGTGAGACATCACATTAATAAAAGAAAGGACAAGAACCATATGATCCTCTCAATTGATGCAGAAAAAGCATTTGACAAAATACAGCATCCTTTCTTGATTAAAACTCTCCATAGTGTTGGGATGGGGGGAACATACCTCAACATCAGAAAAGCCATATATGAAAAGCCCACAGCGAATATCATTCTCAATGGGGAAAAACTGAGAGCTTTTCCCCTAAGGTTAGGAATACAAAAGGGATGCCTACTCCCACCACTGTTGTTCAACATAGTACTAGAAGTCCTAGCCTCAATAATCAGACAACAAAAAGAAAGAAAAGGCATTCAAATTGGCAAAGAAGAAGTCAAACTCTCAATTCACAGATGACATGATACTTTATGTGGAAAACCCGAAAAACTCTACCCCAATATTGCTAGAACTCATACAGCAATTCAGCAACATGGCAGGATACAAAAATCAATGCACAGAAATCAGTTGCATTTCTATACACCAACAATGTGACTGAAGAAAGAGAAATTGGGGAATTGATCCCATTTATAATAGCACCAAAAACTATGAGATACCTAGGAGTAAACCTAACCAAAGAGGCAAAGGATCTATACTCTAGAAACTACAAAACACTTATGAAAGAAATTGAGGAAGACACAAAGAAATGGAAAAACATTCCGGTTCATGGATTGGAAGAATAAATATTCTTAAAATGTCTGTGCTACCCAAAGCAGTCTACACATTGAATGCAATCCCTATCAAAATACCATCGACATTTTTCACAGAGCTGGAACAAATAATCCGAAAATTCGTATGGAACCAGAAAAGACCAGAATAGCCAGAGGAATGTTGAAAAAGAAAACCAAAGCTGGTAGCATCACAATGCCAGACTTCAAGCTATATTACAAAGCTGTAATCATCAAGACGTTATGGTACTGGCACAAAAACAGACACATAGATCAATGGAACAGAATAGAGAACCCAGAAATGGACCCTCAACTCTATGGTCAACTAATCTTCGACAATGCAGGAAAGAATATCCAATGGAAAAAGGACAGTCTCTTCAACAAATGGTGCTGAGAAAATTGGACAGCCACATGTAGAAGAATGAAACTGGACCATTTCCTTACACCACACACAAAGATAAACTCAAAATGGATGAAAGACCTCAATGTGAGACAGGAATCCATCAAAATCTTAGAGGAGAACACAGGCAGCAACCTCTTCAACCTCGGTCACAGCAACTTCTTGCTAGACATGTCTCCAAAGGCAAGGGAAACAAAAGCAAAAATGAACTATTGGGACTTCATCAAGTTAAAAGGCTTCTGCACAGCAAAGGAAACAGTCAACAAAACTAAAAGGCAACCTACGGAATGGGAGAAGATATTTGCAAATGTCTCATCAGATAAAGGGCTAGTATCCAAGATCTATAAAAAACTTATCAAACTCAACACCCAAAAAACAAAGAATCCAGTCAAGATATGGACAGAAGACATGGACAGACATTTCTCCAAAGAAGACATACAAATGGCCAACAGACACATGACAAAATGTTCAACATAACTCGGCATCAGGGAAATACAAATCAAAACCACAATGAGATACCACCTCACACCAGTCAGAATGGCTAAAATTAACAAGACAGGAAACAACAGATGTTGACAAGGATGCAGAGAAAGGGGAACCCTCTTACACTGTTGGTGGGAATGCAAGCTGGTACAACCACTCTGGAAAACAGTATGAAGGTCCCTCAAAAAATTAAAAATAGACCCAGCAATTGCACTACTAGGTATTTACCCCAAAGATACAAATGTCAGGATCCAAAGGAGTATATGCACCCCAATTTTTATACCAGCAATGTCTACGATAGCCAAACTACAGAAAGAGCCCAGATGTCCATCAACAGATGAGTGGATAAAGAAGATGTGGTATATATATAAAATGGAATATCAGTCATCAGAAAGGATGAAATCTTACCATTTACATCGATATGGATGGAACTGGGAGGTATTATGCTGAGTAAAATAAGTCAATCAGAGAAAGACAATTATATGGTTTCACTCATATGTGGACTATAAGAACGCAGAGGATCATAGGGGAAGGGAGGGAAAACTGAATGGGGAGAGAGGGAGACAAACCATGAGAAACTCTTCACTATAGGAAACAAACTGAGGGTTGCTGGAGGGGAGGTGGGTAGGGGGATGGGGTAACTGGATGATGGGCATTAAGGAGGGCACGTGATATGATGAGTACTGGGTGTTATATGCAACTGATGAATTACTGAACTCTACATCTGAAACTAATGATGTCCTATATGTTGGCTAATTGAATTTCAATTTAAATAAATAAATAAATAAATATTTTTAAAAAATTTTTTAAAACAGCCATCCCCACTGCCATCCCCAGAACTTTGCTTCTCCTGCCACCACCTATTTAGTTTTCTCTTGCTGTAAGACATATTACCACAAACTTATCTTAACACAATACACATTTATTGTATCACAATTATACTGTCTGTTTCTGTGGGTCAAGAGTGAGGTCACAACTGAGTCGGTCCTCTGCTGCACTTGTGATGTTGACCATATTACCTTCTCATCTGGATGTTCTACTGGATGAGAGTCGTCTTCCACGCTCACTCAAGTTTTGGGGAGAACTCATTTCCTTGCAACTTTACGATGGAGGGTCCTGGCTTCTTAGTCACTGGTAGCCACCCTCAGCGCCTTTTGGCTGCCCTCAGTTCTTGGAAACCACCTGCATTTCCCTGCTGCATGGCATTCTATAGGCTCTCTCAACGTGACATTTTACTTACTCAATGCCAGTGGGAGAGCATCTCTCTGCACAAAAGGGTCCAGTCCCTTTTTTAATGGCTGATTAAGTCAGATTCTCCCAGGATAATCTTCCTTTTGATTAATTCAAAACCAAGTCATTTTGGACCTTAATTACCTCTGCAAAATCCCTTTACTTTGCTTTATAACATTGCCTAATCAAGGAAGTGACATCCCTTACCTTCACCGTATTCCAAAAGTCACGTACATTCTGTCCCCACCAAGGGGTGAAATTATCCAAGGAGTGACTCACTGGGGGTTACCTTACAGCATTTCTGACACAATACCTCCGCTACAAAAGAAATGCTCTGTACCCAGTCATTTTCCATCATCTTCATTTCTGAATCAAAGTGATCGGTTGAATTTAGGTCCCATCTTGCACCCTTGCTTCAAAGGAGGTTAGATAATGTAGTTTTTTATATTACAATTTGTGAAGGCAGGACTCGTGATATAGAAATCATCAAAATTTAGAGAGGGTGTTCATAAATGGTGAGCTGTCAGTAATGACTCATATCTACCAAAAATGTAAATTACCTCAAGTGTAGGAGAATTTTCAAATATATTAACAATATGCAGTGTATAAGTCCAGAGTTAATTCTGGCTAGAATATTGCAACCCTGTCCTTATTTCCAGGGGTGCTTGGGGCAAAAGTGCTGACCTTTAGCCAAAGCTGAAAGGAATATACCAACCTGCGATTGGTGTATTTCTGTGCTAAGTTATTTTTTCAGCTTATGTTTCTTTTTTTAAGTTTTTATTTTAATTCCAGTTAGTTAACATACCATGTTATATTAGTTTCAGGTGTACAGTATAGGAGTTCAACATTTCCATATATTGCCCTGTGCTCATCATGACAAGCACATTCCTTAATCCCCATCTGTGCTCAGTTCAAAACATACTAGGGGAACCCCTGGGTCAGTTTGTCAGCATTGTTTATAGAAAATGTACAGACTGGTGGCCTGCAGCACCTAGTTTCTGTTATCCTGGTTTCTATTCTTGAGCAGGTCATGCAGCTTGTTTTGGACTGTGTAATCAAAAAAGTGTGGAATACCCCTCCTCAGATGAGGTTTTGATTTCTCTGAGACTAAGCTATCTCACCTGTATTTTGGTGGCTCATGACTTGAACATAAAGCACATCATGTGTGGTTGAGAAAGGACTTTGGAAATCCTACTGAGGGAGTAGCCCTCTAGTTTTAGATACTTAGACATAGTGTCAGAAATGGTTTTCAAATTTTATTGAATATTTTTATTCATGTTAGATATATTTTGTTTAAACCAATTAACATTATATTTGTTAATTTATTTCCCAATACTAAGTCATCTCTTCAGTCTCTAGAGTAATACTTATTTGATAAAGTTGGTTTGTAATGGATAGATACAGTTTTTCTTATTTTATGGAAGTTTAGTTTTAGCTAGTCATAGAAGTTATAGTTTTAGCTATTTTAATTTTTTATCAGTATTTGCAAGTATGATTTTTTAACCTTCCATAGAAGTGCCTTTATTATTTATAGTATTTAGGAAAGGAATAAAGCTCTAGAAAAAATGACATTTCCAAAATAAGATCTTCAGCAAAGGCTGGGATATAGTGGATGAGTTTTGATAAGGTCCAGTTTGAAGTCTTGCTCTCACTGGCATTTATTTTCAGGTTGTAAGGATGGTTCTCTCTGACTCTATCATCCATCTTTGGTCCCTAGTGACTGTTCCAGTGAGCTTAGCTCTCTGTCAGCCCTCTCACCCTCAGCCAACTCTTCACTGTCCAAAATTCCATAATTGCCAAGAACTTCCTTTGGGGTGACTTGTTCCATTTGCAATCTGGAATTTCACCAGTTGAGACTACAATATTGAGAGTATCATCCATCTCCAGAACATTTTCATCTTCCCAAACTGAAACTCAGTACCTATTAAACATTAACTCCCATTTCTCCTTCCCCTACCCCCTGGAAACCACCATTCTATTTTCTGTCCGTATAAATTTGATTACTCTAGGTACCTTATATAAGTGAAATCACATAATAATTGTGTTTGGTTTATTTTACTTAACATAATGTCATCAAAGTTTGTCCATGTTGTAGCATGTATCAGAATTTCCTTCCTTTTTAAGTCTGAATAATCTTTCATTGTAGGTATACACCGTGTTTTGGCTATCCATTTATCTCTTTGGTTTGGTTGGGTTTGGGTTGTTGCCAACTTTTGGCTATTGTGAATAATAATGCTGCTTTGAATAGTTGTGTACAAATACTTGTTTGAGTCTTTGCTTTCAATTCTTTTGGGTATATACTCAGGTAGAATTGCTGGACCACATGATAATTCTGTGTTTAATTTTTTGAGGAACCATCATAGTGTCTTCCCAGTGCCTATACTGTTTTAGATTCCTACCAGCAACATACAAGGATTTCAATTTCTCCACATCCTCACCAACACTTGTTATTTTCTGTTTGGGGTTTTTGCAGTTGTTGTTACTGCTGTTGTTATAATAGCTATGTTAATGGATGTGAAATGTTATCCCATTGTGGTTTAGATTTGCCTTTCCCATTGATTGATTTTTGACTGTTAGATGAATTTTGCATTCCCAAAATGAAACCCTCTTCATTATGATATATTATCTTCTTAAATTGTTTGTCTAGGGCACCTGGGTGGCTCAGTCAGTTAATCATCTGCTTTCAGATCCTGGGATCATGGGATGGAGCCCCACGTAATGCTCCCTGCTCAGCGGGGACTGCTTCTCCCTCTCCCTCCATCTACTGTTCTGCCTACTTGTGCTCTCTCTCCCTCTGTCAAGTAAATAAATAAAATCTTTAAAAATAAATAAATAAAATAAATTGTTTGACTATATTTGCTATATTTTGTTTGTGATTTTTCCATCCATGTTGATAATTATTGGACTATTTTCTTTTCACGTTCTTGTCAGATTTTAGTATCAGAGTTATTACTGACTTCGTAAAACAAGTTGAGAACTCCTCCTACTCTATTCTCTAAATGAATTTGTGTGTAAAATTGGTAATATTTCCTCACCAATGAAGCCATGTAGGCTAGAGTTTGCTTTATGGGAAATTTTGTAATTATGTGTTTAACTCATTTAACAGATATTGGAGTATTCAAATCTTATATTTCCTTTTATGTTAGAATTGTTAGGTTGTGTTTCTTAAGGGTTTTGTATATTTAATGTGTTTGCTACTTATATTTTCAAGAGTAAATGGTAAATTTGTGCATAATATCCTTCTACTAACTTTTTAATGCCTATAAGATTGTAGTAATTCTTCCTTTTCATTTCAGGTATCACTAATTTTGGGGGGTCAGTACTGCAAGTTTATCATTTATTACTAATCTTTTCAAGAAATCAACTTTGGCTTTGCTTATTTTCTCCGTTGTACATCTGCTTTTTATTTTATGTTTACTGCTCTTGATTATTTTCCTCTTTCCACTTTCTCTGTATATATTTGCTGGGTTTTTTCCCAAGCTTCTTGAGGTGCAAGCCTAGAAAATTGAATTCCAATCTTGTTTTTGTAATAGAGGTATTAAAAGATTTCTTGTTCCTTTTAGCACCATTGTAGCTGCATCTTACAAATTTAGATACATTATTTTCATTTTCTTTTAGTTCAAAATATTTTCTAATTTCCTTTGCAATGTCTCTTTTAATCTATGCACATTTACAAATGTATTTGGAAACTTTTCTATTTATCTTTCTTGTATTGATCTCTAGGTCAATTTCACTATGCCAGAGAGAATTTTTACTTTATTTCAAATCTCTAAAATGTGATCTATTTCATTAAATTTTTTATTTAACTTTATTTACTCAAACTTATTTATTTCTATTTATTTTGTCATACTCTTAGTTGATATTTAACTCTTCTGCAGCTCAGGTTCCTTTTTGTGTTTGGCCCTTTTTGGCTTTGTATTGAAAACTTTGGGGAAAATTTCACAAACCATTCAGAAACACAGACATACCAACCAAATGTTTGCAAAATACAAAGTATGCACTTTATATACAAGCATGTATATACATAAGTCATATACAACATACTTACTTCCAAGTAAGTTCTCATTGCTTCATTGCGGACCAATCAAATACTCTTGGCCCAATCTGTTTCCAATCAGTTCCCTCTAAACTAACGAAAGTTCACACATAACACATACACCAAACCAGTAGTTCCTTAATTCCACATCCAAGCAAGCTCCATGAATTTAAACTTGCTCATTCTTTCTTTATTCTTGTTATTTTTTTCTTTTTTTATTAAATTTTACTTAGTGAACATACAGTACAATATTGGTTCTTGGAGTAGAATTCAGTGATTCATCACTTACATACAACATCCAGTGCTTATCACAACAGGTGCCCTCTTTAATACCCATCACCCATCTAGCCCATCTTCCACTCACCTCCCTCCATCAACCCTCACTTCATTCTCTATCCTTAAGAGTTTCTTATGGCTTGTATCCCTCCCTCCTTTTTTCTTTTCCCCCTTCCCATATGTTCATCTGTTTTCCATCTTAAATTCCACATATGAGTGAAATCATATATTTGTCTTTCCCTCACTGATTTATTTCACTTAGCATGATACACTCTACATCCATCCACATCATTGTAAATGGCAAGATTTCTTTTTTTTTTTTTTGATGGCTGAGTAATATTCACTGTATATATATACTACATCCTTTTTTTTTTTTTTTTAAGTAGGCTCCATTCTGGCCGTGGAGCCCAATGTGGGCCTCAAACCCATGACCCTGAGATCAAGACCTGAGCCAAGACCAAGAGTCAGATGCTTAACCAACTGAGCCACCCAGATGCTTCAACATCTTCTTTATCCATTCATCAGTCAATGGACATTTGGGCTCTCTCCATAGGTTGGCTATTGTTGATAATGCAGCTAAACATCATGTACCCCTTTGAATATGTATTTTTGTATCCCTTGGATAAATACCTAGTAGTGCCATTGCTGAATCATAGAGTAGTTCTATTTTTAACTTTTTGAGGAACCTCCAAACTGTTCACCAGAGTGGCTACACCAGTTTGCATTCCCACCAACAGTGCAAGAGGGTCCCCCCTTCTCTGAATCCTCACCAACACCTGTTGTTTCTTGTGTTGTAATTTTAGCCGTTCTGACAGGGTGGTATCTCATCATGGTTTGGATTTGTATTTCTCTGATGATGAGTGATGTTGAGCATCTTTTCTGTAAGTCATCTCTATATCTTCTTTGGAAAAATGTCTATTCATTTCTTCTGCCCATTTCTTAATTATTTGCTTTTTGGGTGTTGAGTTTGATAAGTTCTTTATAGATTTTGGATACTAACCCTTTATCAGATATGTCATTTGCAAATAAACTTGCTTACATTCTTGAGTACGGTTGCTAAAGTCCTTGACTACAAAATTGTCTTCAAATTGTGAGTACTGGGAATAGCAGAGTTGTCATTCCCCTGAGCTTCCCAGCCAGGGAATTAATGCTCAGGGTGTCTAAACATAGCTGTTCTGAGGATTAGTTAGACCAAATAACCAAATGAGTGGCTGAGACATTTTATAAAGGAACATGTGGAAATCCAAATGAAAAGGCACCAGGATGAAGGCATTTGAGATCATTTGAAAGAAGCAATTGTCCTGTGGCTATTTGATATTTTTAGTTCAGAATCTAATAATACATCTAGTTATCAATAGGATTTTATGAACTTAACCATGTTTCAGGATGCAGAAACTATCTTTTCTGGTTCATTCATCTTCTTAGAAACTGGATTTAAATCACACTCCTATAGCCTTCTTGGGCATCAGATTGTCTTACCAGACAGAATTTATAGGTAATCAGGATTTGGGTTCTAGGAAGGGCTTTGCAGCTGGGATCATGGGTGAAGAATTGATAAGTAAGGGCTCAGGAGTCACCCTTGTGGGTAAATAAGTCTGGACTAGACCTTGCATTTTCAGCCACGATTAGCTAAAACCAGGAATCAGGCTGGGGCACCCTGGTGAATCCTGAAAGTTTCCTAAAGTTGCCTAAAGTTTCCATAGTTGGAAACTATGGGTAACATTGTTTAACTGCACTCCCTGATGTTAAAAACTAGATACAGAGTCTTAGAAAAAAGTGGAATCTAAGGACAGGAACAATATCTGGTCATGAGAATGGGACTTGGAACTTAGACAATGAGAAAGTGTTTAAGAATCAAGATCAGAGAGGTCACAACTGTGGTATATACAAGACTGAATGTTTATAAGCAGCCCTTCTAGACTGGACAAAGAAAGGTAAGATCTACTTCCTTTGAGGCAGGGGTCAGCAGCAACTGATGATTTCAACTGAACATAGGGGCCCTGTCAAGCACAAGCTGTCACAGAACTGAGAGGATAAGTTCCCGATCTTCTCTTTCCCTCTCCCTGTCCTACCCTGTCTAGGGGAATTGTTCAGAGCATGTTGCTCTGGAGAGGGTCTCCTTTCCTAGCTGTTCCTTTGGGCACTGGCATGATTTTCATTCATATACTTTGCTTCCTTCTTTTTCCAGAGTTCTCTGCCCAACTGAGATATGCATCTATCCCAGATAATAATGTAAGTGCAAGTACCAAACGTACACCTAGAGCCCCTAATACTTCCTGTCTCATTTACAGCTGCTCTTTTTGAAAACAGTCACAATAACCTCCCCTTCTGAGTGAAATTGCCCTTGAGATTGTAAAATAGTTTAACTTCAGAAGGGAACCATACCAAAATGATCTCAAAATGTCAATGTTAAGCCACCTTAGTGATTTTCTTACACCTCCTTTAGGCCTTTAGGAAACAACAAGTGCAGTGATTGTTGCAGCAAAAACTTAATTCCTGATAGTACATCACCCTGTAAGAGTGATTTGCTGTCTGACTTCTGCTTACAGTTGTAGCCCCTGGTAATGATAAAAATAATACATGAGCTTTCTGTGTAGATATTTTTCTAAATACTTTATATATATATATTTATCCTTGCAAAAACGTCATAAGATTGGTACTGTTATGGCCTCACTTTACAGACAGGAAAACTGAGGCCCAGAATAGTTAAGTCACTTGTACAAGGTCTCACAGTTAATTAGCAGTGAGCTGGGATGAACCTGGGCTGATGCTGACCTGTGACTATCTATGCTGCTCATTCATACTCTAGGGTACAGCTATAAAGAACTATTCAGTTTCCTAGTTCTTGACTTTTGAGCACACTTTTCTTTCGATTTACATGTCTCTTTAGAGGAAGCTTACATTTTCTTAAAATCTTGGTTCAAATACCTCAATATTAATTCATTACTGAATCTTCCAAAATTCATCTTTAGAACACCATTGCACCATCACCATGGTTTCTAACTGTCTATCTTTACATACATATCTCACTGAAGTGGGACCTTTAACGAGAGAGACCATGCCTTTTCCCCACTACCTTTAAAATGACTGATATAAAACTAGTGGCCTGGTGTAGAAGCCAAAAATTTATTTGCTGATTAATAGTGATAATAAGAGAGAATCAATGCCATGTGAAATCTGACGGGAGGATAGAAGAAACTTCACTGCCATGATTTTTCATGTAATTTTTAGGAAACAGCCTTCGTAAATGGCCTTGGTGAATCACAGCACCATCACTGAATTCCTCCTCCTCGGGCTGTCTACCAACCCCCAAGTCCAGACTCTGCTCTTTGTGCTGTTCCTGAACATTTACTTCCTGACCATCTTGGGGAACCTGATGATGCTGCTGATGATCTGGGCTGACTCTCACCTCCACACACCCATGTACTTTTTCCTCAGTCAGCTCTCTTTCCTGGACCTTTGTTTATCTTCAGTTACTGTGCCCAGGATGCTGAGAGACCTCCTATTGGAGATAAAAAACCATCTCAGTAAGGAGCTGCCTGGCTCAAGGCTTCTTTGTGTTTATCACTGCAGGGACTGAGGGCTTTCTGCTTTCAGTAATGGCCTACGACCGTTATTCCGCCATCTGCCACCCACTCCTCTATGGACAGATGATGAGGAAACAGCTCTGTGTGCAACTTGTATCGGGCTCATGGGGCTTGGGTTTTTTTAATGCACTTATCAACATCCTCCTAGCTACCAACTTGGACTTCTGTGAGAGCCATATCATCAGCCACTACAGCTGTGAGGTGCCCTCTCTCTTTCCTCTGTCTTGCTCTGATATCTCCACCAACCTCATAGTGCTGTTCTGCTCCACCCTGCTTCATGGGTTTGGGACCTTCTCCCCAATCATCTCATCCTATGCCTGCATTCTCTCCACCATTCTGAACATCAGCTCCACCTCAGGCAGAAGCAAGGCCTTCTCCACCTGCTCCTCCCACCTCATGGCAGTGATCTTCTTTTATGGCTCAGGTTTTCTCAGCTATCTCATGCCAACCTCAGGATCCCTCCTAGAGTTGATCTTCTCTGTACAGTATAGTGTGATCACCCCCATGCTGAATCCTCTCATCTACAGCCTGAAGAACAAGGAGGTGAAGGCAGCTCTGAAAAGAACTTTGGAAAAGTATTTGTAACATATCAGGTGCTGAAATGAAAACAAGATGGTGGAGAACTGGAATAAATCTGCATACAAAAGGACATTAAGTGAGTTTACAATAGTAAGGTGTACTTACAATGTCAGATGCTGCAAACTAAATTAGAAGTCCATTAGAAAATGACAGAAAGTAATTATAGGAAGGATAATTTAATTCCTTTTCAAGGCAAACAAATTATGAAATCACCACCTTAATCTAGAAAGTTTTATTATGAACATATTGGTTCATTTTTCTCATTCCAGAACATTAGCCTTAGGCTTTCATTTAGTAAAATCATTAGTTTCACTAGTCTATCATTATTTTTTATTGACTTTTGGGAATACACATTTGAGAAAAATGTATGGCCCTGGATCTGTAAGAGAAAAAAGTTACAGATAAGGGTAAACGGCAAGAAAGTTAAAGAATTCCAACTGGGTGGCCATAGAAGACAGGCATGGAAAGCTGAAAGTTCTGTAGGGAAACAATAAACATATTGAGGCCATGCTCAGACTCATAAAATTTCCAAGAACTTTTCTGTATGTGTGGGGTGGTGGCCAGATCTCCAGTGTGAGAGGCTGTAAGGAGGCTCTGGGTCTCTAGAAACCTCATTTCTCACATAGTCTTCACTCAGACTTGTATTTTCTACAATTAGCTAATCTTACCCCTGTTCTTTTTCTTATGGAGTGCAGGCTATGAGCTCTAGACAAATAATCTGGTTTTGATCTCATCACCAGTGAATCCTAAACCATCCTGGCCTCTCATCTTTCAGCTGTGAAACAACTGGTCACTGTTTAGGAGCCAGTGGTTTGCTAGCCTTAAGGCACTGCATCACTCCCACATAATTCACTTTTACCTATAAAACATAAACCCATTCTCACAATGCTTCTGATTTGTTTAATCCATATTTTACTATTATCTAATTCACTGTACTTAAGTAACAAGAGGCAAAACTAAGTACAAACTATTCACTTAATTCACGTAATATTAGCTTGCACTTTTGGGGTGCCTGGGTGGCTCAGTCAGTTGAGTGTCCCGACTCTTGATTTCCGCTCAGGTCATGATCTCAGGGTCGTGAGATCGAATCCTGCATTGGACTCCATGCTTGGCATGGAGCCTGCTTAAGATTCTCTCTCCCCCTGCCTCCCTCTCCCTCTCCCCCCATCACATGTGCACCTCTCTCTTTCTCTCTCTCTCCCTCTCTCTTAAAAAAAAATTAGCTTGCACTTTTCTCAAGCTTCTTTTGCAAACTCACTTTGTTCCAGTTGTCAATTATAAGGCTTTTCATCCTCTTCTGGCCATTGATAACTCACAGTAACGGCCTCTTCTCATTTGATAATCCAGAAAACTCTAAATGCATTATCTCCCTCCACAAAGAACAGGATATTCAAGGCCTTCTTTGGATTCTGTGACCTAAGGTGAAGCACAAGCAAACTCTCCAATGTCAGGCTTCCTATGGTGAAGGGGAGTGAAAGGTACTGCACCTGGGATGAAGGCTGGTTGTAGTCAGTGCACAGATGTCACAGAATGACAGTGATTGAGAGAAAGATCCCAAGAGACTCAGTTAAATTCCCTTTAGAATAAGTAAAAGATATGAAATCATAACTGCATGAAGACATCCTCCAAATCTTAGAGGCTCAGCAGTTGCCCCTTTGGAGGGGCAATGCCCTTGAACTTGATGCCCACAGTGTTACTCTACTGCTTACCATACTGCCTGATAAGTGGAAAGGATCCTCTTTAGGCCTTAGAGAGACTCTTCTAACCATTCCCTCAAGGGTTTTTGTGCTCTTCTGGCCTGCTGAAATTCGAGGATATTGGCATATCCTGCATATTGGCCTTCCCAAGAGGCGTAAATAACTGGTAACAGTTAGTATATACCTGAGTGTTTTTTGCTGAAAGGTTGAATTTATGGGAAAATTCTCAATATTAATTTCCCAGGAACACCATTTCCTGAACAGACCTGAAGTCTCCTCCTATAAAACAGGTAACCAAAAAAGCAGCAAATATGCCAGAGCGGGAGGCTTGCAAAGTGACAGTTCATGCTAAGTTTTTCAGTTTTACCCTACTTTCATCATGTTCTTTGCTTTTTTACTTATAACTTTTGCAATCTATTCTATTACTTTTATCACTTTATCGTCATGAAAAATATCTCATTTATCAAGAAATGTACAAAACATGTATATTCCATTGGAAGAGTGCTATTAGAAATCTAAGACAAATAAGTGCATGCATATAATAACTCATCAAAGGTTTATGTCAGGCTGCCAGTCAACCTATCTTAAACACAACACTCTATATAATACAATCTATAAATATCTGTTGCTTACATGAATGAATGAGTGAATAAATGAATGGATAAATGGAGATATGGGTGAATAGATGGATAGATAGATGAATAGATGACTGGATTGAGTGGTAGCCTGGATGATGGAGTTAATAAATGAAAAATTAGATTGATAATTAAGTAGTAGGCATAAGGATAAATGAGTGTATAGATGAATGAACATTGTGGTTTTTAGCAAGCTTCCTGATGTGAACTAAAATGAGCTAGTTTGTGTGATCTGCTCCCTGTGGATCAGGGATCTGTAGGCAGTGCTGAGCTAGCAGATAAGTCTTTTTCTAACCCTTTATAGACACAAAAAGAGCTCCATACTCCCCTGAATTTTTTTAAATTTAATTTTATTATATTATGTTAGTCACCATACAATACATTATCAGTTTTTGATGCAGTGATCCACGATTCATTGTTTTTGTACAACCCCCAGTGATCCATACAGTACGTGCCCCCCTTAATACCCATCACCAGGCTAACCGACCCCCCCACCCCACCCCCCAAAACCCTCAGTTTGTTT
>NC_138373.1:100989062-100996030 GCF_054177405.1 Leptonychotes weddellii
CTTCCCAGCCTCCTTCATGGTTGGCTTGTTTTTGAAAATGAAGTTCAAGCTGGGGATATTCCTCAAGGAGAGGCCTACATAGTCTTATTTGCCTCATCCTTCCCAGTCTTTTTATATTTTGTAAATCTTGATTAAGGACTTATCTTGTGCCTCACTCTGCAGGGTGTGTTCAGAGTATCCAAAGTAACATTGAGCCCAATCCCTATCATTAAGGATTAACATTAGTTTAACTGAAGAAGAAAAGAAAAACACCTATTACTAAATATTTTGGATACTAACCCTTTATCAGATATGTCATTTACAAATATCTTCTCCCATTCAGTAGGTTGCCTTTTAGTTTTGTTGATTGTTTCCTTTGCTGTGCAGAAGCTTTTTATTTCGATGTAATCCCAATAGTTTATTTTTGCTTTTTTTCCCCTTGCCTCAGGGGATCTATCCAGAAAAATGTTGCTGTGGCTGATGTCAGAGAAATTACTGCCTGTGCTCTCTTCCAGGATTTTTATGGTTTCCTGTCTCACAATTAGGTCTTTCATGACATTTTGAATTTATTCTTGTGTATGGTGTAAGAAAGTGGTCCAGTTTCATTCTTTTGCGTGTAGCTGCCCAGTTATCCCAACACCATTTATTGAAGAGACTGTCTCTTTCCCACTGGATATTCTTTTCCTTGTTGAAGATTAATTGACCATACAATTGTGGGCTTATGTCTGGGTTCTGTTCCATTGATCTATTTGTCTACTTTTCTGCCAGTTCCATTCTGATTTGATTACCACAGCTTTGTATTATAATGTGAAGTTTGGAATTCTGATGCCTCCAGCCTTGTCTTTCATTTTCAAGATCGCTTTGACTAGTCAGAGTCTTTTGTGGTTCCATACAAATTTTAGGATTCTTTGTTCTAGTTCTATGAAAAATGCTGTTGGTATTTTGATGGGGATTGCATTAAATCTGTAAATTGCTTTGGGTAGTATAGACATTTTAACAATATGTTTTCTTCCAACCCATGAGCATGGAATGTCTTTCCATTACTTTGTGCTGTCTTCAATTTATTTCATCTGTGTTTTATAGTTTTTAGAGTATAAGTCTTTTACATTTTTGGTTAGGTTTATTCTTAGGTATCTTATTATTTTGGGTGCAATTGTAATCGGAATTGTTTTCTTAATTTCTCTTTCTGTTGCTTCATTATTGGTTTATAGAAATGCAGCAGATTGCTGTACATTGATTTTGTATCCTGTGACTTTACTGAATTTGTTTATCAGTTCTAGCAGTTTTTTGGTGGAGTCTTTAGGGTTTTCTATATAGAGTATCATATAATCTGGAAATAGTCAAAATTTTACTTCTTCCTTGCTGATTTGGGTGCCTTTTATTTCTTTTTGTTGTCTGATTGATGTGGCTATGACTTATTTTGATGGTTTCTTTTGATGAACAATTTAGTTCTGTTTTACCTTTATTATTTCTTAGCTCTATTTTTTAACTTTAAAAAGTATTTTATAGTTTCCTCCCTTACCTCAACTCCACGTCACACACACACACACACACACACAGATTTCAAAATTATCTCTAAGATTAAATGTTCCAAATATATGAAAGATAATAAAGAGGAAAAAGATAAGATAAATGTACATAATTAATTAGTAATGAACTATTACAAAGTCTTTAATTGAAAGTGAAAGACAGACTGAGGAGAACAGGAAGGATTATAGTATCTTCTGCAGAAAATGAATTCTTGACCAGACTATCATGGAGCAAAATCAATGGCCTAGTTTGAAGGGATAAAAATTATTCAAGGGTCAGATCTGGAAAACTATGTAAATTTCTCTAGAGTTGTTTGTAAGAAAAGAACAACAAATTGAAAGAGCACAGAAGGTTCAGAACTTGTACACCAGGCAGTCAGAAGAGGGAAGGGCATGCTTCAAGGGACTCCATGAGAAATATTAAACAACCATAGCAATAATGAGCAGATGAAGAAAAAAAGTATGTGTACATAGAATAAGTAGAAAGTTTGGGTTGCCAGAGGAGGTGGTTGATACATTGTTTCTTTCTCTGTTTTCGCCCAAAGTATTATCATCTTTAAATGGCCTTGGGAAATCACAGCACAATCACTGAATTCCTCGTTCTTGGACTGCCTGCTGATCATCATACCCAGGCCCTAGTCTTTGTGCTTTTCCTAGTAATTTACCTCCTGACTCTGTCAGGGAACCTGTTGATGATCTTGGTTATCAGGGCCAATTCTCACCTTCACATGCCCATATACTTCTTCTTGAATCACCTCTCCTTCCTGGATCTCTGTAACTCTTCAGTCACTGTGCCCAAGATGCTAGAGAACCTCCTATCTGGCAAGAAACCCATCTCAGTGGAGGACTGTTTGACCCATGCCTTCTTTGTGCTTGCCTTTGGGGGAACAGAGCTCTGCCTCCTTGCAGTGATGACCTATGACCACTGTGCTGCCATTTACTACCCTCTACCCTATGGTCAGATGATGAGCAATGAGCTGTGTGTGGGACTGGCATGGGGATCTTGGGGTGTGGCCTTTTTGGATGCTGTCATCAATACCCTCCTAGCTTGGAATTTGGACTTCTGTGAGACTCAAGTCATCTCCAACTTCATTTGTGAGATTCCATCTCTGTTCTCTCTATCCTGTTCCAATAGCTCTGTTAACTTTGCAGTCCTGCTCTGCTCTGCCCTCCTGCATGCCTTTGGGCCCTTCCTTCTGGTCTTCTTCTCTTATACACGTATTGTTGCCACCATCCTGAGCATCAGCTTCACCTCAGGCAGAAGCAAGGCCTTCTCCACCTGCTCCTCCCACCTCACAACAGTAAGCTTATTTTATGGCTCAGGTTTTCTTTGCTATCTCATGCCAACTTCAGGTTCCCCATGGGAGTTGGTTTTTTCCATGCAGTACAGTGTGGTCACTCCCCTAGTGAATCCCCTTGTCTACAGCCTAAAGAACAAAGAAGTAAAAACAGCTCTGAAAAACATGTTGCAGAAAAGTTTACAATATCTCAGGTAGCAGAGAACAAGCAGAGGATGATTGGGAAGCAGGGTAGAATTATAACAAAATACCCGAATAATAGGCATTAAGAAAAATTTTTGTTTGCTCATCATGTCAGATATGACAAAATATCTTTTAAAGTCTCCTTTGTTTGGAAATCCACCAAAAAATAGCAAGGTATTTTCTTGCTTTAGTACATATTTTATCTTTCTTAGAGGCAGAAAACATGCATCAGATAACTATTTCAATTCAAGTAATTTGGTTATAGACACAGATTATTCCTTTTGTTTGCAAAACATTAACAAAATGCTTAGCATGGGGGAAATTGTTTGTGTCCCAAATTCTTACATGGATTCCTGTGGGTATTAAACTGGGGATAAAGTTTTGCTACAAGGTAAAAAGCCAGGGTCTCTAAAGGAAGAAAGATATAGACTTGAGACTTGTGGAAGGTGGGTTTAAGATGAGCTCTGATTGAAGAGGGTCTTAGTGGCAAGGCAGATGCAGCTGAAGGTGTCTGAGAAAGGAAATCAGTTTGTTGGTCTAAAGTCCACGCTAGCAGACATCTTCCACAAGCATTGTGAAACATTATCTGCTATGTGGCAAACAGTAGAGAATTTCATTCATTCTAGGGTGGTATAGCAGCCCTGCTTCTTTCTTCTTCTAGGTTTTACTGGTGGCTCAGAAAACTTAAGTCTGGTAGAAAGTGATGGGGTTTAGAAAAGAAGTGCATGGAGTAGGGAGAATCCTAGGTAGGAATTTCCTGAGGGGTAAAAAAGGATGGTCATGGAGACGACTAATCAGAAAAGCTGCATAAACCATCTACCAAAGCATCCTAGACATCTATAAAACCACTTGCTAATGCATCCTAGAAATCCTAGAAATACAGTACAAAGCCACACAGACACTGTACCCTACTCTACAATATCCTAAATGAAGGTAGATTTATTTAAAAAAAAAACTTTATTTAAATTAAATTTAATTAACATATAGTGAATTATTAGTTCCAGAGGTAGAATTCAGTGATTCATCAGTTCCATACAACACCCAGTGCTCATTTCTTCAAGTGCCCTCCTTAATGCTCATCACCCAATTACCCGATCCCCCCACCCACCTCCTCTCCAGCAACCCTCAGTTTGTTCCCTATAGTTAAGAGTCTCTCATGGTTTGCCTCCCTTCTCTATTTTTGTCTTATTTTATTTTTCCTTCCTTTCCCCTATGTTCATCTGTTTTGCTTCTTAAATTCCACATATGAGTGAAATCATATGGTAATTTTCTTTCTCTGATTGATTTATTTCACTTAGCATAATACTCTCTAGTTCCATCCATGTGGTTGCAAACGGCAAGATTTCATTCTTTTTGATGGCTGAGTAATATTCCATTGTGTGTGTGTGTGTGTGTGTGTGTGTGTGTGTGTGTGTGTGTGTGATATAATATCACTTCTTCTTTATCCATCCATCTGTCAATGGACATCTGGACTCTTCCCTTATTCTGGCTATTGGAACATTGTTGCTATAAACATTGGGGTGCATGTGCCCCTTCAAATCACTGTTTGTATCTTTTGGATAAATACCTAGTAGTGTCAAAGATTAGTTAACCATAGAGTTGAGCATCCATTTCTGGGTTCTCTATTCTGTTCCATTGATCTATGTGTCTGTTTTTGTGCCAGCACCATATTGTCTTGATGATTACAACTTTGTAATACAGCTTAAAGTCTGGAATTGTGATGCCTCCAGCTCTGGTTTTCTTTTCCTTTGGCTATTCAGGGTCTTCTCTGGTTCCATACAAATTTTAGGATTATTTGTTCCAGCTCTGTGAAAAATGTTGATGGTATTTTGATAGTGATTATATTGAATGTGTAGATTGCTGTGGGTAGCATAGCATTTCAACAATATTTGTTCTTCCAATCCATGAACATGGGGTGTTTTTCCATTTCTTTGTGTCTTCCTCAATTTCTTTCATAAGTATTCTATAGTTTTCAGAATACAGATCCTTTACCTCTTTGGTTAGGTTTATTCCTAGGTATCTTATGGGTTTTGGTGCAATTGTAAATGGGATCGATTCTTTGATTTCCCTTTCTGCTGCCTCATTGTTAGTGTATAGAAATGCCACTGACTTCTGTGTATTGATTTTATATCCTGCCACTTTGCTGAATTCCTGTATCAGTTCATGTCACCTGCAAAGAGTGAAAGTTTGACTTCTTCTTTGCTGATTTGGATGCCTTTTATTTCTTTTTGTTGTCTGATTACTGTGGCTAGGACTTCAGTACTATGTTGAACAACAGTGGTGATAGTGGACATACCTGTTGTGTTCCTGACCTTAGAGGAAAAGCTCTCAGTTTTTCCCGTTGAGGGTGATATTAGCTGTGGGCTTTTTGTAGATAGCTTTATGATACTAAGGTATGTTCCCTCTATCCCTACACAGCAGAGAGATTTTATCAAGAAAGCATGTTGCATTCTATCAAATGCTTTTTCTGTATCTATTGAAAGGATCATATGGTTCTTATCCTTCCTTTTATTAATGTGGTGATTCACACTGATTGATTTGTGGATGTTGAACCACCCTTGCAGCCCAGGAATAAATCCCACTTGGTCATGGTGAATAATCCTTTTAATGAACTGTTGGACCCAATTAGCTAGTATCTTGGTGAGAATTTTTGCATCCATGTTCATCAGGGATATTGGTCTGTAATTCTCTTTGTTGGTGGGGTCTTTGTCTGGTTTTGGGATCAAGGTATTGCTGGCCTCAAAGAAATAGTGAAGTATTCCTTCCTTGTCTATTTTTTGAAACAGTTTCAGGAGAATAGGTATTAATTCTTCTTTAAATGTTTGGTAGAATTCTCCTGGGAAGACATCCAGCCCTGGACTCTTGTTTGTTGGGAGATTTTTGATTACTGCTTGCTGGTTACTGCTTGCTGGTTATGGGTCTGTTCAGGTTTTCTATTTCTTCCTCTTTCAGTTTTGGTAGTTTATAAATTTCTAGGAATGTATCCATTTCTTCCAGATTGCCTAATTTGTTGGCATATAGTGGCTCATAATATGTTCTTAAAATTGTTTGTATTTCCTCGGTGTTTGCTGTGATCTCTCCTCTTTCATTCATGATTTTATTTATTTGGGTCCTTTCTCTTTTCTTTTTGATAAGTTTGGCTAGGGGTTTATCAATCTTATTAATTCTTTCAAAGAACCACCTCTTAGTTTTGTTGATCTGTTCTACTGGCTTTTTAATTTCTATATCATTGATTTCTGCTCTAATCTTTATTAATTCTATTCTCCTACTTTATTTGCTGTTCTTTTTCCATCTCCTTTAGGTTTAAGGTTAGATTGTGTATTTGAGACTTTCCTTGTTTCTTGAGAAAGGCCTGTATTGCTATATACTTCCCTCTTAGGGCCACTTTGCTGCATCCCAAGAGTTCTGAAATATCATGTTTTCATTTTCATTTGCTTCCATGCATTTTTTAAATTCTTTTTTTTTATTTTTTTTATTATGTTATGTTAGGCTCCAAACAATACATCATTAGTTTTTGATGTGGTGATCCACAATCCATTGTTTTAGTATAACACCCAGTGCTCCATGCAGTACGTGCCCTCAATACCCATCATTGGGCTAACCAATCCCCTCTGCCCCTCCCCTCTAAACCCTGTTTGTCTCTCAGAGTCCATAGTCTCTCATGGTTCATCTCTCCCTCCAATTCCCCCCTCTCGTTTTTCCCTTCCTTCTCCTAATGTCCTCCATGCTATTCCTTATGTTCCACAAATAAGTGAAACCATATGATAATTGACTTTCTCCGCTTGACTTATTTCACTTAGCATAATCTCCTCCAGTCCCATCCATGTTGATGTAAAAGTTGGGTATTCATCCTTTCTGATGGCTGAGTAATATTCCATTGTATATATGGACCACATCTTCTTTATCCATTCATCTGTTGAAGGGCATCTCGGCTCTTTCCACAGTTTGGCTATTGCGGACATTGCTGCTATGAACATTG
>NC_138373.1:100996530-101004156 GCF_054177405.1 Leptonychotes weddellii
TTCAGTCTGGATGTATCTTCAGGTTCAAAATGAGTCTCTTGTAGACAGCATATGGATGGGTCCTGTCTTTTTATCCAATCTGCAACCCTATGCCATTTTATGGGAGCATTTAGGCCGTTCATGTTGAGAGTGAATATTGAAAGATATGAATTTACTGTCATCATGTTGCCTGTGAAGTCCTTGTTTCTATAGATTGTCTCTGTAAATTTCTGTTCTATATCACTCTGGGGCTATTTCTCCTTTTCTAGAACTCCCCTTAATATTTCTTGCAGGGCCAGCTTAGTGGTCACATATTCTTTCAGTTTCTGCCAGTCTTGGAAGCTCTGCATCTCTCCATCCATTCTAAATGACAGCCTTGCCAGATAAAGTATTCTTGGCTGCATGTTCTTCTCATTAATACCCTGAATATGTCTTGCCAGGCCTTTCTGGCTTGCCAGGTCTCTGTGGATAGGTCTGACGTTATTCTGATGTTTCTCTCTCTGTACACAAGGAATCCCTTCCCCCTAACTGCCCTTAAGATGGTTTCCTTGGTTCTAAGATTTGTGAGTTTTACTGTTACATGATGGGGCATTGGCCTGTTTTCCTTGATCTTGGGAGGGGTCCTTCTGCCTCTAGGACACGAATGTTTGTTTCATTCCCCAGATTAGGGAAGTTCTCAGCTACAATTTGCTCAAATATATCTTCTAGTCCTCTCTCTCTCTCCTCCCCCTCAGGGATCCCAATAATTCTGACATTGGAACATTTCATGGTGTCACTTATTTCTCTTATTCTGTTTTCATGGATTTTGAGTAGTTTCTCCCTGGCCTCCTCTCTATCCTTCTTTTCTATCATTTGGTCTTCTAGATCACTAATTTGTTCTTCTGCCTCACTTACCCTAGCTGTTAGATTATCTAGATTAGATTGTATCTCATTGATAGCATTTTTAAGTTCTGCCATTCAGCTTTCATATCTGCCCTTAGAGACTTTGTGTTGCCATTAATCAATTTCTCCATTCTAGCTATTGTCTTCATAACTGCTACCTTGAATTCCATTTCTGACATCTTGGTTATAACTGTATCCATTTGTAAATCTGTGGCAGAAGTCACAGTCTCTGAGTCTTTCCTATTTTGGGGGTTCCTCCTCCTAGTCATTCTGTTGAGGGGTGGTTGAGGGAATGTACAGAGTCCAAATTATTGACCACAACCCAAGCAAGATGTACCTGTTTTATAGGGACCTTAGGGTTGTTGGCCTCTTGTTTTCCCAGCCTGTCTTCTGGAGGGGCCTGCCGTACTGTTACTCAGGCAACCATGTTTGGGCAGAGTTGCCCTGCACCCTGTGGTGGGGGATGGGCTCAGTGAAAACTGGTTTTGGGGGGCTTTTGTTCTCTGGTGGCTTTCCCTGGTGGCTTTCCATGTCTCTTCTGAGAGTCAGAGCAGAAGAGATCATTTCCAATCCTCTGCCTCAGAACAGAGAGATCACAATCTGTTCTTCAGTGAGCTCTCCAGGCCACACTCTCTCTGTTTCTGTCTGTGCTGCTATAAACTGCAGCATCCTGGGTTGTGCACCCCTCAGCCGCGCTCCCAGTCCTCGCCTCCAGGTCAGGGCATGGGGGTGTGTCTCTGCCCTTTGTGCTTCTAAAACTGCCAGCCACCCCTAGTTCACTCAGGTGGCCCTGCCACTCCAGGTTTCAGTCTGGGGGGCTGCCCTAAAGTCCTTTACCCGTGCTACCGGTCTGTGAGTCTGTGCCCCATCCCCAGCATGGGAGGCTTTCGAGAACTAGTGGTGCAGGATCCCCACGGCTCCCTTCCCTTTCTGTTTGTCTTCTGATATGTGCCCGCAGAATCACAGCTCCCCACTTCATACCTGGAAACCAACCACCTGTGATATTCTGTTTGTAGAGATCCAGATCTATCTTCTTACATCTCAGGCTGATTCCATGGGTGTTCAGAGTGGTCTGGTAGATATCCAGCTCAATTCCTGGGACCGGTTGGAATAGGGTCCCCAACTCCTCTGCCATCTTTTTGGGAAATTCTGTCCTGTGAATTTTTCTCCAAACTCTAAGAACTTTGGAAAATACCAGGCAGCCTTCTGAAAGAGGCTGTTTAAGGCTTTCTCTTACAATTTTGTGTTTATGAATTTCCTTTAAAAGTTTATAAACTTCCTTTCATGTTATTATTGTCTGACTCTGTTATCAAAACAGGCTATGCTTACAACTTTACATTAATATTACCTTCAAATATCTTTGAAAATCACTCAATTGTTTTTAGTGATTACTTGTATAAATCCCAGATATGTCTAAATCCAAGTATCTGCATATCAGAAAAGAAAAAGAAACATCCATCTAGCCCTTTATTATCATTTGAATTCAGGAACAGATCTTGATGTGGTATGCTCCCTGTTTGCTTATATAATGTCCAGAGAAGTGGCACAACCTTCTAACAGAACACTAGATTTTGCTTTCTGAGTCTCTCCTCTCTTTGTTTTGTATCTACAGCTCCTTTTCTGTCTATAAGAATATATATATCACGGGCGCCTGGGTGGCTCAGTTGGTTAAGCGACTGCCTTTGGCTCAGGTCATGATCCTGGAGTTCCAGGATCGAGTCCCGCATCAGGCTCCCTGCTCGGCGGGGAGTCTGCTTCTCCCTCTGACCCTCCTCCCTCTCATGCTCTCTGTCTCTCATTCTCTCTCTCAAATAAATAAATAAATCTTTAAAATAAATAAATAAATAAAATAAAATAAAAAGAATATATATATCACAAACCTTAAATTCAATTTCCCCATTTGAGGCTATTTAGTCTAGTTAAAAAAAAAAAAAAAAAAGCAGTTTCTAAGGTCTTATGATATAAACTTTAATCCTGACTCCACCACTTAATAACTTTATAAACTTGGACCAGATATTCTGCTGTGCCTCAGTTTCCTCATTTGGGGTAAATGAGGGTAATAAAATTCCAGTTCATAGAGTTATTGTGAGGAATTAGTTATCATACCTAAAATGTGCAGGACAAAACCTGGAATTTGGTATGTAATTAATAAATCTTCATTATTATTTTTGCTCTGGTCTCATTCTCTTCTAAAAAACATACCAGTTTTTAGCATTAATGCACATCTAAATCTTCTTCAATCTGGCCAATGCTCTCACTGTTCCTTATAGACAACAATACATTGTAAATCTAAAATCCAATGGGGGGGGTGCCTGGGTGGCTCAGTTGGTTAATCTACTGCCTTTGGCTCAGGTCATGATCCCAGGGTCCTGGGATCGAGCCCCGCATCAGGCTCCCTGCTCGGCGGGAAGCCTGCTTCTCCCTCTCCCACTCCCCCTGCTTGTGTTCCCTCTCTCGCTGTCTCTTTCTGTGTCAAATAAATAAATAAAATCTTTTTTAAAAAATAAAAAAAATAAAATCCAATGGGTATTTTGTATTTCTAATCATTCAGAATCAAACTGTTGTATTTGTCACTGTTGATTGCTCAGTCCTTCACCATCTCTTCCTTGGCTTTCATGACCTGCCTTCAACAGTTTCCCTGAAAACCTCCCTGATTGTTGACACAATTGATCACTAAAATATTCATCTGAGAGATATTTATGAATTCAAATCATGAGGGCAAAGGAAAATAACCTGAGATCAATGAACAGCTTCCCTTTGCTTTCCCAAATGTGACATACTGAGACCAATCACATAAAGGATGTTGCCACCTACTTTGCCTCCTTTCAAACTCACTAAACACCTGAGAGTTTTCATCAGAATCAAATCTTCAAGATAGAAGTTCCGAAAGGCCACACTAAATAGAATCCCTTGAGTTTTTAAAAATTTTTTGTTTTGTGTGTGAGTCTAAAGTTGGACTTCAAGCTAGGACTCCAGAGAATAAAAAACATTGGCTCCTTGGTCTCCTGGGGTGTCAGGCTCTGCTGGCCAATTACTAATTACTGACTGCCTAATCTACACCTGCCCTTCTGAAGGGTTATATCTGGGAATCACTCACTTCATGGATTCTCCTAGTACAACAGTATTTAGAGTCAGAGAGAAAACTAAAAAAAGGGATGCCCAAGGATTTGGACTTAAGACTACCAGAGAGAAGCCCTCCATACCTTTTGTGGAGGATTTGAGAGTCTTCATATAGCCAGGAGGAGAAAAAGGCAGGACCAAGCTAGAGCTCAGAGGATATGTGCTTTTGAAGCTTCAGCCTTTGAGTACCTAGCTCTTAGGTAAATTATTTTCATGGCCTTACTGTAACTTCCCTTAGAAAAAAAAATTAATAATCTGAAGTTCCTGTAATTAGTCCTCGTGAACATGGAGATCTCATGGCTTGAGGTAAAAATCAGAGCAGTTGGAAATCTTCTGAGCTCAGAGACAGCACAGCAGAGAGCCAGGGAGGAGAAGGACTCCATGGAACCATTAAAGGCAGATGTGAGGGCTATGAAAATGGAGATCAGACAAGACAAGAAGGAAGATACAGGGAAAGATATAGGGAATAAATAGAGAAGAGTGATGCCTTCTGGAAACTGTTACGGAAAGAAGAGATTTCAATCCCTTTCCTAATTTTTCTCTAAATAACAGTGACCATAAATGGCCTCAAGGAATCACAGCAGCATCACAGAGTTCATCCTTCTCGGGCTGTCTGCTGACCCCCATGTCCAGGTTCTGCTCTTTGTTCTGTTCCTGATAATTTACCTTCTGACTCTGCTGGGGAACCTGCTGATAATACTTGTGATCCATACAGAGTCTAACCTCCACACACCCATGTACTTCTTCCTGAGCCATCTCTCCTTCCAAGACCTCTTCTATTCTTCAGTCACTGTGCCCAAGCTGCTGGAGAACCTCCTGTCTCAGAGGAAAGCCATCTCAGTAGAGGGCTGCCTGGCTCAGGTCTTCTTTGTGTTTGCCACTACAGGGATTGAGGCTTGCCTGCTCTCAGTGATGGCCTATGACCGCTATGCTGCCATCTGCCACCCTGTGCTCTATGGACAGGTAATGAATAAACAGCTATGTGAGAGGTTGGTGTGGGGCTCTTGGGTCGTGGCCTTTCTGGATGCACTCATGAACATCCTCCTGGCTTTGAATATGGACTTCTGTGAGGTTCAAACCATCCACCACTACTCCTGTGAGCTGCCTTCCCTCTTCCCTCTCTCCTGCTCTGATGTCTCCACCAACTCCGCAATGCTACTCTGCTCTGCCCTCCTGCATGCCATTGGGACCTGCCTCCTGATCTTCTTCTCTTATGTTCGCATTCTCTCCACCATCTTGAGCATCAGCTCCACCACAGGCAGAAGCAAGGCCTTCTCCACCTGCTCCTCACACCTCACAGTAGTGACCCTGTTCTATGGCTCAGCCATTGTTCGCTATCTCATGCCAACCTCAGGCTCATCTCTGGAGTTGATCCTCTCCATACAGTACAGTGTAATCACTCCCCTGGTGAATCCAATCATCTACAGCTGGAAGAACAAGGAGGTGAAAGCAGCTCTGAGAAAAATGATGATAAAATATTTACAGTGTCTCAGCACAGAAGAGATATAACATGAAAGAAACACAAAATAGAACTGCAGCAAGAAATCTCATGATTGACATTAAGTTCTTGATTTCCTGTTTTGTCACATGTTGCAATGTGCATTGCTGATTCTCCCTTTTTAAAAATTATCAAGGAAAGTGCTAGAAGCTATTTGTTTTTCATGGCTCAGAATGAATCCTATTCAGACACAGAGCACATAAGTCAGAAAACCTTCTCAGCTTCATAGACTTAGTTAATAACATGTCTCATGAGTCACTTTTTTTAAAGTCATTCAAATTAGAATGGACCCTGAAATATTTTGTGTCCTGAATGTTCAATTTGAACTAATGTTTCTGGGGAAAGATTTTTATAGGAATAAAAGATTCCTGGGTCTCTGAGAAAGGGAAAACAAAGACTTGGCCTTTATGGGGTGGAGGAAAGGGTCATGGGTGGTGGTAAGGTCTGTGGAAATAGGCAGAAATAGAAAATGTGGCCAAAACAGGGAAGTCACAATTTAACAGGTATACCAGTTCTCTATTGCTTTCTGTTATTGCTGTAATAACTTCAGCAAATTAAGATAACATGCATCTATTACCTTAAAGTTCTCTAGGTCAGAAATTGGGGCAGACACCACTGGGTTCTCTGTTTAGGGTCTCACAAGACCAAAATCAAGGTGATGGCTGGGTTGGGCTCTTCTCCACAGGCTCTGGAAGTTCAGATTGTTGGCAGAATTCGGTCCCTTGAGACTGCAGATCCGAGGTCCCCATTTCTTTGCTGGCTGTTGACTGTGGATCATTCTCTCCTTATTGAGACCCCTTCACTTCTCATATGGTCTTCTCCATTTTCAAAACAGTGTATCACCTACTTCTCACCTTCCGAATCTCTCTCATGTCCCCTTCTTCTACCATCTGGAGAAAATTCTCTGCTTCTAAAGGGCTGATAATGGATTAGGCCCACCTGTATAATCTCATATTTTAAGGTCAACTGATTTGGGACTTTCATTACATCTACAAAATCCCTTCACAGCAGTCTCTAGATTCGTGTTTGAAGAACCATGGAGCAGGAATCTTGAAGGGCCATCTTTAAAATTCTGCCTTTCAGGGCAAGTAAATATATAAGTATAACACTCCTACTACAAAAAGAGCATAAAAGGGAGTAAAGCTAGAATGATGAGAAGAGGAGAGGGGAGAGCTGTGGAAAGGGAGAAGACTCAGTACGATCAAATAGTGTTACGTAGAGATGGGGAAGGAGTCAGTCTGGAGAGGGACATCACTGAGAAGCTGTTAAATACAGAACATCTGTTTGTCCCAAAATATGTATGGATATAGGGAATTCACTGCATCAATGCCTGGGACTGATCATGAAGAAAGACTTTTGCTCTGAATTTCAAATGAAAAAAATACAGAAATATGTTCCTACACAAGGTCTATGATGACCTCTTTCCACTTTAGGGGACCATAAGCCCTGTGGTCCTTCTTCTCTGTCTGCATGCCTCCCACTTCTTTATGTCCCTGTGCCCACCTGGTGCCCTCAAACTACCCTCTGCGGAACTTCACTGACTTTCTACCTAAAAGATATTTGTCTAAGCCATTTTTGCCAATTATCAATTCTTCTTGGAAAACATTCTCTTTCGATCTATAATTATCAAACTTTGAATTTTCATATAAGATAAACATGTTTCAGCCCATTTCAACATTCTGTTTCATTTTCAACCTATTTTCCTGTTTTGCTTCTTGCTTGAGTACTAGAAATAGTCATTCTTGACTGCATTATTATCCAAGATAACAATATTTTATAACAACCTCAGCAGAGGGGTAACATAGAGTCACTAAGGAACCTTTAGGTGTTTGTGACTATCTCTTGTCCTGCAGTTCACAAAAGCACAATAAGAGATCTGTACCTCTGAAACAAATAATGCAATATATGTTAAGAAAAAAAAAAGAAGAAGAAGGTAGCGGGAGGGGAGGAATGAAGCGGGGGAAATCGGAGGGGTAGACGAACCATGAGAGACGATGGACTCTGAAAAACAAACAGGGTTCTAGAGGGGAGGGGGGTGGGAGGATGGGTTAGCCTGGTGGTGGGTATTGAGGAGGGCACATTCTGCATGGAGCACTGGGTGTTATGCACAAACAATGAATCATGGAACACTTCATCTAAAACTAATG
>NC_138373.1:101004256-101035927 GCF_054177405.1 Leptonychotes weddellii
AATTAAAAAAAAAATAAAATAAAAATTAAAAAAAAAAGCACAATAAGAGTTAATATGTCAACAAAATTTTGAAAAGAGTACACACCTGAATGGAATAGCTCACTACCTCATGCATACAATGCAAAGAAAATGTTTTATTACCTCCTTCTGAACACAATCTGCATACCCAAAAGCATTTGCTCTAAGCTACCACACCACACTCCTCTAGGATACCAGATTTGTTTTTATTCAGTAACTTTAATGTGCTTTGATATATATGTATAATGTATGCTTAATATCTGTGTTATATATATATAAACATATATATGTATATACACACACACATATATTTAAGTAACAAAAATCAACCAAGTAAATTTTAAAGCTCTAATTGGATTTATTAATTGATTGATGAGTCGGGCAGCATTCCATCTAGCAAGTAGAAGGGAGCTCCAAAGGGAAAGTTTTCAAACGTAGAGAGGGAGTGGAGAAAGGGAAATTATAAGGAAAGAATCCATTGTTTTAGGCAAGGTTGCCCTCCTAAGGAGAACACAGGGGCCTATCAGTAAATTTCCGAGTGTTGACCATGAAATTCCCATGCTGACTGGCTAAAGGTTACCTTCCTGGGAGGTTGAAACTGCAGTTAGGTTATGTATTAAGTCTTGGTTTACTGACATGGGACCCTAAGCTAAGTGATGCCATTTGGGGCTTGTGGTTTTCTTTTTAAAAATACACACACATGGGGCACCTGGGTAGCTCAGTTGTTAAGCGTCTGCCTTCGGCTCAGGTCATGATCCCAGGGTCCTGGGATCGAGCCCCGCATTGGGCTCCCTGCTCCGCAGGAAGCCTGCTTCTCCCTCTCCCGCTCCCCCTGCTTGTGTTCACTCTCTTGCTGTGTCTCTCTCTGTCAAATAAATAAATAAAATCTTTTAAAAAAAAATACACACACACATTTAGTGAGCACTAAATACATGTTTAATATTATAACTGTACCAAAAAGTAATTTTGTTACCAAAACCCAATTTTGGCTCCTGTCACTCAAAAGGCCAATACTCAAGAGATGAGTTTTGAGTGAAAAGGAATGTTAGCTTTATTCAGGAGGCTGGCTGCCTTTGGAAAAGGTGAATTCTTGTCCAAAGCCAACTCCAAGGTTTCTGCGTGGCCCAGAGATTTTTAAAGGGGTTTAATCAGCTAAGGGAGTGCAGGGGTCTGTGACATTTCTTTATTACATGCAGACTTGATGATGCCAACTACAGAGTTATCTTGGTGCTCTCAGGTTGTGCAAGAAGGTCTGGTGCCCAGGGCTGGTTGTGCAAGAGTATTCTGTTCTTTATGTAAAGGAGAGCAAGGTCTACAGATGCACAAAGGAGGGTTAGTAAAGTCATTTGTGTGACCTTAAAAAAGAAAAATATTTTGCTAAAAGATTACTGGGTTAATGAGAAAGCCAATTCAGTTTCAAATAGACTTGCTGGGCTCTGTGGCCTGGGAAAGTTCTGGTCTTTCATTCCCCAAGACCAGTGGTCTGCAAATCTCAAAGAAAATAAATTAATTCTGTTACAGATCAAGGGCCTTCAGTCAGCAAGCAAGGAGTGTGTTAATTTGCTAACCCTTAAGTTAACCCTTAGGACTGGATGAAGGGCTGTTATAATTGCACCAAATAATATAAATGACAATATTATTTGTTCCAAAACTCTAGCCTTTTAAAAGAATCTTATATAGCATACTATAAGACAATATTTATAATACTTTAATTTTATATCTTAATTTGAGTGTTATGAAAAATTTTCTTATAAGTAGGTGAGAATGTAGTGATTAAAACAAGGGGATTGTATTGTGACTGTGTTATTTTCTGTTTCTTCCTTTTTGAATTCTGGTTTCATTAGAATTTCTCAAGATTAAAAGAAAAAAAACTTACTAATTCTACAAATGCTGATGGATCCAAGGTTTCTAAACTCAGTTAGGATACTTACACCTCTAGGAAGGAAAAATACCTTTTTCCTGTACCATTTCATGTTCATGAGTGAGACCCCTGTAACAAAAGACAAATTAACAAGAGAAAAGGATACAAATATTATTTAAGATAAGTTTTGTGAGACATAAGAAAAGGAAGCCCAGAAGAAACCGTTAAACCTGAGTGGGATATTTTCCCAGGTTTATTGAGATATAACTGACATACAACATTGTGTGAGTTTAAAGTATATAACATATTGATTTGGTACACCTATATATAGAATTTGATTACTATCAATAGCTTAGCTAACACCTTACAATAGGAACATGTTGATCAAAGGGTACAAACCTGAGTATTTTTACAGAAAGACGGGAAAGTCATGGAAAGATGGGATAAGAAAAAAGTGAGCGATGGGGCACCTGGGTGGCTCAGTTGGTTAAGCAACTGCCTTCGGCTCAGGTCATGATCCTGGAGTCCCGGGATCGAGTCCCGCATCGGGCTCCCTGCTCAGCGAGGAGCCTGCTTCTCCCTCTGACCCTCCCCCCTCTCATGTACTCTCTCTCATTCTCGCTCTCTCAAATAAATAAATAAATCTTTAAAAAAAAAAAAAGAAAAAAGTGAGCCAAGTATAGGAAATGGGAGTGGGGAGACTGGGGCTGGTAATTAGCAAGGCCTATTCAGATTCCTCTCTGTGTCCCTTCACCTTTGGCAATAAGGATGCCCCTTTCCTCCAGGTATAGGGAGGGCACCTCTCACATGAGGGTTTTTATGATTTGCTTCAGGGGAAGGTCAGAAAGTCCTTTCTGCACCTGATATTTCTCAAATTCCTTCCGCATGAAATATTCAGCATTCCAAGGGGCTATATTTTGGGAAAGTGATCTTATCCTAGGCTATAACTCCAACACAGAAGTTCCAAAAGACCACACTGAATAGAATCATCTGAGGCTCTTACAAATTGCAACTTCTCTAATTAATGAGTTTTAAAGTGGGCTTGAATCAGAGAGGAAATTAAAGAGATGCCTCTGTGGTTGGGGCTATGACCATTGGAGGGAAACTCCTCACAGTTTTTGTTGAGGATTTGATAGTCTTACCATGTAATGAGTAGGAGAAAAAGGCAGGACCAAGTCAGAGCTCAGAAAATGTTTGTCTTGAAGCTTCTACCTTTAAGATTATCTAGCTCTGGGGCGCCTGGGTGGCTCAGTCATTAAGCGTCTGCCTTCGGCTAAGGTCATGATCCCAGGGTTCTGGGATCGAGCCCCGCATCAGGCTCCCTGCTCCGCAGGAAGCCTGCTTCTCCCTCTCCCACTCCCCCTGCTCATGTTCCCTCTCTCGCTGTGTCTCTCTCTGTCAAATAAATAAATAAAATCTTAAAAAAAAAAAAAAAAAGACTATCTAGCTCTGGGGTAATCAGTTTTCTGTTCTCACTGTCACTTCCAACCAGAAAAAATAAATAAATAAAAGGACTGATTGCCTCTCCTGTAACTAGGCTACAGAAATATTTGTTCCCATGGGCATAGAGACCATCCCAGTCCAGACGAGATCCCACCATGAAAAGACCAAAGTGACAGGAAATCTTCTGAATCAGAAAAAGCCTGGAACTCGGTAATGTCCACTATGATTGCTCTGAAGTTTCTCCTCTCTCCTTTCTGTTCCCTATCTTTCCCTCTCCTAATCCAGCCTTCTTTTCCTGTCTTCTCATTAACTTCTGTCTGCTGGAGACTGAGGTCCCTGACCCAGAAATCACATTTTCCGTACAGTGGGGCCTTGGACCTAAGCAGCTCCATGGGAAGAACTCTCTATCCTCAATGAGTTACACTGAGCATTGGGATCTGGCACATCTTGCATCCTGGGTTCAAACTCTGCCTTTGCCTGGGCTCTAGAAGTTCAGTGAAACCTGGGACCAGCAGGTGGAAGCAAAAATGTCAAGGTAGATGGGGATAGTGGAGAGTACACCAGAGTAGACAGCAGATAACAGCAGCTCTGAGGAAACCCTCTTCTTCTAGGACGCCAAACCACATGTACTACAGAAAGTTCTCTCTCTTTCTTTTTGCATTACTAACTCCCCTTGGCCCAAGGAAATATAGATGATGAGAAGCACACAGAGAAGGGGGCAGGATCTGCACAGGTTTGCAAAAAAATATCTGGATTCAAAAAATTCTTTTTCAGTTCTCTCCTATGATTTCATCCCTCCTCCCTGTCTAGATATCCAGGGTCTTTATACCACTCACACCTGAGTAAACAAACTCCTACCCCATCCCACCTGCATTTGGTTATGCAGAACATCCCCACATTCAGTGAATAGAGGAAACCCTCGAGCTCTTTCTCTTCTAATTCCAATAATCCATCAATCTGAGTGTTTGTTCAATTAACTAACATTTAAAAAATTAAATATATGTGAGGCTACCAAGACTTTAGGCACTTTGTATTAAATGTTATATGGCTTCTCCTCCAGGGAATGACCCCAGATACCTGTCCCTTGATTGGATATGACAATGTCCAATGCAAAGTTCCTGAGCCCAAATTCCAACTAACTTTACTATCTCTATGATCTTGAGAAAGTTACCCAACTTTTCTCTGTCTTAGTTCCTCATCTGTAAAAAAAAAAGGTATGTGTCAGGACTGTTTTAAACAAATAGAATCACAATACACAGACTGCTGCTTGCCCCACTGCTGAGTCATATGGGCCCTCATTCCTGGACCAAAGTTTTCAGGATTTGGATCCTTAAATGACACTTCCCAATATCTTCTGCAGATGCTGACATGTTCTTAGGTGCATAGTCAGAAACACCAATAAACAAGGTGGTCAGGTATACTTTAAAAAGTACATGTAGGGGTCAGTAGGGCATGCAACTCTTAGTCTCAGGATTGTGAGTTCAAGCCCAACATTGGGCGTGAAGGCTACTTTAAAAAAAAGCATGTGTAGAATAATTGAAGCAATTATCTGTCTGATTCCTTCAGAAAATTCCAAATATTTGGAGAAATTTTCAAATTCCAGAAAAGAATGATTGAAATTAATTATGGTTTGTTGTGATTCTTATTTTGCTATTGAAGATAAGCAGAGAAAATATTCATTTGAAAGGACTTGAACTCAGAGATGAGAGTTTCCTTAAAATAGACTTTTTTTCCTGCAAGTTTCTCTCTTTGTTTGCTGAATCAGAGTTAATTTGGGCCATCCTAAACTACAGATTCACCTGTAAGACAGACTGAGATATAATCTAGATCTAAGTTCTAAGTCAGATCTCTGTGAATAGTCTGGGGATCTCTGTGAATGTTTAATATTAATAGTGGAGAAAAGACTGCTCTAATTTTTTTGTCCAAGTAAAGAAAATGACAAAGACTGGAAAGTTGACTAGTTTTCCAGGATTTAATTAGTTGTTGTGAGTCCTTTCGGCAA
Source organism: Leptonychotes weddellii (assembly GCF_054177405.1). Taxonomy (NCBI): domain Eukaryota; kingdom Metazoa; phylum Chordata; class Mammalia; order Carnivora; family Phocidae; genus Leptonychotes; species Leptonychotes weddellii. The sequence goes on from NC_138373.1 coordinate 101,009,581, forward strand.
TACCAACATCAGACTCTGGTGTCAGAGCAAAGCTAGAGAATAAAAGGCAGGCTAAGAGGTCAAGAGACTTGTCAGAAGACTGTATGAAGTTGCCAACCAAGGGATGTTTCATAAAGAAACACAACTTGAATGTATAGTGCCATATCAAGTGCAAATGAAATGTAAGGAACTAGTCTAGAAAGATAGTCATCCCTGGATACTGGACAAGAGTGACTTAAAATCTAGGAGACAAATGTGCATACATATAACAGTTCAATGTAAGTATCTGCAATGTGGTCATCTCTAAGCCCAGCATAACTTAACATATAGCAGGCAATTTGTGAATGAATGATTGAGTTATGGGTGGATAGATGGAAGAATGATCAAAGAATAAATGTATAGAAGACTAAGTTAAGGGAAAAGATGCATTAAAGAACCCATAGATACACTAAATAAATTAATGTTCAGAAACATGAATGAATGAACAGGGAATGTCATGGGTTTTAGCCTCTCTGATAGTCTGAAATGGGATAGTAGGCATGGAATACATGAAGTACACCACCAGTTGCTCAAAACTGAGACAATCTACACACACATGCAAACACACATACATACACACATACCATTTCTTTGCTTCCCACTTTGTTGTCTTCTTAGTGCTGAATCCTTATCAAGTTAATGAGTCTGAAGACTTTTCTAAAGAAGATTAGCTAAACAGTCTGTTCAATTCACTTCATTGCTTTCTTTTTTCATCCAACAAAAGGTAATAAATGATCCACCATATATGCTTCCTATTGGGTCAAGTTTTATGGTATAGAGGTCCCAAGTAATTTAGAGCATAATCACCTTCATCAGAGAACTGTAGTGTCATTACTTGAGGGAAAAAGAAAAGAAAGAAATGTGGCATAAATAGTCTAACCACTAACTGCCAAAACAAGATGGTGATTCAGCAATGGCATAAAATGAAGAGAGTTGCTTATGGTGAGTTAATGAATTAGCACAGAGTGGAAGTATATTAGGTGAGGTCCTCCCAGAAGAGATGTTGATGTAGAAGTGAAGTAGGATTACATGAAATTTGGTGGAGAGGGGCCTGTGAAAGATAAAGAGTAGGAATCAGGATTGGGTCAGAAAAGCCTTCAGACCATGATCCAGACATGACACTGGCAACAGGAATGATGGAAGGAAAGCAGAAATGTCTCAGAGAGCTTCAGACTGCAGTACAGATCTGATAAACATTCATACAAGCCAGTGGGAGGTCTGGAGGAATGACCACCCCTTTGAGAAGGCAGGCTCAGTCACTGACTGCTTGGGAACACTTTGGCCTCTGCTAAAGCTGCGGTCAATCTCAAAGGTACTGCAACTGGATACTTGTCAGTTAACTACATCCTTCACTGCTGAATGTTAGGTTCTTTCTTTAAGTTACCCAAGGGGAGCACCTCCATGGCTGCCACAGGAGGAGAGCTAACACCCTTGAGAAATACATAAGAAAAGGGGGAGCAAATGTGCCAGATGAGAAACAATAATGAAAATGCCAGTGAAATCCTAATGTAGCCACTCATTCACTCTGGGAAGGCAAAATTCTAGATTTGAAAAATTAGGATAGAATGATCTACCCAGAATGTCTTGTGAAATTAAATAAGAAAATGTCAGATTTTTAAGAGTGCCGAAGACATATTAGGCCCTCGGTAAAAAAAAAAAAAAAAATAGCTAGTTTTTATTATGGACTATGGGAGTTCAGAGAAGCAAATGATCACAAAAGATCCCAATAAAAGGTCAAAATTAAGATGGGGTAAACAATAAATAAGATTTTTCTTAATTACCTTAAAGGCAGGGCATTTCAAATAGAGCAGATGCTCAAGTAAAAACGAAAGTCATTCCTGTGGGGTGCTCGGAAGCAAGTACATCCATCTGTCCACAGCATTGAGACCAAAAGAGTTGAGACCAACTGTAACATCTAAATGCCATGTATGATGGAGGATCTGAAGGCAGGCCTTAAATGCAAGTTACTGGATGGAAGAAAGACCTGGTGTCTCAGGGTCCTGTAAAGTCTATGTATACAAGTCATGGCCTTGGACGAGTTACATAATTTATGATACTCATTTTTTAAAATGCAAAAAGGAGTTAGCAATACCTTCTTCCCTTATTCACTTGCCCCACATCCAACATTCACACACACACACATGCACACACAATCATCTATTAATCTTGTCTCAAAGGATCAACAATATATCTTAACGTGTGGTATCAATGACAAAAAGCTAAAGAAAGACAAAATGACACTATTAAGCAATTATGAATCTTAGGAGGGTTTTGAAATGGGGCAAGAACAGGTTGGAAAATGGAGGAGAGAAGACAACTGCTGAAATAGCTCCCTGGAACTCTGCTACAATGTGTAAAACACACCCAGAACACTGCTGACAAAGCAGTGTCCAGTTGATGGACTAGGTCTGAACAAATTCACAAATTTCCTCAGCAGTTTTTTAAGTAGAATAACAGCTCTATGGAAATATCACAGTGAGTTTGAAACCAAATACTAGATGGGAAGAAGGAATTCTAGATAGTCAATAAAGGGATATGTGAAACCTAAATATTTAGGAGCATGTACATAAAAGAGGGTCCCTAACTATGTAATTGGGTATAATCAAGACAAGTTTCAAGTCCATCCTATATTTATTTCTAGGAAACATGCTCTCCAAATGGCCTTGAGAAACCACAACACCATCACTGATTTCATCCTCCTTGGGCTGCCAGCTGACCCCAATGCCCAGGTATTGCTCTTTGTGCTCTTCCTGGGGATTTACCTCTTGACCCTGATGGGGAACCTGACGATGCTGCTGGTGATCAGAACTGATTCTCACCTCCACACACCCATGTACTTCTTTCTGAGTCACCTCTCCTTCCTAGATCTTTGCTTTTCTTCAGTCACTGTGCCCAAGCTACTGGAGAACCTCCTGTCTAAAACGAAAACCATTTCAATAGAGGGATGCCTGATTCAAGCCTTTTTTCTGTTTGACTTTGGAGGAACAGAAGTCTGCCTACTGTCAGCAATGGCCTATGATCGATATGCTGCTATCTGTCACCCGCTCCTCTATGGCCAGGTAATGAATAATCAGCTGTATATGCAGCTTGTGTGGGGCTCATGGAGCCTGGGCTTTCTAGATGCACTCATTAACATCCCTCTGATAATGAACTTGGATTTCTGTGAGGCCAAAACCATCCATCACTACAGCTGTGAGCTGCCCTCTCTTTTCCCTTTGTCCTGCTCTGATATCTCTACCAACCTCACCGTCCTGGTCTGTTCCACACTCCTGCATGGTTTTGGAACATTCTTCCTGATCTTCTTCTCCTATGTGCGCATTGTTTCCACCATCCTGAGCATCAGCTCCACCTTGGGCAGAAACAAGGCCTTCACCTGCTCCTCCCACCTCACCGCAGTGAGCTTCTTCTATGGCTCAGCTTTCCTCCGTCATCTCATGCCAACCTCAGGCTCACCTCTGGAGCTGATCTTCTCCATACAGTATGGTGTGGTCACTCCCCTAGTGAATCCCCTCATCTACAGCCTGAAAAACAAAGAAGTAAAAGCAGCTCTGAGAAGAACCTTGGGGAAATGTTTGCAATGGCACAGGTAGCAAGCTACAAGAGATGATCAATTAAGAAAGAGCTACAGACTTCACGATATCTGTTGAGTTGATACTACAATCTTCCTAATGGCCATTTAGATGCTAGAAGATACCACAGAAGAGCTTAAGAAAGAGGCACAAGGATAGATTGAGGGTGGGGTCAGGGTAGGAGAAGGTGGTTCGGATTAAATCCTGCTCAAAGGCAGATCAATGGAATATATAGTTCTCTTGATTAAAAGTTTTATTTAATCATAATTTATTCCTCTATTATTTCATTGATACTGAGTAAAACAATGTGTGTGTACTGGATTATTTTTTAGGATTAAATGTACAGAAAGGCACGAAAACCATAAGATTTCACCAAAAACTGCTGAATATCAGGGAAAGAAAAGTTATAGACTCGGGGTCTGTGGAGGCGTTTGAGCTTTGATGGGGAAGCCCTTGCAGATAGACAAAAGTGCTAAAATTCAGGACTGCACAATCAGCAGGTCAGTGATTTGGGTGATACCAAGAACTCTATTGTTCTGTTACTTGGAGTTGGAACATGAGGGAAAATGTCATTCCTTCTAGGGTAAGACAGGAAAATATAGCTCTCTGCAACAATTCACCTCCTTCAAGCTTTGTTTTTTCCATTTAGCCCACTTGGGGAACGCAAGGGTTTTTAGTCAATTGTTTTGGAGTAATTTCCTTTTCATATATTCTAGCATGGATTTATGAAATACGCAGTATGTGTTATATAATTCACCAAATTTGTATCTTCTGAGAAATTTTTCTGCACTACTTATTATTTTCCTCAAAATAGATTGTTTTAAAGTGTGATAACTTATACTCATTCAAAGTTATTTTCTGTCTAGCAATAATGAGACCCCTAACAATACATGTTATTGATGAGGGACAGAAACAGGAAAATGTTTACCCTTAGCAGGGCAGGCTGACTTACAGTCTGCATAGTTTCACGATGGATCAAACACTTGCTGGTTGCTACGTTCTTTAAGGGTCTCAGGACTGCCTGTATATCTCACCAATAGTTAATAGTGATTATAAGCACCAGAAGAATGTTGCAAAAGTAGTTTTACAAGTAGAAATTCAAACAAATTTGAAGAAACTTTTGTATTCTGAGACACCCTGAAGGCCCTCTTCCCTTTGATTACTAAGCAACCATCAGCCTCACACAGCAAAAGTGCAGTTCTTTCTGCCCATGGGTCTTGTCCCCATGCTACTTAAATAAACTTACTAAGTTGCACCATACATTGTCTCAAGAATTCTTTCTGTACCTGCACCAGACGACACTGCATCATTTTGATTAATAGGTTAAAACACTGTTGCTCCATTTTACTTTATTTTTTCATAAACGTATGTTATCATAAAACATACCAGGCACTGAATTATACACTAATTAATAACACATCTGTATTTCCAATTTTTAAGTTATAATAAGAAAGCAGATATGTTAAAGAAAAAGTGATAATTACCAAAAAATAATTCTATCACCCGTATTTAGGTATATTTTCTTCTAATGCTTCTTGTACATAAAGATTTTAATGTAATCCATTTATCAAGCAGTCCCAACTCCATGACCAATACATATGGAACTGGTTTTTTTCCAGTTACTTAATTCAACTGGGTTGTATAATCTCCATTTCCTTACATTTAAAGACATATCATCAGATCCTTAATGTTCTGATCATTTTGTTTAATATATGTATATTCTAGTTTAAGACATATATTTCATTGAAGTCTCTCTCCTCCTCCTTCCCCAAATGTAAGTTTGAGCTGGGATCTCACCGTTCTGAAGAGGCTTAATCTGGCCCAGTCACATCCCCTCTACCACTCTCTAGTTAGCAATGGCTGACCAAAAGAATGAACTCAGGACAGCCATTGTACAAACCAGCTCTGGTGGAGGCACATGGGAGTTCTTTGTAAGATCCCACTGATCCTGCTCAGTGTACAGTTCTCTGACTCAGAACACTTGACTCCTATTCACTCTCCTCTCTCCCACCTCTTTTCCTATACCCAGCAGCACTCCACAGCCTCTTGCTGTCGAGAGAACCTCCCCTAACAACCACCTTGGATATGACAATTAGAGTCCAAAGTCAGCTGTCTACCAAGATGACCAATTGACTCCCCACCTGCCCCCCACCAAGGAAATTCACACATCATCCTTGCCATACCAAGCAGTAGGTAGGCTGGCTGCTGTATTTCCACACACCTCTTCACCCTTTACACCCACCCCACCCCACCCCCATCTGTCAGCTTTTCCAATTCTTCTCTCTCTGGCTCAGAGAGGCATAGAGGAAAGATCAGCAAGTCTACTGCTGAAGTAGATATCTAACTGAGGAATGAGATCTCAGTCTATTCTGCTTGCAGGCATTTTCTGTTTTTGTGAGCTCTTCTCTTAGGACCACGTTCATTTGGATCCTACAAAAGAAAAGCAATCTTCCCTTCCCCCATGAGAAAAGAAGGAAATGACTTCTCACCACAAACACTAAAATCCCAGTAAGGCCAATGAAATGAACACCCTCCCCAATTTGTTCCAATCCCAAATTTTTTGTATAGCCAGGGAAGGAGAGGGTTGGTGATAACTAGAGGTAGCATCATCACAGGTTCTTATCTCTCTTACTAAGCATTGAAAAGGGTGTCTGATGCCATTATCGGTAGCTATTATCAAATGTAGGGTATTTATGTTATGGGAATATATACTGGTTTAGCCGCTATGGAAAACAATATGAGGTTCCTTAAAAAAATTAAAAATGGATCTACCATATAATCCAACAATTCCACTTCTTGGTATATGCCTAAAGGAAATGAAAATAGGATATCAAAGGGATATATGCAATCCTGTGTTTATTGCAGCATTATTCACAATAGCTAAGATATGGGAACAATCTAAGTGCCCATCAAGAAATAAATGGATAGGGGTGCCTGGGTGGCTCAGTCGTTAAGCATCTGCCTTTGGCTCAGGTCATGATCCCAAGGTCCTGGGATCGAGCCCCGCGTCAGGCTCCCTGCTCAGAGGGGAGCCCGCTTCTCCCTCTCCTACTCCCCCTGCTTGTGTTCCCTCTCTTGCTGTCTCTCTGTCAAATAAATTTTTTTAAAAAATCTTAAAAAAAAAAAAGAAAGAAATAGATAAGGAAGATGTGGTATATATATACAATGGAATATCTCAGCCATAAGAAAGAAGGACATCCTGCCATTTGTAACAACATAAATGCATCTTCAGCACTTTATGTTAAGTGAGATAAGTCAGACAGAGAAAGACAAGTACTGTATGATATCATTTATGGAATCTGAAAAAGCCAAACTCATAAAAACAGAGAATAAATTATGGTTAACAAAAGATGGGAGGTGGGGAGACAGGACAGATGTTGTTTAAAGATACAACCTTGGAAATAGTCCAAGAGGGCAGAGGAGTAGGGGACCTTAGTTTCATCTGGCCCCAGGAATTCAGCTAGATAGCTATCAAATCATTATGAACACCTGCAAACTCAACCAGCGATCTAAGAAAAGAATAGCTGCAATCCTACAATTAGAAAAGCAACCATTTTCTGCAAGGTAAGAGATGTGGATAAGTGAATCTGAGGTGATATATGGGAAGATAACCTGGGGGGGGGGGCTCCATAAGCTGGCACCAGAAAGTGATATAGCAGTAGAGCACAAAATTGGAACTTTTAGAAGTCTGCTCCAGTGAGAGACATCCCTGCCTGAAAGGCGCTCAGGTGGCAAAGTGGGGCAGAATCCTAGGTGGGACAGTATGGTCTCAGGATCCCTAGGGTCACAGGAAGACCAGGGGTGCCTGAGTGCCACAGAGTTTCCAAGCATCAGAATGGTGAAGCTGGTTGCAAACAGTGAGCCCAAGAGTGGGCTTTCAGCTCAGTCAGGCCACTGTTCTCTGAGCAGGTACCAGCAAGTAAGTGGCAGAACCAGTGAGACCCCACTTCCTCCACCAGGAGGGCAAGAGTTTGCAGGGTTTGGAGACTCAAATAGGGTTATGTGCCTGATATAGAAATGCTCAGTCATGGGCTAGGTGAGCAGGGAGTGGGGACAGAGACCAGGGAGACAGGAGTGGTTGACTGCTTTTCCCTGAGGGCGCATTGAGGAGTGGGGGGGTGCAAGCTCTTGGCTCTGAGGCTGGAAACTGGGAGGCCACCATTTTCATTCTCATCCTCTAAAGCAGTACAGAAAGACTTCAGAGAACAAAAGCCCCATAGAGCAATCCAGAGCCACTTACTTAGCCTGGCTCCCTAGCAAGGGCAGTGCAATTCCACTCAGGGCAAAGACATCTGAGAATCATTGAAACAGGCCCTCACCCAGAAGATCAAGAACATTCGGCTAAGACCAAGTTTACCAATCAGTGAGAACTGCAAAACTCCATTGCTAGGGGGAAATAGTATATAGAATTCATTGGGGTTTTTATCCCATGATTCTTTAGTCTTTCAATTTTAATTTTTTTCTCTTTCTTTTTCAACCAATTTCTTATTTTTTAACTCTTTTTTAATGTTCATTTTTACAGTTACATTCTATCCTTTTTTTTTTTTTAAGATTTTATTTATTTGACAAAGAGAGACAGAGCGAGAGAGGGAACACAAGCAGGAGGAGTGGGAGAGGGAGAAGCAGGCTTCCCACAGAGCAGGAAGCCCGATGCGGGGCTTGATCCCAGCATCCTGGGACCATGACCTGAGCTGAAGGCAGACGCTTAATGATTGAGACATGCAGGCACCCCCATTCTATCCTTTCATTTTATTTAATTTTATTTTTGTATATATATAAGTCTTTCTTTCTTTACAATTTTAGGATACAGTTTCTTCTAACAAACAGACCAAAATACACCCAGAATCTAGTGTATGGCTCTGTTCTCTTCACCTGTCTGATCATATTCTCTTTTTCTTTTTCTTTTATTTTTGTTAAAGTATTTTTAAATTTTCATCTTCACATTTACATTCTATCCTTCAATGTATTTAATTTTATTTTTGTATATATATAACTTTTTCTTTCTTTACAATTTTGAGATGTGGTTTCTTTTAACAAAGAGACCAAAATACACTCAGGATATCATGTATTGCTCTGTTCTGTTCACCTGTCTATTTCTATTCCTTCTTTTTTCTTGTCTTTTAATTTTCATTTTTACAGTTACATTCTATATTTTCATTGCATTTAATTTTATTTTTGTACATATATAAGTTTTTCTTTCTTTATAATTTTGAGATTTAGTTTTCTAACAGACCAAAATACACAAAGGATCCAAAATACACAAAAGATTGTTCTATTCTGCTCACCTGTCTGATTATATTCTCTCTCTTTTTATTTTTTAATTTTATTTTTTTGGTTTCTGGTCTCTTCTGGTGTGTTTAGTGTATATTTCTCTGGGGTCTTGTTGCTATTTTAGTATTTTGTTCTCTCATTCATCTATTCCTCTCAGACAGAATGACAAGACAGAAAAACTCACCTCAAAAAATATAACAAGAGGCAGTATTGACTGCCAGGGACCTAATCAGTATGGGCATAAGTAAGATGTCAGAACTAGGGGCGCCTGGGTGGCTCAGTTGCTTAAGCAACTGCCTTTGTCTCAGGTTGTGATCCTGGGTCCTGGGATTGAGCCCTGCATCAGGCTCTCTGCTCAGCAGGGGGCCTGCTTCTGCCTCTCCCTCTGCAGCTCCCACTGCTTGTGCTCTCCTGCTCTCTCTCTGTCAAATAAATAAAATCTTAAAAAAAAAAAAAGATGTCAGAACTACAGTTCAGAAAATGATGATAAAGATACTAGCTGGGCTTCAAAAAGGAAAGAAGACACAAGAGAATCTCTTTCTGGAGAAATAAAAAAACTAAAATCTAATCAATTCAAAATAAAAAAATGGTATTAATGAGATGCAATAAAAAATGGAGACTCTAAGTGCTAGGATAAATGAGGCAGAAGAATTAGTGATATAGAAGACCAAATGATGGAGAATAAAGAGACTGAGAAAAAAGGAGATAAAAAACTGCTGGATCACAAGGGGAGAATTCAAGAGATAAGTAATACCATAAAGCAAAACAATATTACAATAATTGGGATCCCAGAAGAAGAGGAAAGAGAAAGAGAGAGCAGAAAATATATTGGAACAAATTATAGCAGAGAACTTCCCTAATCTGGAGAAGGAAACAGACATTCAAGTCCAGGAGGCACAGAGAACCCACGTCAAAATCAATAAAAATAGGTCAACACCCCGATGTATAATAGTGAAACTTGCAAATTTCAGAGACAAAGGGAAAATCCTGAAAGCAGCTTGCAACAAGAGGTCCGCAACCTACAACTGTAGAAGCATTAGACTGGCAGCAGACCTATCCACAGAGACCTGGCAAGCCGGGAACGACTGGAATGATATATTCAGGGTGCTAAATGAGAAAAATATGCAGCCAAGAATACTTTATCCAGCTAGGATGTCATTCAAAATAGGAGTGATAAAAAGCTTCCAGGACAAACAGAAGCTAAAAGAATTTGTGATCACCAAACTAGCTCAATACGAAATATTAAAAGGGATCCTCTAAGCAAAGAAAGAGCCCCAAAGTAACATAGACCAGAAAGGAACAGACACAATATAGAGTAACAGTCATTTTACAGGTAATACAATGGCACTAAATTCATATCTTTCTATAGTTCCTCTGAATGTAAATGGGCTAAACATCCCAATCAAAAGACACAGGGTATCAGATTGAGAAAACAAAAACAAAACAAAACAAAACAAACAAACAAAAAAAACGGGGAGCCTGCGTGGCTCAGTCAGTTAATCAGCTGCCTTCGGCTCAGGTCATGATCCCAGGGTCCTGGGATCGAGCCCCATATCAGGCTCCCTACTCAGTGGGAAGCCTGCTTCTCCCTCTCCCACTCCTTCTGCTTGTGTTCCCTCTCTCACTGTGTCTCTCTCTGTCAAATAAATAAATAAAATCTTTAAAAAAAAAAAAAACAAGACCCATCAATATGCTGTCTGCAAGGGACTCATTTTAGACCCAAAGACACCTCCAGATTGAAAATGAGGGAATGGAGAACTATTTATCATGTTAATGGACATTAAAAGAAAGTTGGGGTAGGGCGCCTGGGTGGCTCAGTTGGTTAAGCGACTGCCTTCAGCTCAGGTCATGATCCTGGAGTCCCAGGATCGAGTCCCGCATCAGGCTCCCTGCTCAGCAGGGAGTCTGCTTCTCCCTCTGACCCTCCCCCCTCTCATGTGCTCTCTCTCTCATTCTCTCTCTCTCAGATAAATAAATAAAATCTTTAAAAAAAAAAAAAAAGAAAGTTGGGGTAGCAATCCCTATAACAGACAAATTAGATTTTAAACAAAAGACTGTAATAAGAGATGATGAAGGACAGTATATCATAATTAAAGGGTCTATCCAAAAAGAAGATCTAACAATTTTAAATATCTATATCCCTAACATGGGAGCAGTAAATTATATAAGCCAATTCATAACAAAATTAAAGAAACACATCAATGATAATACAACAATAGTAGGGAACTTTAACACCCCCCCCACCCCTCACAGCAATGGACAGATCATCTAAGCAGAAGATCAACAAGGAAACAAGGGCTTTGAATGACCCACTGGACCAGATGGACTCCACAAGTATATTCAGAACATTCCATCCTAAAGCAACAGAATACACATTCTTCTTGAAAGCACATGGAACATTCTCCAGAATAGATCACATCCTGGGTCACAAATCAAGTCTCCAATGGTACCAAAAGACTGGGATCATTCCCTGCATAATTTCAGACCATAGTACTTTGAAACTGGAATTCAATCACAAGAGGAAATCTGGAAAGAACTCAAATACATGGAGGCTAATGATCATTCTACTAAAGAATGAATGGGTCAACCAAGAAATTAAAGAAGAATTTAGGAGAAGGAAGGGAAAAATGGGGGGGGAATTGGAGGGAGAGATGAACCATGAGAGACTATGGACTCTGAGAAACAAACAGGGTTTTAGAGGGGAGGAGGCAGGGAGGATTGGTTAGCCCAGTGATGGGTATTAAGGAGGGCACGTCCTGCATGGGGCACTGGTGTTATATGAAAACAATGGATCGTGGATCACCACATCAAAAACCAATGATGTATTGTATGGTGACTAACATAACATGAAAGAAAGAAAGAAAGAAAGGAAGGAAGAAAGGAAGAAAGGAAGAAAGGAAGAAAGGAAGAAAGAAAGAAAGAAAGAAAGAAAGAAAGAAAGAAGAATTTAAAAAATTCATGGGAACAAATGAAAATGAAAACACAACTGTTCAAAACCTTTGGGATGCAGCAAAGGTGGTCCTAAGAGGGAAATATATAGTAATACAAGCCTTTCTCAAGAAACAAGAAAGGTCTCAAATTACACAGGCTAACTTTACACCTGAAGGAACTGGAGAAAGAACAGCAAATAAAGCCTAAACCCCACAGGAGAAGAGAAATAATAATGATTAAAGTAGAAATCAGTGAAATAGAAACCAAAATAACAGTAGAACAAATCAACAAAACTAGGAGCTTCTTCTTCGAAATAATTAATAAGATTGATAAACCCCTGGCCAGACTTCTCAAAAAAAAAAGAGAGAGGACCCAAATAAATAAAATCATGAATGAAAGAGGAGAGATCACAACCAACACTGAAGAAATACAAACAATTATAAGAACATATTATGAACAACAATATGCCAACGAATTAGGCAATAGGGAAGAAATGGATGCATTCCTAGAAATTTATAAACTGCCAAAACTGAAACAGGAAGAAATAGAAAGCCTGAACAGATCCATAACCAGCAAGGAAATTGAAGCAATAATCAAAAATCTCCCAACAAACAAGAGCCCAGGGCCGGATGGCTTCCCAGGAGAATTCTTCCAAACATTTAAAGAAGAATTAATACCTATGCTTCTGAAGCTGTTTCAAAGAATAGAAATGGAAAGAAAGCTTCCAAACTCATTTTATGAGACCAGAATTACCCTGATCCCAAAACCAGACAAAGACCCTACCAAAAAGGAGAATTACAGACCAATATTCCTGATAAACATGGATGCCAAAATTCTTGCCAAAATACTAGCCAATTGGATCCAACAGTACATTAAAAGGATCATTCACCACGATCAAGTAGGATTTACTCCTGGGCTGCAAGAGTGGTTCAACATCCACAAATCAATCAATGTGATATACCACATTAATAAAAGAAACGACAAGAACCATACAATCCTCTCAATAGATGCAGAAAAAATATTTGACAAAGTACAGCATCCTTTCTTGATTAAAACTCTTCACAGTATAGAGATAGAGGAAACATACTTCAATATCATAAGAGCCATATACAAAAAGCCCATAGCAAATATCATTCTCAATGGGGAAAATCTGAGAGCTTTTCCTCTAAGGTCAGGATCATGGCAGGGATGCTCACTATCACCACTGCTGTTCAACATAGTACTGGAATTCCTAGCCTCAGCAATCAGACAACAAAAAGAAATAAAAGGCATCCAAATAATCAAAAAAGAAGTCAAACTCTCACTCTTTGCAGATTACATGATACTCTCTGTGGAGAACCTGAAAGACTCCACCAAAAAATTTCTAGAACTCATACAGGAATTCAGCAAAGTATCAAGATATAAAATCAATGCACAGAAATCAGTTGCATTTCTATACACTATCAATGAGACAGAAGAAAGAGAAATTAAGGAGTCAATCCCATTTACAACTGCACCCAAAACCATCAGATACCTAGGAATAAACCTAACCAAAGAGGCAAAGGATCTGTACTTAGAAAACTATAGAACACTCATGAAAGAAATGAGGAAGACACAAAGAAATGGAAAAACATTCCTTGCTCATGGATTGGAAGGACAAAATCATTAAAATGCCTATGCTACTTAGAGCAACCTATACATTCAATGCAATCTTTATCAAAATACCATCAACATTTTTCACAGAGCTGGAACAAACAATCCTAAAATTTGTATGGAACCAGAAAAGACCCCGAATAGCCAAAGGAATGTTGAAAAAGAAAACCAAAGCTGGTGGCATCACAATGCCTGACTTCAAGCTATATTACAGAGCTGTTATCATCTAGACAGTATGCACTGGCACAGAAACAGACACCTATATCAATAGAACAGAATAGAGAACCCAGAAATGGACCCTCAACTCTAAGGTCAACTAATCTTCAACAAAGCAGGAAAGAATATCCAATGGAAAAGACAGTCTCTTCAACAAATGGTGTTGGGAAGATTGGAGAGCCACATACAGAAAAATGAAATTGGACCATTTCCTGACACCACACACAAAAATAGACTCAAAATGGATGAAAGACCTAAATGTGAGACAAGAATCCATCAAAATCCTAGAGAACACAGACAGCAAAATCTGTGACCTTGCCACAGTAACTTCTTGCTAGACATGTCCCCAAAGACAAGGGAAACAAAGGCAAAAATGAACAATTTAGACTTCATCAATATAAAAAGCTTCTGCACAGCAAAAGAAACAATCAACAAAACCAAAAGACAACAGACAGAATGGAAGAAGATATTTGCAAATGTCTTATCAGATAAAGGGCTAGTATCCAAAATCTATAAAGAACTTATCAAACCCAACACCCCAAAAATCAAATAATCCAATCAAGAAATGGGCAGAAGACATGAACAGATATTTCTCCAAGAAGACGTACAAATGGCCAACAGACACATGAAAAAATGCTCCACATCACTTGGCATCAGGAAAATACAAATCAAAACCTCAATGAGATACCACCTCACACCAGTCAGAATGGCTAAAATTAACAAATCAGGAAACAACAAATGTTGGCGAGGATGTGGAGAAAGGGAAACCCTCTTACACTGTTGGTGGGAATGCAAGCTGGTGTATCTATTCTGGAAAACACTATGGAGGTTCCTCAAAAAGTTGAAAATAGAGCTACCCTATGACCCAGCAATTGCACTACTGGGTATTTACCCCAAAGATACAAATGTAGTGATCTGAAGGAGCACCTGCACCCCAATGTTTATAGCAGTAATGTCCACAATAGCCAAACTATGGAAAAAGCCCAGATGTCCATCAACAGATGAATGGATAAAGAAGATGTGATACATATAGATGTATATATATACAGATAAATAGAGATATAGATATAGGTATACATGCATGCAATGGAATGTTATCCAGCCATAAAAAAATGAAATCTTGCCATTTGCGATGACAGGGATGGACCTAGAGGGTATATTATGCTAAGTGAAAAAAGTCAATCAGAGAAAGATAATTATCATATGATCTCACTCATATGTGGAATTTAATAAACAAAACAGAAGACCGTTGGGGAAGAGAGGAAAAAATAAAACAAGATGAAACCAGAGAGAGAGAGATAAACCATAACAGACTATTAATCATAGGAAACAAACTGAGGGTTACTGGTGGGGAAGGGGCGTAGAAGGATGGGGTAACAGGGTGATGGACATTAAGGAAAGCATGTGATATAATGAACACTGGGTATTATATAAGACTGATGAATCACAGGCCTGTACCTCTGAAACCAATAATAACATTATATGTTAATTAATCGAGTTTAAATTAAAAAAATGTTTAAAAAATAAAATAAAATAACAAATAAATCTTTAGAAAGAGAAAAGCAAGAGGAGGACTGATCAAAGGTGGATGATCTGAGGAGGACCCCAGTATCGGTAGAAACCTTGGAAGAGATCCTTGATGACAATCACACCATCATGGCTACATCAGAACACTACATCAACTTTCTTTCCTTTGTAGACAAGGATATGCTGGAACCAGGCTGCTCAGTCCTGCTCAACCACAAGATGCATGCTGTCATAGGGGTGCTCATGGATGACATGGATCCCTTGGTCACAGTGATAAAGGTAGAAAAGGACCCCCAGGAAACCTATGCTGATACTGGGGAGTTGGACAGCCAATCCAGGAATTAAGGAATCTGAAGAGCTTCCTCTCACTCATCCTGAATATTATAAAGAGATGGGTATAAAGCACAAAAAGTGGGTCATTCTCTATAATCTGCCGCAGAGGTAAAACCTTATTAGCCAAAGCAGTAGCAAACCAAACCTCAGCCACTTTCTTGAGAGTGGCTGGCTCTGAACTTAATGAGAAGTACCTAGGGAACAAGCCCAAACCATTCAGGAATTGTTTCCAGTTGGGAAAGAACATGCATGATCCATTGTGTTTACTGATGAAATTGATCGGAACAAAAAGATATAACTTATATGTCGGTGGTGAGAGAAATTCAATGAACAATGTTGGAACTGTTGAACTAGCTGGATGGATTTGATTCAAAGGGTGACCTGAAAGTTATCATGGCCACAAACCAAACAAACTTTGGATCCAGCTCTTGTCAGACCAGACCTCATTGACAGGAAAATTGAGATCCCCTGCCTGATGAAAAGACTAAGAAGCACATCTTTCAGATCCACACAAGCAGGAAGACCTTGGCTGATGATGTAACCCTGGATGACTTGAGCAAGGCTAAAAATGACCTCTCTGGTGTGACATCAAGGCAATCTGTACAGAAGTTGCTCTGATGGCTTTGAAAGACTGTAGAATGAAAGTAACAAAGTGAAGACTTCAAAAAATCTAAAGAAATGTTCTTTGTGAAAAGCAAGAAGGCACTCCTGAGAGGCTCTACCTCTAGCAGACTACAGATGCCTTCAAGGAACTGGTTGGAAGTATCCACACCCCTCTAGGGATGAGGCTGGGAAGTTGCCCAGAGGAACCTGTGTTCCAGTTGATCTCTCTTAGCAAAAGAATGTTGTGTAGGATGCCCACTGGGCTGCCTTCATCTGTTGGTCAGGTCTTCCCAAAAAAAGCATGATCCTTCTCAATACACACATACATACATACATACATAAATGTGATTAAGAAGACTTTCTCTGGATTGCCTGGGGGCTTGAGAATGTGTAGCCTCACTCACTTATGCCCCCTTTTCCTTGTCTCCCTCAAGGCTGAGCCAAATTGCTAGGGTTCCACCAGCTGTTCCACTGCTCACCTAGTCATATCAAGTCCTAAACTGCCTCTTACCTTATTTTACATTCATTTTACAGATGCAATGCCAGTCAAGGATCAACGTTTTCCAACACCACAAAAATCACACTAAATTGGCCTTTATTACATGGAGTACTGTTCACTTCCTAGAATTGAGATAATTTGCTGAGGTGCTGTCAGATAGTAAGCAGTAAGTGAGGTCTGGATTTAACCTTGCTCAAAGGATGACATTTACAGAGCCCAAGAGACACAAAGGGCTACAGGCAGATGAGCAAATGGGCGCTGGCCTCCAGCCATCCTACTGACCACCCAGGCATACCAACTGGAATAGTTATCCATACCTCAGCGCACTCCAGCCCAACAGGGCTCCACCACCCCTGCAACAGGGCGGCCCAGACTCCCACTACTCAGAGGCCCTGGCACAGATGTCTCCTTCTCCAGGAAGCCTTCCCTGATCCCCTCAAAATTTGGCTATAAGCAGGTATTGGAAGATGTGGTTAGACAGTTTAAAAAAAACAGTAACCACAAAGATGGGAACCCAAAGGAGAGCATTCCTGCCCATTCATGGAGCACTGGGTGTTATACAAAAACAATGAATCATGGAACACTACATCAAAATCTAATGATGTACTGTATGGTGACTAACATAACATAATAAAATTAAATTAAGCTTAAAAAAATAAAGATAATGCCTATTCCCACATAGGATACTTAGATGGATGAGCAAGAACCACCTAATTCATTCTGGGATCTCATATCTCTGCCCTGCCTGCAACTCACTTTTTATTGAAGAAAGGATGAATGCATGTTTTATTGATGTTTCCATTACTTCAGTTAACTTAAAGGTTCCATATTTGTTACTTGTATGAAAACCCCATTAAAATGTTGATGACTCTTCTCTACCTTAAAAAAGAAATAAAATTTTGACTTTATTCATTTATAAACCCTCTGTATGACTTACTAAAAACAATTTATCACATACTTCAATTACACTCTTTAGTAAACTCTTTAAAATTCATTATATGTTCATGTCTTCTGCCCATTTCTTGACTGGATTATTGTTTTTTGGGTGTTCAGTTTGAGAAGTTCTTTATAGATCTTGGATACTAGCCCTTTATCTGTTATGTCAATTTCAAATATCATCTCCCATTCCGTAGGTTATCTTTTCATTTTGTTGACTGTTTCCTTTGCTGTGCAGAAGCCTTTTATCTTGATGAAGTCCCAATAGTTCATTTTTGCTTTTGTTTCCTTTGCCTTTAGAGACGTGTCTTGGAAGAGGTTGCTGTAGCCAAGGTCAAAGAGGTTACTGCCTATGTTCTCCTCTAGGACTTGGATGGATTATTGTCTCACATTTAGGTCTTTCATCTATTTTGAGTTTATCATTTTGTATGGTGTAAGAGAATGGTCCAGTTACATTCTTCTGCATGTGGCTGTCCAATTTTCCCAGCACCATTTACTGAAGAGACTGTCTTTTTTCCATATTTTTTCCTGCTTTGTCAAAGATTAGGTGACCATAGAGTTGAGGGTCCATTTCTGGGCTCTCTCTTCTGTTCCATTGATCTGTGTGTCTGTTTTTGTGCCAGTACCATGCTGTCTTGATGATCACAACTTTGTAATATAGCTTGAAATCTAGAATTGTGATGCCACCAGCTTAGGTATTCTTTTTCAACATTCCCCTGGTGATTCGGGGTCTTTTCTGGTTCCATACAAATTTTAGGATTGTTTGTTCCAGCTCTATGAAAAAATGTCAATGATATTTATGGGCAGAAGACATGAACAGACACTTCTCCAAAGAAGACATATGAATGGCTAACAGACACATGAAAAAGTCTTCAACATCACTAGCTATCAGGGAAATACATATCAAAACCTCAATAAGATACCACCTTACACCAGTTAGAATGGCTAAAATTAACAAGACAGGAAACAACAAATGTTGGCAAGGATGTGGAGAAAGTGGAACCTTCTTGCACTGTTGGTGGGAATGCAAGCTGGTACAGCCACTCTGGAAAACAGTATGGAGGTTCCTCAAGACATTAAAAATAGAGCTACCTTACAATCCAGCAATTGCACTACTGGGTATTTACTCCAAAGATACAGATGGTAGTGAAAATAAGGGGCACATGCACCCCAATGTTCATAGCAGCAATGTCCACGATAGCCAAATGTGGAAGGAGCCGAGATGCTCTTCAACAGATGAATGAATAAAGAAGATGTGGTTCATATATTCAATGGAATATTACTCAACCATCAGAAAGAATGAACACCTACCTTTTGCATCGACATGGATGGAACTGGAGGGTATTATGCTAAGTGAAATAAGTCAAGCAGAGAAAGACAATTATCATATGGTTTCACTAATACGTAGAATATAAGGAATAGCACAGAGGACCATAGGAAGGGAAGGGAGGGAAACTGAATGGGAAGAAATCAGAGAGGGAGACAAACCATGAAAGACTCTGGACTCCAGGAAACAAACTGAAGGTTACAGAAGGAAGAAGGTTGGGGGGATGGGGTAACTGGGTGATAGGCATTAAGATGGACATGTAAACTGATGAGCACTGGGTGTTATATGCAACTAATGAGTCATTGAACACTACATCAAAAACTGATGATGTACTTACTATATGTTGGCTTATTGAACTTAATTGAAAAAATAAAAAATAAAATTCATTATATGCTTAATGTAGAAACTCTAGAAACCTAAGGGTGAATAATATTCCAGGGTGGAGTTATCTCCTGTCCTTTCATGATTATAGTGGCCAGTCCTGTTGGAGAAATAAGGAAAACTCAAATGTCCACTCGAAATGAGCTGGACTTCGGTCACTAACATGTCGCAGCTCAGCTCCCTTGATGATTTCTCATGCATTCTCAGGCCTACGATGCCATCAGGAAAATGTCCATCTCCCAGCCGTTTTCCTTTAAATCTCTTTCTTATTCTCTCATTTTTCAGCACCCCCACCTCCACCCCAAGCCTAATAATAGTCTCTTCCAGGCTTAAATAATTGCCTTAATTCAGAAATTTATACTACCGCCCTGGAGAGAACCCCTGTGCCTCTAACTAAATTTACCTTTCTAGTTAAGTGCAAACTGTAGTTAGTGAGTCCAGAGCTCAGCTTCAGGCCGGGACTTCAGGGAATACAGAGCAGTGACCCAGCTTCCCCTGGGGGCCTCGACCCAGCCCACAGCTGCCTAAGTCCAGAGTGCCTTCTGATTGGTTCTGATGGAGTCTTCTCTCTTTCAATGATGCTCTTAGAAGAGGATTCAGAATCACAGATGGAATGAAGGAAGACCAGGCTCACTCCTGCACCTGAGATCATGTGAGAAGGGATTCATGAAACGGGTGCCTGTTGTTCAGAATAGGAGCTTCTTTAGACAACTTGTCCTTGTCCTTCCTTACAGTGGCCTCCATTGCAGAATGACACCACTCTCCTGTAAGGTGTGCTGGAGAATAATGCTGACGCTGTTACAGATCCAGTGCTTCGAGAGCTTGAACTCTTCTAATTTCTTTCACTCACTGACAGCAAAGAGAATAAGCTAGGTATTCTCTAAAGAAATGCTTGTGACAGGGGTTCTCTTACCGAGATTTACCTATCAAGTGTCTGCTTCCGATGGGGAGCACAAAACATGTGGAGTTGCCTCCTCCAAGAAAAGCCAGGAAAACGGTAATATCATGGGTTTCTGGTGGTCCCCTATTGTTCTGCTTGAGACATTCTCTGTATGTTTCACTTCTGCTGTTTATCCTCTCCCCCATCTCCACCTCGTGATCCTTTCCCTTTGTCCTAAAACCTGAGGTTCCTGCTGCACCATTTCCTTGTCCCTAAGCTAGAGGTGGGAACATCCCACTCCTTGGCAGACCATCTCCCTGGATGGGATTCTCTATCTCTGTTTGTCTGAATGGTGCATTTGTTCCAGCTGCCTTGGACACTCTCTCCCTCCCTGCTTCACACTGAGGACAGTGACACTTTAAAATCTAGGCAACAATCCTCTCATGCTTCCAGATCCCAAAGGATTGCAAAAAGCTGACACCTGCAATGAAACGAGAGCATCAGAGAGAGGGATTACACTGTTGGAGCCACCTATTTTCCTGCTTGCTCAGTACAACCATTAGAAGAACAGTAGACTTTTGTCCTTGTTATTGAAGTCACCTGAGAACTAGTCACCTCGAGACACTGTGAATAGTGTGAAGGAGCTCTGAGAATCACTTCAAATGGATGAAGATTGTCTTAGGTCCATCCTGCTTCCAGTGCTGACACTCTTCTCCCCCATGCAGATTCCTCCCCATGCACCTAGGATCTGAATGCCACAGCCCAGCTCACAGGATTCCTGGAGACTCCTTGTCTAGTCAGACCTTCTGCACACACCAT
Organism: Leptonychotes weddellii; assembly: GCF_054177405.1. Taxonomy (NCBI): domain Eukaryota; kingdom Metazoa; phylum Chordata; class Mammalia; order Carnivora; family Phocidae; genus Leptonychotes; species Leptonychotes weddellii. The sequence goes on from NC_138373.1 coordinate 101,030,523, forward strand.
TCAATCATTTCTTCATTTCATAGATGGCTTTAAGTAGCCAGTGTGCAAGCACTTGTCCACACACTAAAGACTCTCTCATTTAGGGGAAACCTGTTGTCAAATAGATTCCTCTTTGGGCAAGATCAGGTAATTAAGATCATAGCTCCAACAGAGTTGTTCTCAACTTTGGGCTTGATCCTTAAGTCCCCAAAATAAATCTGTGATTTGCTATATTAACAGCTGAATTGGAGAAGATGTTGATTTTTGTTAACCTCCTGAGAGCCACAAAATCATAAACATACCCAATATCCTGCTGCATCTCTTTGTAAGAGATATTCATCACATGACCAGGTGTCTGATGGATATGAAGTGTCTGTGTTGGCAAAATGCTGACACAGGTGTTCATCTAAGACACTGATGAAATCCTCTCCTTTGATAGCTCCCTCCCCTCTATGCCAGTCTCCCTGTCTTTCCCTTTAGTCCTCTCCTCTTCACAGTCCATATTCTACATCTGGCTCCAGTCTACTACAGTTCAGGATTAAATGAAGCCAATATCCTCCCTTCAGACGAGTGACTGCAAGTGTGCTTTATTTTTATGCTTAATTGATCTAGGATTTAAATGGAAAGAATTATCCCTAGTCATGAAAGAAAACTCAGGCATCAATTTGAGGTATTATTTAAGAATGGTGTGGTGGGGTGCCTGGGTGGCCCAGTCGTTAAGTGTCTGCCTTCAGCTCAGGTCATGATCCCAGGGTCCTGGGATCGAGCCCTACATCGGGCTCCCTGCTCCACGGGAAGCCTGCTTCTCCCTCTCCCATTCTCCCTGCTTGTGTTCCCTTTCTCGCTGTGTCTCTCTCTCTGTCAAATAAATAAAATCTTTTTTAAAAAAAAGAAAAAAAAGAATGGTGAGTGGTGAGGGGGAGGGAGATGCCTTTCTTTGTGACAACTTGAAAATCACAAGAGAGAAGTAGCTGTTGCCTTCATTTATGCAAAATGTGGATGTAGGACAAGACAGAAAAGGATTCTCCACAAATGCTACAGTGTTTTTCAGATGACAGCTTGAAGCCCCTGTGGACACTGTAGCCAGGTGCCCCTTTTGAGTGACAGTGGAAGAATGGAGGTGATTTTCAGGATAACCACATCCATACATATTTTGAAATACATGAATCTTTGGGAAGAATGGCTTACATTTATCATTTTGCTTGGCTTGTATAGATTCAGATACAGTGTTTGCTGTCAATGGTATCTGCAATTTTATCCATGCAGGATCCTCAGAAGTAACTTCTCCAGCCAGTGATGCTTCACCATCATTGGATCAAAGCTAATGTCCTCAGGCACATAACAGTGAACATTGCCCTATCTGTCCTGGCACACAGGTAAGCCAGACTCAGGTCTGAGATGGACTGAGGTGGGGCTGATGGATTTGTTGATGGGATCAGAATTGAAGCATTTCAGGATATAAGTTAGTGTCTGGTCATAGATTGCTGGCAAAGCTTGAAGGGTCAGAGGCAAGGCTCTCTGGATCAGTAAGATTAAATATTTCTGTGAAGACAGAAGCCTACCATGGGATCAGACTGTGGACTGACAGACAAAAACAAAATCCTGGTAAATTAGCCTCAAACGTCCAAGTGAGGAAGGAATCTTCACATAGGGCAGTGAATCACTACATAGTCCGAGAAGTTAGGGGTCAAAATGATTCTTAGTATCATCATTAACCTAAATGGCTCACCATCTGGTCCTCCTGATTCCACAGCTGACACCTAGATCAAGAGGATGAAAAATGTTGTCTAAAAGAAAATTGTAAGACTCTTCCCTCCTACCCTCACTGGGCAATAAAAGAATAACACATCATTTTTTCCTTCTGATCTTAAAAGAAATTTAAATCATTTCATCAGCAAGGTAAGAACGGTACCTACTGTGCCTAATGGATATCAAGACCGATAAGGAGCCATTGGATGATTTTGAACAAAAAATTATGATTGAGAAATTGAAAAGAGAAGGTTTAGAAGACCCCTGCAGATATATGCTAGAATTTTTAGGATTTCTAAACTCTAGGAAGAATGCAGTAGAATCTAAATGCAATGAATGTGTAGGTGAACCAGGGAGATTCATTTTTCCAGTTAAATCCCTAAGAAAGAGGAAGAAGATTCTCTGAAGTATGCAAAAACTGTGACCCAGGATCAATGATAACCAAACAGGATAACAACTCTTCCTGATATACACTGAGGGCAGCTTTGAGATGTCTGAGCAGAGTGGAGGCAGAGCAGGGAGGGATGTATAGTAAGAGGGGTGATGACCCAAGGAGACAGATCTCATCCTTTTTTCTATTTTATCCAGGGAAATCCCCTCCACAAATGGCCTGGATGAACCACAGCACCATCACTGAGTTTATTCTCATTGGGCTGTCCGACAACCCCCACATCGAGGTTCTGGTCTTTGTGCTCTTCCTGGGGATTTACCTCCTGACCATGATGGGGAATCTGATGATGCTGCTAGTAATCAGGACTGATTCCCGCCTCCACACACCCATGTACTTCTTCCTGAGTCACCTGTCCTTTCTAGACCTCTGCTTCTCTTCAGTCACTGAGCCCAAGCTACTGAAGGACCTTCTGTCTAAGAAGAAAACCATCTCAGTAGAGGGCTGCCTGACTCAGGTGTTCTTTGTGTTTATCACTGCAGGGACTGAAGCCTGTCTGCTCTCAGTGATGACCTGTGACCACTATGCTGCCATCTGCCACCCACTGCTCTATGGCCAGGTGATGAGCAGCCAGTTCTGTGTGAGGCTGGTTTTGATCTCATGGGGCCTGGCCTCTTTCAATTCAGTTGTGATTTTGCTCTTGGCTCTTAACCTGGACTTCTTTATGGCCCAAACCATACACAACTACACTTGTGACTTGCCCTCCCTCTTCCCTCTATCTTGCTCTGATATTTCCATCAATATCGACATCTTGATCTGCTCCATCTTACTGCATGGGCTTGGAACCTTCCTCCCAACCTTTTTCTCCTATACCCGTATTGTCTCCACCATCCTAAGCATCAGCTCCACCTCAGGCAGAAGCAAGGCTTTCTCCACCTGCTCCTCCCCCCTCACTGCAGTGACCCTGTTCTTTGGCTCAGGGTTGATTCACTACCTTATGCCCACGTCTGGTTCCTCCCTGGATATGCTCTCCTCCTTGCAGTACAGTGCAGTCACGCCCTTGCTGAATCCCCTCATCTACAGCCTAAAGAACCAAGAGGTGAAGGCAGCTGTGAGGACACTGGCCAAAATCCTGCACTATTTTAGGTAGTGAACAAGGACACAGTGTGACAGATGAGTTTGCTTTGCCAACTGCTTGAATTTAAGGTAGAATTCTGGACCAGTAAGTAGAAGGGAGCCCTATACCATCCTCTCCCTGGCTATACTGCCAACAAAAAGTAAAATACATAAAATTATATCTTATTTAGCTCTTTAGATATAAAGGTCTATTTTTTCTTCTGCCCCTTCACACCATCAGCACCACTTCCTTCATAGAGCTCATAGTTACATGTTGTATCTCCTGAATTAATCAGTAATGTACTTTATCTTGTCATCCTTATTAATTTTGTCTTGTTGATCTACTTTGTTAAAGATTTTATGCATTTTATAGTCCTTCATAATATTTAGACAATTTTTACTTCTTTATCATTCTAAACTAGTCTTAAGTCTGTATTTTTGAAGTTCAACTTTAAAAACAAAATATGTTGAAACCTCCCATCAAAGATTATAAATTTATTTTACTTTAACAATCCCTCCTCCCTCTGCCACTTCAACCTCCTTCACCCATTGTTTGGGTTTTTTTTATGTTTGTTTGTTGTTTGTTTTTGCATTCTGGGATTTTTGTCCCTGGATATTATCAATGTATTATTGTCTTTACATTAGTTGCTGTTGAATCAGTTAAATTCTGGATTTCAATCATAATATTTCTTTAGGCTTCATTCTATGATTAAATTTATTTACTATTCACTGGCAACCCTTTCATAGCACATTCTCCCATCCTACTTCCTTTTTGCACCACAGAGCATAATGGTTAGGTGCATAGTTTTAGGAGCCTAGTTGCTTGTGTTCATATCCTGGCTTTGCCCATATAAGCTTTATCTTCCTGACAAATTGCTTACCTATTCTGCACCTCAGTTTCCTATATATAAAATTGGGATAACAATAGTATCTACATCATATAGTTAGCATGAGAATTAATGAAATGGGAGATCGAGAACTAGAACACTAACAGCCACCATCTGAGTGTTCCTGATCATTATTCATGAGTTCTTCATTTCATTCTGCTTTGATTTTGTTGTAATATGCACTTGTCTAGCTTTTTTTAAGAAAGGGTATTGCAAAGTATTCCAAGACCTTGCATATCTGAAAATCTCTTTATTTTAAGGGTGCCTGGGTGGCTCACTCAGTTAAGTGTCCAGCTTAGGTCATGGTTTTGGCTTGGGTCATGATCTCAGGGTCATGAGATTGAGCCCCATGTCAGGCTCCACACTCAGCATGGAGCCTGCTTGGGATTCTCTCTCTCCCTCTCCCTCTGCCCCCCACTCCATACTCTCTCTTAAAAAAAATAAGAAAGTCTCTTTATTTTGACTCTACATATGAATGAAAATTTGCCTTGTTACAGAATTTTGGGGTCCCCTCTTTTTTCTTCTGTACATACTATACACTGTCATTTGCTATCTAATGTTCTTTAGAAATGTAAGGACAAACAAAAGATAGAAAGCAAAATAGCACCAACAGAACAGAAAAATGGTTAAAAAAAATTTTTTTTTAAATAACATTGCAGAAAATTTCAATAAGCATGTATTACAACAATAATGGAAATACAAACTCATCAAATTAAAAGGAAAAGACTTTAAGATTGGGTTATGAAAGCTATATGTCATATACAAAATAAAGACTTCAAAAATAAAGACTTTGTAAAGGATAAACTTGTGAAATCACTATGCTGTACTAATGTAAACATTGTGTGTCAACAAAACTAAAGAAATCCATTATCTTAAACAATAAATATTATAATCTCAAGGTGCTTGGGTGGCTCAGTTGGTTGAGCGTCCAACTCTTGATTTCAGCTTAGGTCATGATCTCAGGGTCATCAGATTGAGCCCCGGGTCAGGCTCTGCATACAGCAGGGAGTCTGCTTAAGATTCTCTCTCCCTCTCCCTCTAACCCTCTCTCTCTCTCTTTCTCTCTTTAAAAATAAACAAATAAAATCTTTTAAAGAAATTATCATCTCAAAAACAAGACTTGCAGGTGACATGAAGATGGAAAGTTTTTTTTAATTGTTCAAAGATCTAAAGTAGAAAATGCATACAAGAAAGCAGTTGTCAAGGTTTCCTTGTCAGTCAAAATTGAATTTGAAGCAAAAAAAAATTAGTTGAAGAATCTAGCACGGGGGGGGGGGGGGGGGGGG
>NC_138373.1:101036427-101065559 GCF_054177405.1 Leptonychotes weddellii
TCTCTCAAATAAATAAATAAAATCTTTAAAAAAAAAAAAAGAAGAAGAAGAAGAAGAAGGTAGCAGGAGGGGAAGAATGAGGGGGGGAAATCAGAGGGGGAGACAAACCATGAGAGACGATGGACTCTGAAAAACAAACTGAGGGTCCTAGAGGGGAGAGGGGTGGGAGGATGGGTTAGCCTGGTGATGGGTATTGAGGAGGGCACATTCTGCATGGAGCACTGGGTGTTATGCACAAACAATGAATCATGGAACACTACATCTAAAACTAATGATGTAATGTATGGGGATTAACATAAGAATAAAAAAAAATTTTTTTTTAATTAAAAAAAAAAAGAATCTAGCACAGTAGTCAAGCATGTAGTAAATGCCCAATAAATATGTGCTGACTGAATGAATACTACTCTCAAATTTAGATGAGTACAACCACAATGATATCTATAAGTCACAAAGATGATAAAATGACTGTGAACATTAACTGCTCAAGTCACAGAGTGTAGAATACTGTAGAAAATAAGGGAAATTAACAAATGTATAATAATTGTGGAAGACTTTTTTTTTCAATGTATTTTTGGGTACTTTTAATCAAATCAATGAGGATCAAATGGACATGCTAACACTTTCATGAAAGAAAAAGAAAAATTAAATGCTTTTGGTGAATATTTCTGCTGTATCCATTAGTCTTAAACCAACACAAATTATTAAATAATGGTCTCCAGGATGAACATTTTCAGAGCCACACTACCTATTTGAGACATTATTATGCATCATCAATAAGATGAAATAATTTTGTTTTTAATCTTTTACTTAAATTCAATTTAGGTAACATATACTCTATTGTTAGTTTCAGGGGTAGTCATTCATAACTTGCATATAACACCCAGTGTTTATTACATCACATGCCCTCCTTAATGCCCATCACCCATTTACCCCATTCCCCACCCACCTTCCCTCCAGCAACCCTCAGTTTGTTTCCTAGAGTTCAGCCTCTCTTATGGTTTGCCTCCATCGATGTTTTCATCTTATTTTATTTTTCCTTCCCTTCCCCTATGTTCATCTGTTTTGTTTCTTAAATTCCACATATGAGTGAAATCATATGGTATTTGTCTTTCTCTGACTGACTTATTTCATTTAGCATAATACCCTCTAGTTCCATCTACATGGTTGCAAATAGAAAGATTTCATTCTTTTTGATGCCTGAGTAATATTGTGGAAGACTTCTATACAGATTTTAGAGTTATTGGGGTGCCTGGGTGGCTCAGTCCTTAAGTGTCTGCCTTCGGCTCAGGTCATGATCCCAGGGTCCTGGGATTGAGCCCCGCATTGGGCTCCCTGCCCCGTGGGGATCCTGCTTCTCCCTCTCCCACTCCCCCTGCTTGTGTTCCTTCTCTCGCTGTGTCTCTCTCTGTCAAATAAATAAATAAAATATTAAAAAAAAAAAAGATTTTGTGCTCTTAACAAATTAAATAGTCAAAACAGAAGTAATGGCAAGGAAAACAAGGATAATATAATTAACAACAATCTTCTAATAAGAATATATCTACCCTGCATTATAAAACTTTACAATGTCAAGGCTGAATAAAATGAGGAATGGATTGGGGCGCCTGGGTGGCTCAGTTGGTTAAGCAACTGCCTTCGGCTCAGGTCATGATCCTGGAGTCCCGGGATCGAGTCCTACATCGGGCTCCCTGCTCCGCGGGGAGTCTACTTCTCCCTCTGATCCTCCCCCTCTCATGCTCTCTGTCTCATATTCTCTCTCTCAGATAAATAAATAAAACCTTTAAAAAAAAAAAAGATTTAGGGGCGCCTGGGTGGCTCAGTCGTTAAGCGTCTGCCTTCGGCTCAGGTCATGGTCCCAGGGTCCTGGGATCGAGCCCCGCATCGGGCTCCCTGCTCAGCAGGAAGCCTGCTTCTCCCTCTCCCACTCCCCCTGCTTGTGTTCCCTCTCTCGCTGTCTCTCTCTGTCAAATAAATAAATAAAATCTTTAAAAAAAAAAAAAGATTTAAAAAAAAAATGAGGAATGGATTGACCAGGAAGCAACATGAGGGAAATTTCTAAGCTGTCAACAGGAAAACTAAAGAAAAGAAGAATCCCTCCCTTTTATGGCTGGAGCATGTGACCCACCCTGCTTTCTGAAATATCTTGGGACACTGTGGTAGTGATGTGAATGAGCCAAAATTTTATCTTAAGCAGACCCTATTTCAAATCCTTGCTCAAACACGTAAAACATCTGTGTGACCTCAAATAAGTTATTTAATTTCTGTGAGTTTCTTTTATCTCTAAAATAAGTATAATCATATATATCTCCTGTTGATTTTGTAAGAACTCAGTGATATTATGTAGACACAAAGCATTATCTATTATCCCTAGAACTATATATAATCCAAACATATAGATAGACTGAGATTAATTTACTTTTAGTAAATATTCACCAAGAATGTATTGTGGATCCAGGAAATATTAAGTACACGTTTTGCCAATGACCACACTTTGGCATGCCCATGTGGTAGAGAATGAATGTCGCATGACATTGTCGCATGAATAAGACATAGATACCATTGCAGAGAACCCAGCTGGAAGACTGGAATCATTAGAAAGGAGAGGTAGGGATGAAAAATAAAAAAAAATCAGCCTTCCAGGAGTTTATGATCTAACTATGGTGAAAGAACTGAAACATTTAACTTAAAAACAGTGAGTGATTAACTGTCCCAATGTCTTTAATAGGGAAAACACGTGCTAAAGGAAAAGAAAAGAAAGGGAATCAGTCAGCCAAAGCCTGGGATTGCAATTGTGTTTCTTCATTCACTGATTCACCCATCAAGCTTCCTGTTAGCATCTAGAATGCATGGAGTATTGTGCTTTTTGACAGGGATTTAATACTGAAGAAGGAAAGTGTGCTGTGCTGTGAGGATTGATTCCAGCAGACATGGAATTGGCCTGAACTTTTTTACTGAAATAAGAGACATATCTGCATGGCACTGATCCCTGGTCAATGTATGAAATGTACTGATTAATATTTTGCTTTGTATCTATCCATAGATTCAAGGTGAGTTTTGAGGTGGCTTATCCCAGTGTGCCAGCATTATTTATTGATAACAATGAGATTGCTTGTATCTGGTCTCAGCGAGACCTCACAGAGACCTCTGCCCTTGACGTTACATAGCAAGAATATATCTATGTGATCAACAGGGTACAAGATAGTTCTAGAATCCTTTTGGGCTCCCTGGTTCCAGAGTGTTCCATGCACCCATCAGTGATTCTTGATCTAAGAAGTAGGTCCTGCTATGGGATTGCAGAACGAGGACAATGGGAGGCTCTGCCAGGTGTCTCTGGATGTCTTGCTGTGGGTAGCCTTTGGTTGTGAGGTTATCCTTCCTTGATGCTGTTGCTATGCTGTATCCTTCTCTGCAATAACCATAGATTTGTAAGCATTGCTATTTGGGGTCCTGTGAGTGTCCTTTAGCAAACATTAACTGCTGCCATTAGTTCAGCTGGTATGAGAAAGGGGATTAAACGTCCACTCCCTGACTCGTTTTTAACTAAAAATATGGCTAAGGCATTATTTAGATAGAAAAACTATGATTCTGCCAAAGGGGGTGGAAATGAATCATTAATGCCAGATGGTTGCCAAGTCACCCTTGGTTTGAAGTAGCACATGCTTTGAAAGCAGTTACTGGCATAAACTTTCCAGGGGAATCTGAACATGATAAAACCTAAGCCTCAGGATCTAACAAAATGGATTAGCAGGAAACTTCAAACTGACATCAGGGTCTCAAAAATTCGGTTCCATGGTTGCTGCATTCAGCATTAGCAAAAATAAAAGCTCAGAGGGGTGCCTGGGTGGCTCTGTCAGTTAAGGGGCTGCCTACCATTCAGGTCATGATCCCAGGGTCCTGCACTGGGCTCCCTGCTCAGCGGGGAATCTGCTTCAGCAGCTCCCCCTGCTTGTGCCCTCTCTCTCTCTCTGTCTCTCTCTCTCTCTGTCAAGTAAATAAATAAAATCTTTTTTAAAAAAATAAATAAAAAGCTCAGAATCTCCTTTGGTTGAGCTTTACCCTCTCTGGCCAGGAGGTGGTGCTTCAACCAAAGGAACCTGGGCAGACATACCCGATAAATGAGCAACATCTGTGAGACCAATTACTATTAAAAAGGTGATTCAGGTGGGACAAATTAACAATGGTGGACAAGAAACATAAAAAGAAGGGATTGTTGAGTGAAAATCATTTTGACTTTTCAGTGTGTTAAAAGCAAGCTCCCCGATGAGCCCTTGTTGAAATGGCTATTGAGAATTTTAGACCAAGGGGCCAAGTCCCCATCCTTGAACACCACTAAGTGGAGAGAATGTTTGTTCACTCCTGAAGGAATGTTTGGGCTCACCTTGCATCTTCAAATGGCTGCTACCTTTGTGGAGATGGTTCATGCAGCAGTGGCTAATTTACCAGGTAGATCAAGGAAGCCATGTGTCACACATACCCAGTCTGAGCTCCTGGTTCTGGTATGTTTCACACACATGTTGGTGGTTTCTAACCAAGAGAGAAAGCATGTGCTGTGTGGCTCTGTGGAGAGAAGACAAGTGAGCTCCCTCCAGTCCTCTTCCCTTGCTATGAGGCAGCCTTTTGCTGTGACACATATCCTTATTTTAATGCTGCTGTCATATTGTATCCTTTTCCTGCAAATCATAGATTTGTAAGATTTGTCATTTTGGATCCTTGGAGTCTTCTTTATCAGTGGAAATATGTCTGACTCTTGCCATTAGTACAAAAAAAAAAAATCCTCTTGCCCTCTTGCAGTTTAGTAAGAGCTGAACAGGAAGTATAGGGTCAGCAGGCAGGCTGGCATGACTGGCAGGGAAGGTTTCTCATGAGCCATAGGGTTGGTCATATAGACCTCTACAGTGAAGTCTGAATGAGCTAGGATTATTTGCCCTAAACCCATAACCAAAGAGACCACTGAGGATTTTGAGAAAGAGGAAAATTAGAAGGTCTGGGGAAATTTTATCTGGAGGAAGAATGTGTTATAAGTACTCAAGAACTTGAGGTTCCCATAGGAACTTGGAAGCGGAAAGCAATAGATTTCTCTCTGAACATTAAGCGGTGACACTTAATGGATTAGGCCAGTGATATGCAAAATGAAGATATGGCATAGTTGACCATTAATATATTCAATGTGTTGTTGTATGCAAAAATGTACAGAGTCGGCATCTTGAACATGTCCCATGGAACCCTAATCCCAAATTCAAACTTCTGGTTCTCCTGAGCTGAGCTTACACTGCTGCAGCCTTCGGGAAGCTGGGCCATGGGGCTCAGGCCCCCAGGGGAGTGCTGTCAGGAGCAGTGTGCATGCCTCTCTCTCCAGGAGCTGAACGGGGATGTTGCTGGGAAGAGTAGCCCCAGTAGTAGCTGGGAGGGGGTGCACAGACTGCTTTCTGTCAGAAGACTATCGCCACTTACACAACTCAACCAGTCAGACTTCGGCCGCAATGAGCAAACAAAACAGTACACAGAGAGAGATAAACATCAGCCAGCTAATCAGAACAACCCCATAAAAAATGTGCAAGGAGACAGACGGACGGAAACAATGCCCATAGAGGAAAACACATGGAGGGCATTTAAAGAGATTCAAATACGGTAAAACAAAAGACATCCTGAAAACAAGAGCTATAATTTTCTTATTTAAAAGCTCAGACTTCTGGTTTTGGCTCAGAGATGCAGAGGCCTGGCAAGCTATCACTCCTGCTCTTACAGTAAGAAAAAAGCTGGACAAACTGAAAGTCAACCACTTACCTTAGCCATCAGAGAACTGTCTTGGGCAGATGGCCATACAGAAATCTGAAGAAAAGAGTGTGCCTGCAGGGAGACTCAAGGCCTGAGCATTTGCTTACTCAGGACAGAAGCTGCTGGTGCCATCTAACCTAGGAGGAAGATTGAACTAGAAATGGTGACAGATTGCTGGAGGCCGAATGTGTGCTGTGTGAGGCCCTGAGGCTCCAGAAGGGAAGTCATAGGGAAGCTCCCACCTTCTTGCAGTCTGTTCCCTCAGGAACCCCACCTGGCTCTCAGAGGGAGGATGGGGGGGGATGGGGGGCGCTAAAGAAAGCTGTCCTCCTGGGCGGGCTGGGGTCAGGGAACCGCAACCACCATCAAATCCCCCCCGGGCCCAGCTCCCCTAGCTCCCTTGTGGAACAAAATGTTCATCCCAAAGCAGGAAATTCATCAGTCCCCACCTGAGGGTGCTGGTGCAGCCCTCTTCCAGCCACAGAAAAGGGTTCAAACCTTACTTAGCCTGTGGAAACTGGTGAAGCTGGAAAGGCAAGGGTACTAAAATTGCCAAAACAATTCTGAGAAAGAACAAAATTGGACGACTCCCATCATCTGATTTCAGGACTTACTATAAAGTTACAGTATGTAATACAGTGTTGTATCTGCAAAAGGCTAGCAAAGGAATAGACATGTAGAGCAATAAAACCAGAGAATCCAGATACAGATCCACACAAATGAGTGGGCTGACTTTTAAAAGGCACAAAGGAAACTCAGTGGAGAAATGAGAGCCTTTTCAACCAGGGGTGGCAGAGCAAGTGCAAATTAAAAATAAAAGGCTAATTCCCCCACTAAAAATAAAGAGACTTCTCTCCCTCTTCCCTTTTCTTAGAGCATTTACTTTAGAAAACTTGTAAGTTCTTTCTCTGTCTCTTTGAAACAAAAGTAAATCTTTTTAAAAGTTAAAAAGTCCCTTGCCAGCTTTATTACTCGGTAATGTCTTTCTCAAGGACCTACGAACCAACTCTTCAAAATGTAATTATCAGAGAAGACAGCGCCCCTGTCTCCCAGTTTCTGGGAAAGGGTCCGAGCCTAACCTCAGAGGGGCTTCACTCCAACTTGTAAAACTACCTCCTGTTATAATTATGTGATACGTTTGTTTTCCTTTGGATAACGCCAATTAGCAAACCCAAACAACCACCTCAACTACCCAGTGAGTCTAGAATGAGCCTAAGTGTGACAAAACAAATGGTGGTGTCGAGTTCTCTTACTTAAAGACTAGTTACTGTTTATCACAAGAACATGTATGTAATGAGCTGTGTCTGCTTGGCTCTTGCTGGTAGAGTGGTAGGTAACCTCCATCCTCTTCCTAACTGCAGTGCTGGGCCCAAGGGAGACAACATTTATGAACGGTCCACCGTGTTCTGTATACGATGGTGGTCTATTTTCTCTGGATATCACATTTTCATCTGATGATCCATTTAAACCACCAAAGGTTAACTTCCACACCAGAATCTATCTCTGGGATATCAACAGTCAGGAAACCATCTAATTAAAGACAACTGGAATATCTGCTTGTCTATTTCAAAGATTTTGCTGTCATTTTGTTCTTTATTCACAGACTGCAACCCTGCAGATCCTCTGCCTGGAAGCATGGCCATTCGGTATTTGACCAACAGGGCAGAACATGACAGTATATTCAGACCATGGACCCAGTGCTATGCAACGTAATTCACATAATTTGTACGTGGGGTGAAGGAGCAGGGGACATCCTCTCCCTGGGCCGTGCATCTTTATATACAGCACAGACTTTGGGTGCATGCTACGCTGACTCCACTCCCTGCGTTTATCCTCTAGAGACTGAGAGACTCCCAAAGATGTAAATGCTCTCAAGAGTAGAGCTTTATAGCTGTAGATTAGTTATGTCTAAGACGTCTGCTTGCAAGTCTTGCTTCTTTGGTGTATCAAAATATATTTTGTGATGTACTAAAGGTCCTGAACTCTACCAAATATTACAGTGCCTTTTTGCCTAATTTATTATCTGTATTAAGTTATAAAAGTACCCTTGGATGAATAGGAATTCTGTTATTATATTAAGCCCAGACCTATTTCTGAGTATGTGGAAATAGATCTTCAAATGGCTGTTGTGGAAAATGTTTTACCTCTTACCTTTGTCAGTTTGTAATGAGAAAACTTCCCTTTACCCTGTGGAGCTCAGAGAGCACCTGATATAGTCTCTCAAACACATAAATATGCTCCTGAAGGCATAGAAAGAAAAGGGGGTTATTGCACCTTATTTTTGATGGTGGGACATTGGAGACAATATGGGTTGGTTAGGAAATCCATTTTAGGAAGATAAAGGTTAAGCTGTTATAGAAGAGATCCCAAAATACAGTGCCTCAAATAAAATAGAAGATTACTCTTCTCTTAAATCCAGAGATGTATGGGTAGTCCCAAGTGAAAGGCCCAAGTTCCTTCTATAGTGTTGCTTTGTTATCTCCTAGGTAATAAGTCACCATTCAATCCTCATCCATGGCAAAGATCGATCATCTGGGACACCTGGGCGGCTCAGTCAGTTAAGCGCCCAACTCTTGGTTTCAGCTCAGGTCATGACCTCAGGGGTCATGATCAAGCCCTGCATGGGGCTCCGTGCTCAGCCCAGAGTCTGCTTGAGATTCTCGCCCTCTCTTTCTGCCCCTCCCCCACCTCACACTTGTGGGGGCAAGCACTCTCTATCTAAAAATAAATAAATAAAATATTTAAAAAAAAAAAAGACTGATCATCCCTCCTCAGTACTGCCCTTCCCTTCTATCTTTCAGTAATAGAACTTTTCTGTGTCTTAGACACATGCCTGCTCATGGAATGCAGGGACCACGTTTTCCAGCTCCATGTCCTCAAAGCTGGTTAGCAGTCAAGGAGCTGATAATTGTTGAATCTGGATGATGGATACAGAAGGGTCAATACACTATTATCTCTACTTCTGTATATGTTTAAACATGTTCACAATAAAAAGTTTTTGCCACAATTAAAAATTTGTTTTGAAGTTTTTAATCAATTTGGATTTTATTTGAATTGCAATAAATAAAATAATAAAATAATTTTGGATGACATGATAAATTTTTATTTTCTTCTTTTATAATTAAAATATCTTTAATATCTTTTTTCTTTTCTTAACTTTTTTTTTTTTTTAGAGAGAGAGTGAGCCATGGGGTGGGGGGGGGAGGGGATGGGCAGAGGGAGAGGGAGAGAGAGAATTTTAAGCAGGCTCCACACTGAGTGCAGAGCCTGATGCAGGGCTCAATCTGATGAAACTGAGATCATGACCTGAGCAGAAATCAAGAGTCAGATGCTTAACCAACTGAGCCACCCAGGCACCCCAGTATCTTTTTTCATTTTTAAAGTATCTTCATTATCTTTTTCATTTTCTATCTTTTATCATTCTATTATTTGTATAATCATAAATATGATTTAAAACATAACAAAATGAGAAGGAAGGGAAATGAGAAGGAAGAAGGATGAAGGAGGGAAGGAGGAAGGAAATTCCAGGTTTTTGTACCAGGAATCCTCAGAACTCTGTATTTTTATCTTTAGACATCATTGGCCACCCTGGGTCCCCTCTTGTATGATGCAACCCACTGAAACAAGAGTGATTCAGGGAAGGAATAGTTGGCCCTTGGAGACCTTACTCACATTCAGAACAGGCTTCCTGCTTAAGGGCCTCTCCAGGGAGCTCCCTCATTCTCCAAGGTCTAGAGCTGAGATCAAGTCACTCTGGCCATTGTTATATGGGAGGCAGAGTCAAGAAGTCTTCCCCTTAGACAGAAAGACTATAGGGATATCTCCTTGCTAAGAACTTCCACCCCTGAATCTTCTAAAGGAAAGACAAAGTTGAGGATAGCCCACAGAAGCCCTAGCCACATCTGGGGTTTTTGTTCCAGTGTTGGAAAAGATGTCATTTGGTTATCATCCACTGAGAGCATCTCTTGTTGGCCTAGGGTGCCCAGGTGAAGACAAATCTCCTCATTCATATCCATCTTCTCCTAAAACTACCCACTCAGGGAACCCGTGAGTGTACAAGCCATGAATAGAGATCAGATCCTCACTTATCTCCTTCCTGAGTTGCTTGTCAAAGACAAAGGTGACAATTTTACTTGTTCTGGTCTAGACCAAACCCTATAACTGTACATTTTACCAGGTGTTCTTGGTGTTCTTTTATCTCTCTTATCTCCTCTCTCTCTCTCTCTCTCTCTCTATTTTTACCATCCCTGTGATGCACAGAAGATGGTTCAAGTTTGACTTGGTTTTATCCAAGTCCCCAAGTACCAACTCAGAGAATAGCACAGTCTCCATGGACTTTGATATAAAGTACTGAGTTTACAGAAAAAACAGTGGACAATGTAAATTCACAGAAACTCTGGAATGGGAAGACCTTGGAGTGGCTAATGTGCACAACCCTCAACTCCATTTTGAGGGCTTCCTCCCACCTGGCTTCCATGAAATCAGCACACTCACATACCATTTCTTCTTGGGTTGACACAGAAGTGGAGAAAGGATTTCTATTTAGTACCAGTGACAACCAAAGAAGATTGTCCCTTAATCTTTAGAATTTCTTTTTTTTTTTTTTAAACTTTAGAATTTCTAAGCTGGAATGGACTTCGGAACCATTTAGTCTTCCCGGATTTTTTTAATGAGAAACTCAAGTGACTTACTCTTGAACTTACTGTGGCAGAGAAAAGTCTTGCACCATCATTAGGTATCACAATACCCCTATCAATCATTCATTCATCATGGTCTGTCAGCCAGATAGTCAGCCAAAATGTTCATCACTTATTCACTGTGCCAGTCAGCCCTCCTGTGGTTTGAGCTCAGTTCCTTTTGGAACTAGAGAACAGCACTTCTCAGTGCTCTGGAGTCTACTCCCAAATGCTTTCCTTTCCTTCTCCAGTCTGGATAATCTCTGTTCTCTTCTCTGTCCTTTCTAGGTCAGATTGTCTACATTCTTCTTTCCCACCTTCTCCACCTTGGCCAATAGCTTCTTGCCCTGAGCCGAGAAGGACTAAGGAGGTCTGACATGGAAGGGGTGTGGCTGCTACACAATCTGTCCTGGATAAACAGTGAAGCTTTACTCCCAATCCCTCATCCCCAGGCATGCTCTGAGACTGATAACCTATGTGATCATTCTTTTCCATTCTTGTCCCTCTGAAAGGAGAACTTAAATGCTCTGTGGAAATTGGCAACATAACCACAGTCACCACATTTGTCCTCCTAGGGCTATCCAACAACCCTCAGATCCAGGCTGTGCTCTTTGTGCTCTTCCTGGGGATTTACCTCCTGACCCTGATGGGGAACCTGACAATGCTGCTGGTGATCAGAGCTGATTCTCACCGCCACATGCCCATGTACTTCTTCCTGAGTCACCTCTCCTTCCTGGATGCTTTCTATTCCTCAGTCATTGTGCCTAAACTGCTAGAGAACCTTCTTTCCAAGTGGAAGACTATATCCCCCCTTGAGTGTTTCACCCAGATCTCCTTGGTCATATTTTCCAGGGCCGCTGAAGCTTGCCTCCTTTCAGTCATGGCTTATGACTGGTTCCAGGCTGTGTGCCACCCACTGTTGTATGTGGTGGCTATGAATAAGAAGGTATTTACTGGCCTGGTGGGAGCATCGTGGACCATAGGAATGGGGACTGGCCTGGTTAACAGCATCCGTCTGGCTCAGCAGCACTTCTGTGGCCCCAATCTTGTCCGCAGTTTTGCCTGCGAGCTTCCCCCAGTGCTCCTGCTGACCTGTTCGGACCCCTATGTTAGTGTTGCCTCCATCCTGACCACCATGGCTGTCCTGGGCCTTGGTACGCTTGTCTTATTGCTGGGCTCCTACACTCGTATCATCATGACAGCCCTGGGAATCAACTCTGCCATGGGTCAGAGCAAGATCTTTTCCACCTGCTCTTCTCATTTTCTTGTGGTCACCATCTTTTATGGTTCAGGAGTTTTCAGGTATGTCATACTATAACCTCCTAAATGTAAATGTAGGATATCCCTTGCCCTAAATTAGCCTTGGTCTTGCAAAGTAGTAGGAAAATGACTGTACTGGAATTCAGAAGGCCTGGGTTCTAGTTCTGGCTCTCCTGTGGACTGGCTGTGTGAGCTATAAAAAATCCATTTTCTTTCTCAGGTCTCAATTGTCTAACTCTGAAAGATGAGCTTATACAAGGACTAGAGATTTCCTACTTTCATTAACTTATGATTAATAGCTCTCAAAAGGAAATCAGAGAGCCCTTGGTAGATTTTTATTCAGTGCTAGACAAAACAATAAAACATATCATTCTTGAAACAGATGACATCTTTTTTTCCTACTGGAAGATGATGTCTCCAAAGCTTACTTATGCTATAACTATTTATTGGACACCTACTGTACACCAGCTGCTTTTACATGCTCAAGCTCAATTTTAGTATGTAGCATACTACAAGAGAAATATTATTAACCCCACTTTCAGGTAAGGACCTTAAGTTTCAAGAGTAACCAGGTAATTTCTCAAAGTTCCCAGAACAAGTTAGTAATGGAGCCATAGTATAAATCAAGTCTCACTGACTTAAAACATCAAGCTCTTTTTTACCATACTTCTTTCAAACATAAACAGCTCTAGCTGACAAGTCCCCACTTACTAGGAGCAGAATAATTAATGGCCCATGGTGTCTACTAGTGAACTGGAAATGGATTTATACAAATTGCTCCGTACTTCTCTCACCTGCTTGTTACTTGAAGGGAAGGCAAGGGTGGAAAAGAATGATAAGGAATAATCCAGAAGCGCCCACCTGAGGCTGTGGACAAATCTCTTTATCTCTCTCTGTCTCATTTTCCTCATATACCAAAAGGAGACGATAAGATTGCTCTTACCTACTTCACAGAAATGTTAGGAGGGATAAATTAGATGAAGAAAAATGACAGTAAAATGAATATCTTTTTAAATCGAGCACACCAGAACCCACAAAGAACATTCCAGTGATGATGGCCCTGTTGCAAAATAATAATAATAATAATAATGCTTCTTTGGGAAATACTCCCATGAGACACAACAAAATGTACCCCAAAATTAACCTTATTATTTTGGATTCAAATCTTGTGCTTAACATATGTTTATCTTCCACTTCCATTTATCAAGCTTGTCTTCTTTTCTAAGCCAAAGAAAAATGTACATAAAAGGACAAATGTTTGTTCCATTAGCATTATATAAAATAACATGCCATGACTGAAGGTAATTCCCAGAACCATAAATGTTGGGAACAATGACAGCATTATTAGAGTAAGCATACACTTTGGCAAGAAAAAATCCTCACAAGATGCAAACATACAGTTGTATATACAGGGAAAAGGAGAAAAAAAATCCCTCCATCTTTATCATAACTATCAAGAAAAGATGTTTTGAAGAGTATGAAGTACTAGAGAAATGCATGAAAGTATTATTAGTTTTATTCTAACCTGCAGCACTTGATGTGCTACAGAACTTTCTTTTTTCTCAGGGCAGCTCTTGTAAGATAAATCATGTTTGGAGACATTTGAAGGTAGAAATGACTGACTTCTCACTGTTCACACAGATGCTGCTACTGCTGTTTGTTGATTCAGCTCTAAGGACTCTCTTTGCAAAGTCTCTGGTATGGGATGGACCGTGGTTGCCAACAGTATTGTGGCCATTGTTCTGAGCTCAGTTTACTCCTTTGTGCCGTTCCCTTCAAGGTACATGACCCCAGCATCTGGCTCAGCCCTGGAGCAAGTACTCTCTGTGCAGTACAGTGTGGTGACCCGCTGCTAAACCCCCTCATCTACAGTCTGAAGAACCAGGAAGTGAAGGCAGCTCTCAGGAAGCTGCTGGCCAGGAAGCCCAAGCTTACCTTCTAACCCAACGCCACTGCATCCTCGTAACAGGAGAAACAGTTGTGCAACAGAAGAGAAGGCAGGAAGAGCTATCACCAGCTATCTCAACGTTCCTCCTTTTCCAACAGAGAAGCATTAGTTCCTCTGACCCCAGTGTCCTCCCCCAATGAACTGAGATGGGAAAACCCCCATGGAACATATGACACCTATCCACAGGGGGGCCCAAGAAAATTCTCACAAAAACAGTATGGAGGATCCCAAAAAAACTAAAAACAGAACTACCATATGATCCAGTAATCCCACTTCTGGGTACTTATCCAAAGGAAATTATATCTAGATGTCAGAGGAAAGTAGCATGGAGGAGAAATTGGGATAGAAAGGGAGAAAGAGAGTCCATATTGTTGGGCACCATTCTGAGTCTTCTTCACATAGAGTGCCATGAAAGGGGTGCATTCTGATGGCCCTTCCTGAACCTCCTCACCACTCACCTGAGCCTGGACAGCTTCAGATCCCTGCCTGGTTCAAGTCTTGTTCCAGGCCTACGGAAGGAGAAGGAGTTGGAGAAAGCAGAACAAATTCTCAGTTGCCATCCCAACTCACTTTCAGCTCCCACACATGTTCTCAATAAGAGAACAACACTTTCCTGTCCTGCTTCTACCAAAGGCCAAGAGGTCTGCATCAGTCAAGACTACTTCCATGCCAGCTCCCTGGCTTCTCTCTTTTCTTGATCCTCTGATCTTCAGGCTAAAATACTCTCTGAAAATGAATTTGTTGTCAGTTTCCCCTAGCAAAGTCCTCTTCTGATTACATCCTCATATATGGTACACCCACAGGTGACATTTCCTGGTCTTCTCTGCAGAATGTAGACTGGAGCAATGAGACTGAGCACAAGTCCCAACCTTACTTGCATTTCTGCTCTGGCCACTTGTTGAAGCAGGTCCCTTATATTTCCAGAGCATTTGCCTTCCTGAGGGGTAACTAAGGCAGAGTAATAAGTAAAAAGTAGATATGTGAGCTCAGTGGGAGGACTGGCCATCTCACCCTGCCCTCCCACACATACCCATACAATGGGGTCACTCTTAAAACCTGTAGAATTGGGTAAGTCCTTTTGGCCCATAATTAGGAAGGGAAGGTATGTATACTCCTGGGACTTGCATCATCACATTGTCTTTAAATTCACACTAAAATCATGTCATGAATACCAAGTTATTTCCTCAGAGTTTCTTTTCATTAAGTATATGGGAAGGATGGCCTCCCACCCCTATCATGGCCCTATAGGTCCCTAAACAGGCCATAGGGACTTCATTTGGGAACTGCTGTCTCTGAGACAAGAGAAGTATGGTCTGACTGTCTAAAGCCCCAGCAGGTATAGGGGTAGGAGGAGTGTACTCAGCTATATTAGACATCTAAGGAAGGCAGGAAGAAGACAGGAAGTAGAAGATAACTCACCTAATTCAAAAATGTAGTAATTTATTTTTTCTTCAAGTTTTTATTTAAATTCCCATTAGTTAACATACAGTGTAACATTAGTTTCAGGTGTAGAATTTAGTGATTCATCACTTACATATAACACCCAGTGCTCATCACAAATGCCCTCCTTAACCCATCACCCATCCCCCCATCCACCTCCCCTCCTGTAACCCTCAGTTTGTTTGCTATAGTTAAGAGTCTGTTTCCTGGTTAGCCTCTCTCTTTTTTCCCCCATATGTTCATCTGTTTTGTTTCTTAAATTCCATATATGAAAGAAATCATGTGGTATTTGTCTTTCTCTGACTGACTTATTTCACTCAGCATAATACTCTCTAGCTCCATCCACATCATTGCAAATGGTAAGATTTCATTCTTTTTTGTGGCTGAGTAATATTCCATTGCGTGTGTGTGTGTGTGTGTGTGTGTGTGTGTGTGTATCACATCTTCTTTATCCATTCATCAGTAGATGGACATTGGGACTCTTTCCATAATTTGGCTATTGTTGATAATGCTGCTATAAACATAGGGGTGCATGTAACCCTTTGAATTAGTATTTTTGTATCCTTTGGGTAAATACTAATAGTGCAATTGCTGGATCGTAGGGTGGTTCTATTTTTAATTTTTGAGGAAATTCCATACTGTTTTCCAGAGTGGCTGCACCAGTTTGCATTCCTACCAACAGTGTAAGAGGGTTCCCCTTTCTCTGCATCCTCACCAACACCTGTTGTTTCCTGTGTTGTTAATTTTAGCCATTCTGACAGGTGTGAGGTGATATCTCATCAGAGTTTTGATTTGCATTTCCCTGATGATGAGTGATGTTGAGCATCTTTTCATGTCTCTGTTAGCCATCTGTACAGAAATGTGGTATTTTATTTTTTTCTTTAAAGATTTTATTTATTTGAGAGAGTGAGAGAGAGAGAGCACAAGTGGGGGAGGGGAAAGGAGCAAAGGGAGAGGGAGAAGCAGGCTCCCCACTGAGCAGGGAGCCTGATGGGGGCTCAATCCCAGGACCCTGTGATCCTGAGCCAAAGGCAGACTCTTAACCAACTGAGCCACTCAGGCACCCAGAAATGTGATACTTTAAATTGGAGTTTTGGAATGCTGGATTGTCAAAGCAGGAAAGGATATCAAAAAAACCACCTAGACTAAAAACCCTCCTTTTAAGACAAAGAAATTGAAGTACAAAGGACAGAGATGACATGCCCAGGTTTGCACCATCACTGAGTAGCAAAAACAGACTTTAGGACTCAAATCTCCTGATTCTTCTCCTTTCACATTTCTCATAATCATTAGGATAAATTTCCTTTAAAAATAAGCAAAGCAGGGGCACCTAGTTGACTCAGTCAGTAGAGCATGTGACTGTTGATCTCCAGGTTGTGAGTTCCAGCCCCACGTTAGGGGTAGAGATTACTTAGAAGTAAAATTTTAAAAGAAAAAAAGTCAAAGTAGCAAGAAGGAGTAATTGAGTACAGGGTTCAAACCAAAAGGTCCAGGTGTCCAGATTCTTCAATTGCTGAGCTGACTGTAAGGGTCCTGTGATCCTCTCACAGCACTTTGTGAAGGATATTTCCTTATCTCAAGAGTAAGGAAATCCCTCAATCCATTCAAATCACCCATTTCAGATTCTTGGCACCCCTGTCCTTGCTGTCCTTCTCCCACCCCACATCTCCACCAGTCAAAATACAACCCATACTTCAAAACCAGCTTAACTGCCACTCCTTTTGTGAATCCTTCCTTGATCTCTTTTTCCCACAGCACTCCCCCCCCAATATAAAGTATCCTTTCTCTTATGAATGCTTGAAGAACATTTTTAACCTCTCTCATGATGCATTATTCCTTGTATTATAATTATTTATCAATGTTTATCTTATCTTTCCTACTAGTCCCTGAGGGAAGAGACCCTTTTGCCAATTTTTTACTCCCTCTATAGTTCCTTGAATATGCTAGATGATCAATAAGTTTGTTGAATTGAATTGGTACAGAAGGTAAACTCCATCTTTCTAAGTTCATCCTATATCCTCTTCAGTAGAAATGGGAGGTGACTATGACCTACAGCTTCAGTGTCCACTCACTCATGCTATTTCCTCCTCCTCCCTCTGGGAAGAAAATACAGCCAGACACTCAAAATCAGGCCCTTTATTCAAGACAAAGGTGGAATCCATTGTTGTAGTGAAAGTGCTATCGGAGGGCACTGAGCAAGGGTCAAAAGTCCAGTGTACCAGTCATGCATCGCTGGAGAATAGTCCTCAAGTGTCCAATGGTGTCACTACAGGGCTCAGGACTCAGAGACAAATCAGCTTCAAGGGGGAAGAAAGAAGCAAACTGAGGTAGCCTTAGGGCAGAGGCATTCCAGGAATATACAGAGGGCAGAAGCAGCAATGACAGCAGGCACTCACAACTTCTCACAGTGCCACTGTTCCAGCTTCTCAGAGCAGAGTGGTTTATGGGCCAACCTGATAATGGAAAAGGAGACAGGACAAGTTGGCTGACTGGATCTTAACTCGGACTTCCATCTAGCTTTACCCCCAGGAGGGCCAAGGTGGTAAAGTGTGGATGAAAATTAGAGAAAGATTTCCTAGCCAGATGGCAAGGGACACTGAGCCACCTAGTGGGGTAGGGCCCACTTTTAAAACTTCAAGAAAATTGTAGGGCTGGTAAAGACGCAAATGGTATCAAGGGCTTATTTCAGGGTCTAGGACTAAAAGAGCAGAAATAGATGTCCATGTCCAAGTGAAAGGAGCCCTGGGTCTCAGCCCTCTATTCCCTATGCTTATTAGGAATTTGGCTAAATAGGAGTGTCATGAGGGAGGGTTGGAAAATTGGAAACCTGAGTCTGCTTGATGAGTTTTGTTTTGGAAACTACATTCTAGATTAAATGGCCAGGAGATAGAAAGAGAGGGCAGTGGTGCTAGACTAAAGGAGTGAGAAAAAGAAGTGGAAGGGAAGAGTAGAAAATAGAATTGGGATTCACCAGTAGTCAATTCCTTCCTTATCCAGAATCTTCTTGACACAAATCATGTCATCAGTAAGGTCATCATCCAGGAACTCTGGCAGGAGTTACAGGGAGAGGAATGTGAGAACTAAGTATTACCCAGAAAGATAATGAGTTCCCTCTTCCCTGGATCTAGTTAGTCTGGTCCTTCTATGAACTGGAGACTTATGCTTGTTGCCTTTCTATATGAGAAAGCCAATACAGTAATGCCCCCCACCCCAGATAAGGGCTCTCTTCACTTCTCTTGGGTGTCTTCAGAAGAATTATCAACTTCATCAACTCTGAAAATGTAGGTATCGGACTTCAAGATTTTTAGACAGCTAAGATCATCTACTTCAGGGAACTGCCTGGTGCTCTGGTGAACATGAAAATTCTAACAGCCTTTTACTCAGTACTGTCAACTCAAGCCCCACAGTTGAAGGCAGTGAAGCCAGAGGTGTGCTTGATACCAAAAATGAGATTACCCAAGGGGTAGGCTCTGGAAAAACAGAGGAACAGGGTAAAAGAGGCTACTCACTGTCACAGGAGATGTCACAGATGTTCCTTGACTGAAGGATCTGGTTGTCCCTGCACCAACATTTATTGTTGATCTGGAAGAGTCCATATTCTGTGCTGCCATTGTTACTGACTATGGTTTGTGTATCATAACCACTGGTATGAAATATAGTACAGATCCCTGAGGAAAAGATGAAAAAGAGGATGACAGAGGTGTCCAGGCATGACATTTATAGCATAAATGAGGACCTGTTTTACCAGATGTAGAAAGGCTCTCTAGCCAATCTCCAAATATGGCAAAGCACAAAGTATCTTGACGAGATGAAGAGCTCCAAAAAGGATCAGACAATAAGAGAAAGGGAAGATACATGAATAAATGTAATAAAAGAGTAAACAGATTAGCACATAAGAGGATTATTAGATAATTGAATAAAAGTGGAGAGGAAAAGGAGAGTGGAAGAGAGAGGCAGATGAAGCAAGGCAGCAAGGAACTCACACTCAGGCAAAGCAATGCCTCCAAAGCCATCCAT
Organism: Leptonychotes weddellii; assembly: GCF_054177405.1. Lineage (NCBI taxonomy): Eukaryota > Metazoa > Chordata > Mammalia > Carnivora > Phocidae > Leptonychotes > Leptonychotes weddellii. Next base: position 101,055,544 of record NC_138373.1, read on the forward strand.
GTCTTTCAGCACCTGGGACAGCTCACATTTTGTAAATTGCTTTGCCTGAATGGCAGGAAACATGATGCCAACCAGGAGCAGAGAGACAAAGGACATCATTTTGGCTGCCCCCAAGAACCTGAAATGGGGGCACCACACAGTTTCACCTCCTTTTATTTGTGGAGAAAGCCTCAGGGGCCCTGGCACCAAGCCCTACATCCAGGAAGAAGATGAAGAGAGACTGGTCATGCCAACACAGAAACACTAAGCCTGCCAAACTTCCTTCCATACTTTTACCCTCTTTTTCCTACTCCTCCCCTAATCTCTAGTCCATACAAGTATTGTTTTCTGCCCAGAGTTTCAAACATGAATCTCTTCCCATTTGGCTTTTTTGTACTTTTGTTTCTTGTAGATTTGTTTCTAGGAAGCAGGATGTGCCCAGCCTACTTCAGGAACAAAGGAGGCTTCAGGGATAATATGAGTGAGGCAATCAGAAAATAAAATAAGAGTCCATGGCCAAAACCCCCTTCCCCTAGAGAAATACAGAATATGGAAAAAGAGTGTATGTCATTATATGCCATAGTCCCAAGATCAGAGTTGGCACTTGTGCAGTCAACCCAGGCATGGAACAAAGCCCAGGAAGAGTCCCTTGATATGGTGGTTCATGACTGGGGGCTCAGTCATAGGGATAGGCTATAGCAACACAGACTATAAGAATCAGATATAACTTGGATCCAGAGACTTCATACTTCAGGAAAACAGAGAATTTGAAAAGTATGTATGACAGTATCTAGCTATCCTATGAGCTATTATCAGGCTCTCCACCCCCAACCACCACTACCACTAAATAGACAGATACTACATTGATGTTAATTAAGACATTATGTAAATCCAAAATTAATTTGTAGATTTGTTCATGGGTATAGAAATTTATAGACAGCCTCAGAGTTGATCACAGAAGGTTAAAAAGAGAGTAACCCAAGCCAGTGGAAAGATAGGACTTTGAACACTTTAAGGTTGGACTAGGATATATCTAGAACCTATAAAACAAGATTCTGGATGTGAGCTTTTCAAGATCAGTGCCCCTAAGCAAATAGAGTTAAGGGTACTAGTTCTGAATAATTACTCCACCTTGCTGACATCAAGCTTCATGTCATGGTGCCAATAGCTGTTAGCCTCCTTCATGGCAGGGCTCACTCTCTTTATTTCAATCTCTAAACCTGATTTCTTATATCGCAGTGGGTATCCAACTAGTTAAGACCTCCAAACTGAAGGTATTCCAAACTGTTATATCCTACAACTCTTCAGAATCAGGGCAAACTCCTCTCTGTTTTGTTTTTTTTTTTAAAGATTTTATTTATTTATTTGAGAGAGTGAGCACACGAGTGGGGAGAGGGAGAGAAGGGCAGAGAGAAGGAGACTCCGCATTGAGCAGGGAGCCTGACGTGGGGCTTAATCCCAGGACCCTGGGATCATGACCTGAGCTGAAAGCAGATGCTTAACTGACTGAGCCACCCAGGTGTTCCAAACTCCTCCCAGTTTTATCTGGTGTTCTATATCATGGATAATCAGTATATGAAGTAGCATGAGTGAAAAGAATGTAGAGGATCTTGGTGCCAAGAAAGATGAGCAGAAAGTCCTGATAACAAAGAGATACATGTTCAGAAACACAGCGAAATGTTGCTAATGCATTTCTCCTTGATTCTACCCAGAGGCATTGGAGGGGTGCATGAAGGACAAGAATAGGAATTCTATCACATGCTAAGTATGGTTGAGAATATGGCTGGGAGTAGAAGAGGACCTTGAACCATATGAAAGAGGGACAGATAAAGAAAGCTAGTCCTGAGGATTAGTCTTTCCAGTAGTGGAGTCTGGTGTAAAATGCCTCCTGTGATAGACTGTGGACTAAGTATCTGTGATAAACTAAAATGGTGGGCCAAAATATCAGGAATCACAGGGACTTACCATGCTTCCAGCCAAGTCAAGACTTCTGGCAACAGCCTGCTTGCCTATAATTTGGTTGTATCTCTGCCCTTCCCTGAAGAAATAAAAAGCAGTATCCAGATCTGCACAAGTAAGCACAGAAAATAAATGTGCCTCGGGCAAGAGGAACCATTATTTCCCTAGAAATGTTTGTAAAAGAGCATATCTGGGGGTCATCTGAAGAAGAAGATGGAAGATGTCTAATGGAAACAATTACAAACATTCAGAGAAAGACGTAGATTCTTGGTGATAGACCAAAGAAGAACAACAAACAATGACCACAGTACTGAAAGAGGAAGCATATGGAAAGACATCAGCACAGCTAATGGAGGAAAGCTCCAGTCAAGATCTCCCTTTCCAGACAGGTAGGGTGCTCTGTGTGCAGGCTGAGATCTGAATCAAGACAGTGAGGAGGCATTTACAACACATGGATTTTTCAGAAATATGCTAGGAAGCTATGTTCATTCTCTCAGAAGCTATGGTAAAAATCAGGTTTCTCAAACCAGTCTTATTTGGAGGACTTCTAGAGATTAAGAAATCGAAAGCATCTGCTTCAAAACACATTTGGCAGTTGCCATCCAAAACTGTAGTTTGCAGATGAGTGGTAATTTATAGAAAGAGCACAGGACTACCTTTTGGGGGAACACCCTCCACACCCTTGATCTACAATAATATTGATCATTACTTCTTCAGGTTAATATACTCACCTTCTTCTACATCCTCCCATAATCCAGGTAAAATATCATTAGGTGGACAATGAGGCTAGATCTTGCCCTTGACACACAAATTTCAGACAAATTCTTAATTGAATTAGAGAGTTATTTAAAGCAAATAAAATTTGGAAAGGGAGTGATTTCTACTGGTGCTTTTCTTTTGGGGTTGCTTGTGCAAAAATCTTTGTAAAGTCACATAGCACTATGGATTCACATTCTGTTTCTGGACCGAAGGCCTGCTCTCAATTTACATAGCATTGTTTTGAATTGTTGTATTTGTATTACTATTTCTATAACTGCTCTTGGTTTAAAAGAACCAATTCATTTTTTATTTAAATTCTATTAATATATAGTATATTATTAGCTTCAGAGATAGAGTTCAGTGATTCATCAGTCTTATATAATACGAGGTGCTCATTACATCACATGCCCTCCTTAATCTCCATCACGCAGTTACCCCATCCATCCACCCCCCTCTCCTCCAGCAACCCTCAGTTTGTTTCCTATGATTAAGTCTCTCTAATGGTTTGTCTCCCTCTCTGTTTTTGTCTTGTTTTAGTTGTCCCTCCCTTCCCTTATGATCCTCTGTTTTGTTTCTTAAATTCTACATATGAGTGGGATGATATGATAATTGTCTTTCTCTGATTGACTTATTTCTTTAGCATAATACCCTCTAGTTCCATCCACATCATTGCAAATGGCAAGATTTTTTTATGGCTAAGTAGTATTCCGTTGTATATATATACCACTTCTTTTTTAAAAAAGATTTTATTTATTTTTGTGAGAGAGAAAGAGAGAGCATGAGCAGGGAGTGGGGGTGGCAGAGGAAGAAGCAGACTCCCCGCTGAGCAGGGAGCCCAATATGGGACTCAATCCCAGGACCCTGGGATCATGACCTGAGCTGAAGGCAGACGCTTAACTGACTGAGCCACCCAGGCACCCAATATACCACCTCTTCTTTATCCATTCATCTCTCAATGGACATCTGAGCTCTTTCATAGCTTGGCTATTGTGGACACTGATGCCCTTTTGGATCACTACTTTTGTATCTTTGAGGTAAATATCTAGTAGTACAATTGCTGGGTCATAAGGTAGCTCTGTTTTCAACTTTCTGAGGAACCTCCATACTGTACTCCAGAGTGGCTGCACCAGCTTTCATTCCCACCAACAGGGTAAGAGGGTTCTCCTTTTTGTGCATCCTCACCAACTTTTGTCATTTCCTGACTTGTTAATTTTAGCCATTCTGACCAGTGTAAGGTAGTATCTCATTGTGGTTTTGATTTGGATTTCCCTGATGCCGAGTGTTTTTGAGCATTTTTTCACATGTCTGCCATTTGTATGTCTTCTTTGGAGAAATGTCTGTTCATGTCTTCTGCCTATTTCTTGATTGGATTATTTGTTCTTTGGGTGTTGAGTTTGGTAAGTTCTCTATAGATTCTGGATACTAGCCCTTTATCTGATATGTCATTTGCAAATATCTTCTCCCATTCTGTTGGTTGTCTTTTGGTTTTGTCAACTGCTTCCTTTGCTCTGCAAAAGCTTTTTATATTGATGAAGTCCCAATAGTTCATTTTTGCCTTTGTTTCCCTTGCCTTTGGGGACTTGTTTAGGGAGAAGTTGTTATGGCCGAGGTCACAGAGGTTGCTGCCTGTGTTCTTCTCTAGGATTTTGATGGATTCCTATCTCACATTTAGGCATTTCATCCATTTTGAGTCTATTTTTGTGTGTGGTATAAAGGAGTGGTCCAGTCTCATTCTTCTGCAAGTGGCTGTCCAATTTTCCCAGCACTATTTATTGAAGAGACTGTCTTTTTTCCATTGAATATTCTTTCCTGCTTTGTCAAAGATTAGTTGACCATAGAGTTGAGGGTCATTTCTGATTTCTCTATTCTGTTCCATTGATCTATGTGTCTTTTTGTGCCAGTACCATGCTGTCTTGATGATTACAGCTTTGTAATAGAGCTTAAAGTCCGGAATTGGGATGCCATCAGCTTTGGTTTTCTTTTTCAACATTCCTTTGGCTATTCAGGGTCTTTTCTGGTTCCATACAAATTTTAGGATTGTTTGTTCCAGCTCTGTGAAAAAAGTTGATGGCATTTTGATAGGAATTGCATTGAATGTAGAGATTGCTCTAGGTAGCATAGACATTATAACAATATTTGTTCTTCCAATCCATGAGCATGGAATGTTTATCCATTTCTTTGTGACTTCCTCAATTTCTTTCATGAGTGTTCTATACACTCTGAGTATAGATCCTTTCTGTACAGATCCTTTACCTCTTTGGTTAAGTTTATTCCTAGGTATCTTATGGTTTTTGGTGCAATTGTAAATGGGATTGACTCCTTAATTTCTCTTTCTTCTGTCTCATTGTTAGTGTATAGAAATGCAACTGATTTCTGTGCATTGATTTTATATCCTGATACTTTGTTGAATTCTTGTATGAGTTCTAGAAATTTTGGGGTGGAGTCTTTTGGGTTCTCCACAGAGAGTATCATGTAATCTGCAAAGAGTGAGAGTTTGACTTCTTCTTTGCCTATTCAGATGCCTTTTATTTCTTTTTGTTGTCTGATTGCTGTGGCTAGGACTTCTAGTACTATGTTGAATTGCAGTGGTGATAGTGGACATCCCTGCCGCGTTCCTGACCTTAGAGGGAAAGCTGTCAGATTTTCCCCATTGAGAATGATATTCGCTGTGGGCTTTTCATATATGGCTTTTATGATATTGAAGTATGTTCCCTCTATCCCTACACTCTGAAGAGTTTTAATCAAGAAAGGATGCTGTACTTTGTCAAATGCTTTTTCTGTATCTATTGAGAGGATCATATGGTTTTTGTCCTTTCTTTTACTTATGTAGTGTATCACATTGATTGATTTGTGGATGTTGAACCACGCTTGCAGCCCAGGAATATATCCCACTTGGTTGTGGTGAATAATGTAGTGTTGGGTCCTATTGACTAGTATCTTGGTGAGAATTTTTGAATTTTGAATACATGTTCATCAGGGATATTGGTCTGTAATTCTCCTTGTTGGTGGGGTCTTTGTCTGGTTTTGGGATCAAGGTAATGATGGCCTCATAGAATGAGTTTAAGTTTTCCTTCCATTTCTATTCTTTGAAACAGCTTCAGAAGCATAGGTATTAATTCTTCTTTAAATGTTTGGTAGAATTCTCCTGGGAAGCAATCCGGCCCTGGGCTCTTGTTTTTTGGGAGATTTTTGATTATTGCTTCAATTTCCTTGCTGGTTATGGGTCTGTTCAGGTTTTCTATTTCTTCCTGTTTCAGTCTTGGTAGTTCATTCATCTCTAGGAATGCATCCATTTCTTCCCTATTGCCTAATTTGTTGGCATATCGTGACTCATATGTTCTTATAATTGTTTGTATTTCTTCGGTGTTGGTTGTGATCTCTCCTCTTTCACTCATGAGTTTATTTATTTGGGTCATTTCTCTTTTCTTTTTGAGAAGTCTGGCCAGGGATTTATCAATCTTATTAATCTTATTAATTCTTTCAAAGAATCAGCTCCTAGTTTTGTTGATCTGTTCTACTGTTCTTTTGGTTTCTATCTCATTGATTTCTGCTCTAATCATTATTATTTCTCTTCTCCTGAGCGGTTTAGGCTTTATTTGCTGTTCTTTCTCCAGCTCCTTTAGGTGTAAGTTTAGCCTGTGTAATTTGAGACCTTTCTTGTTTCTTGAGAAAGGCTTGTATTACTATATATTTCCCTCTTAGGACCACCTTTGCTGCATCCCAAAGGTTTTGAACAGTTGTGTTTTCATTTTCATTTGTTCCCATGAATTTTTTAAATTCTTCTTTAATTTCCTGGTTGACCCATTCATTCTTTAGTAGGATAATCATTAGCCTCCATGTATTGGAGTTCTTTCCAGATTTCCTCTTGTGATTGATTTCCAGTTTCAAAGTACTGTGGTCTGAAAATTTGCAGGGAATGATCCCAGTCTTTTTGTACCATTGGAGACTTGATTTGAGACCCAGGATGTGATCTATTCTGGAGAATGTTCCATGTGCTTTCAAGAAGAATGCGTATTCTGTTGCTTTAGGATGGAATGCTCTGAATATACCTGTGGAGTCCATCTGGTCCAGTGGGTCATTCAAAGCCCTGTTTCCTTGTTGATCTTCTGCTTAGATGATCTGTCCATTGCTGTGAGGGGGGATGTTAAAGTCCCCTACTATTATTGCATTATCATTGATGTGTTTCTTTAATTTTGTTATGAATTGCCTTATATAATTGACTGCTCCCATGTTAGGGACATAGATATTTAAAATTGTTAGATCTTCTTTTTGGATAGACCCTTTAATTATGATATAGTGTCCTTCGTCATCTCTTATTACAGTCTTTTGTTTAAAATCTAATTTGTCTGATATAAGGATTGCTACCCCAACTTTCTTCTGATGTCCATTAGCATGATAAGTGGTTTTCCATCCCCTCTCTTTAAATCTGGAGGTGTCTTCGGGTCTACAATGAGTTCCTTGCAGACAGCATATTGATGGGTCTTGGTTTTTTATCCAATCTGATACCCTGTGTCTTTTTATTTGGGCATTTAGCCCATTTACACTCAGAGGAACTATAAAAAGATATGAATTTAATGCCATTGTATTATCTGTAAAGTGACTATTACTTTATATTGTGTCTGTTCCTTTCTGGTCTATGTTACTTTGGGGCTCTTTCTTTGCTTAGAGGATTCCTTTTAATATTTCTTATTGGGCTCGTTTGGTGATCACAAATTCTTTTAGCTTCTGTTTGTCCTGGAAGCTTTTTATCACTCCTATTTTGAATGACATCCTAGCTGGATAAAGTATTCTTTTTTTTTTTTTTTAAGAAAAAGTTTTTTACATTTTTTTTAAGATTATTTATTTGACAGAGAGACACAGCAAGAGAGGGAAAACAAGCAGGGGGAGTGGGAGAGGGGCAAGCAGGCTTCCCACAGAGCAGGGAGCCTGATGTGGGGTTCCGTCCCAGGACCCTGGGATCATGATCTGAGCCGAAGGCAGACATTTAACAACCGAGCCACCCAGGCGCCCCTGGATAAAGTATTCTTGGCTGCATATTTTTCTCATTTAGCACCCTGAATATATCATTCCAGTCCTTTCTGGCCTGCCAGGTCTCTGTAGATAGGTCTGCTGCCAGTCTAATGCTCCCACCCTTGTAGGTTACTGACCTCTTGTCCCGAGCTGGTTTCAGGATTTTCTCTTTGTCTCTGAGATCTGTAAGTTTGCTATTATACGTGAGGGTGTTGACATATTTTTATTGATTTTGAGGGGTGTTCTCTGTGACTCCTGGACTTGAATGCCTGTTTCCTTCCCCAGATTAGGGAAGCTCTTTGCTATAATTTGCTCCAGTATACCTTCTTTCTCTCTCTTTCTCTTTCCTCTTCTTCTGGGATCCCAATTAATCTAATATTGTTTTTGCTTTATGGTATCACTTATCTCTTGAATTCTCCCCTTGTGATCCAATAGTTGTTTATGTCCCTTTTTCTCAGCTTCTTTATTCTCCATCATTTGGTATTCTATATCACTAATTCTCTTAGAGCCTCCATTTTTATTGCATTTCATTAATAGCCTTTTTATTTTGACTTGGTTAGATTTTAGTTCTTTTATTTCTCCAGAAAGGGATTCTCTAGTGTCTTCTATGCTTTTTTCAAGCCCAGCTAATATCTCTATAATTGTTGTTCTGAGCTCTAGTTCCAACGTCTTATATCCATACTGATTAGGTCCCTGGCAGTACTGCCTCTTGTTCTCTTTTTTGAAGTGAGTTTTCCATCTTGTTGTTCTTGCAGAAAGTAGTCTCTTTTTTATTTGTAGAATAAAAAATGCAGCAAATAGAAAATTTGCCACAAATCTTTTCTTAGACCTCTGGTTGAGTTCACTGGTGTTCAGAATGATTTGATAGCTGTCTAGCTGAACTCCTGGGACCAGAAAAAAACTAAGGTCCCCTACTCTTCCACCATCTTGGAAAGTCCTGACCAACAATTCATTTTTGTGAACTGAGAAAAGTATCAACAAAAAATGCAAATATGCAAATGTAAATCATAACTCACAAATTATTTTAAAATATACTAACTAAAATAAATTTTACCTTTTTAACCAAATATTAGCTAAAACAAGTTCATATGCCTGTAATTACCAAAAATGTAATGAAATTTCTATGCAAATCTTAACCAATTTTCCAAAAGATTTTATTTATTTATTTATTTATTGAGAGAGAAGGAGTGCACAAGTGGGAGGGACAGAGGGGAGGGAGAGGAAAAAGGAGAGAAGCAGACTCTCCACTGAGCACAGAGCCCAACAGAGAGCTTGATCTCAAGACCTGAGCCAAAATCGGGCACATAACCAACTGAGCCACCCAGGTGCCCTCATTTTTAATTTATAAAATGTCTATTTTTAAACAAACACATGGGCACCTGGCTGGCTCAGTCAGAAGAACGTGTAACTCTTGATCTCAGGGTCATGAGTTTGAGCCCCACGTTTGTTATAAAGATGACTTAAATAAAAACTTTAAAAAAAAAAAACAGAAAATAGAAAAATAAACATATTTATATAATTTTACATCAACACTTCCAATTAAAAATTACATCCTGTTTTTTGTTATTGTGGTACTTTTTTTCCTTTCCTTTTTGGATTGGTTTCCCTCTCCCTGTCCTCACTTCTTTCCTGCCACACATTGTCCCATAACTCATATTAACAGTCTACCATATATCTGTCCAAATTTTTTTACTTTTTTATTTTTTAAAGATTTTATTTATTCATTTGAGAGAGAGAAACAAAGAGACAATTTTTTGTTTATTTTTTGTTTCTTTGGTTTTTTTTAAAGATCTTTTTTTTTTTTTAAGATTTTATTTATTTACTTGACAGAGAGAGGCACAGCGAGAGAGGGAACACAAGCAGGGGGAGTGGGAGAGGGAGAAGCAGGCTTCCCGCCGAGCAGGGAGCCCGATGTGGGGCTCAATCCCAGGACCCTGAGATCATGACCTGAGCCAAAGGCAGATGCTTAACGACTGAGCCACCCAGGTACCCCTTTTTTTAAAGATCTTATTTATTCATTTGAGACACAGAGATACAGAGAAAGAGCATGAGCAGGGGGAGAGGCAGAGGAAGAAGGAGAAGCAGGCTCCCTGCTGAGCCAGGAGCCTGATGTGGGGCTTGATCCCAGGATCCTGGGATCATGACCTGAGCCGAAGGCAGACGCTTAACCATCTGAGCCATCCAGGCACCCCTGTTTTTTGTTTTTGTTGCTTGTGCTTTTGGTGTCATATCAGAAAATCATTGCCAGGTGCCTGGGTGGCACAGTCATTAAGCGTCTGCCTTCGGCTCAGGTCATGATCCCAGGGTCC
>NC_138373.1:101066059-101071581 GCF_054177405.1 Leptonychotes weddellii
ACACACACACACACACACACGCACAGGTACTTGACTTCCATTTCCAACCTTAATCATGAGTGACAGAATTCCATCTCAAACTGAGTGACAGAATTCCAATATTCCCTCAGTTAGGGGAGGACTCAGAGATTCCTTCTCCATGTTAGCAATCATTTCAATGCCTCTTTCCCTCGCCCAAGCATTAATTGTCAGATGCTGCAATTTTTCTGTGGCAATTTCCCATTGGACAATTATTGTAACTAATTCACTCATTTATTAATTCATTCCACAAGTACTTATCAAGGTCTTCCTTTGTGTTTGGTGTTAGCATAGTATTGTAATGATTCAGAGAAGGAATCCTGTAACAGGGTAAAAATGTCTAAATAATCCATATTAGGTGAGATAAAATGATCATGTGACCAGCATAGAGAATATAGGGCAGGAGAACCAAGAAAAAGAAAGTATTCTCAGCTTCCAACAAACTGATTAGAGGCTGAGCATAGTTTAAAAATGGCTTTACCAATGGTCACCAGGCCACTTGTCCAAGGAAGAGGAATGGATTCCCAGAGAAGTGGTATCTGAGTTAATTCAGATCTTTCTATATTGTACTTCTTGTGGAATAAATGATATAGATTGCTTATCAAAATGTCCAACCCTCATTTTCTTAGAAAGAGAAAATAGGGGCGCCTGGGTGGCTCAGTTGGTTGGGCGACTGCCTTCGGCTCAGGTCATGATCCTGGAGTCCCTGGATCGAGTCCCGCATCGGGCTCCCTGCTCAGCGGGGAGTCTGCTTCTCCCTCTGACCCTCTTCCCTCTCATGCTCTCTGTCTCTCATTCTCTCTCTCTCAAATAAATAAATAAAATCTTTAAAAAAAAAGAAAATAGCGTGAGGTGAGTGGCTGCTTCAAGAATGTGCATGACCTCAGAGTCGGACCACCGCCCACTAAGGGATGGGGATGGGCAGTCCTCCCACCACCCCCCCAGAGGAGCTCACCAGGTGTGGTTCTGCTGTTGATATTCAGCCAAGATTGTCAGTAAATTGCTCACTGATGATTGGAAGAGTCCTATGCTGCTCTCTGACACCGATATCTCTATCACTCAGGAAGGATTTGGGAAAGCACTGTAAAAGAGTAGACTATTGCAGGAGCTTTGGAGTCAAGCAAATGTGGGTTCACAGCATGACTCCATCATAATCGCCTTGAATAACTGACTTAATCTCACCGGGTCTGTTTTTCCTCTGTATACAGGAGACAATAAGGCCTAACTTTAATGCTTGCTGTGATGAATAAGTGAATAAGCCAAGCATAGTGTGCAGTCCTAATAGGATCTTGGTTAAAGTTACCTTCCTCTCTTCTCTTGGGCCCTGATCTAGATGAGGAAGCAGTCCAGTGGTAACAGCGAAAACCAGACCACCTGGCTGATCCTGGTCAGCTTTGGGCAGTTGCAACACCTGGGCTTTCTCCCCTTCACCTTCTTTTTGGCCATTTATATGGTAACAGTTGGGGGCAACACCCTCATCATGCTGGCTGTGGCCGCCAGTCGGGCACTCCACACACCCATGTATTTCTTCCTCTGCCACCTCTCCTTGCTGGAGATTGGCTATACCTCCAACATCATGCCTCAGCTGCTGTGGAGCTTCCTGGAAGGGAGGGGAACCATCGCACTGGTCAGCTGTCTGGTCCAGTTCTACACATTTGCCTCACTAGCTGCCTCCTACTATCTGCTATGTCCTATGACCCTTATCTGGCCATCTGCCACCCCCTTCACTACCCTGCCCTGATGAGCACCTGGTTGTGTGGCTGCCTGGCTGCTGGAGCCTGGATCAGCGGCTTTTCCTTCTCTGCCTTCACTCTGGCCCTGGCAGCCCCTCTGCCCCTCTGCCCTGGCCGCAGGGAGATAGACCACTACTTCCGTGAATTTGCTCCAGTTGTAGGACTGTTCTGTGGAGATGTGGGGGTCATGTGGGGAGCCAGAGCGAGCATCTCAGGCTTTCTGATGCTGGCCCCCTTCCTGTTGATTGTGGCATCCTATGCCTCCCTCTTGAGGACTGTGCTGCAAATACCTTCAAGCCATGGTCGGCAGAAAGCCTTCTCCACCTGTTCCTCCCACCTCAGTGTGGTCGGGATGTTTTATGGCACCCTCATTGTGGTCTATGTAGCCCCAACAGACCACATGGCCCCCTTGCTCCGAAAGGCCTTCTCTGTCCTCTCCACTGTATTCACCCCTATGGTCAACCCCACCATCTACAGCCTCAAGAACCAAGAGGTAAAGGGGGCCCTTCATAGGCTCTGGGGACAGCTTATCCCAAGACATACTCCACTGAGAGGGATAGGGCAGCTATTGACTTGTTCCTCGATTCCAGCTTAACCCCTTCCTCAAAGTCTAGAGGACTAGAGACCGCTGTAATGAAAAGATAAATACTGTGGGATTGAAAACAGCTGTCTGACAAAATGAGGCAACTCCATTTTTCCAGCTGGAATGGGGTAGGGTTCAAAATCTTATGCCTGGTACAGGGCCTAAATATTATAGACACTCCACAAATATTAGTTGAAAAAAATGGATGGATGAATGAATGAATGAACGAATACGGAAAAGAATGCCAGAGGAAGGAGAGCACAACTCAAGGGGGGAATATTTGCAGATTATTAATCTAAGATGACAAGATTAAGGTTGGCAGATAGAGAAAGGAGGGGTAGGGAGATGGTAATAAGGACCAGAATTAAGATAAGATCTCATGACATGCTTCAAATGAAATCTCAGAAACACAGAGACAGACTTGGACATAAAGTATGTAGAGTCATGATGTAGGTGGTGATGGCACAAGAGCCACTTGGGAGAGGAAGGGTCAGCCTTTCATGCCTGTAGCCCAGGAGGCCAATTGGACCACTGCTCTGGGAGTTCCCATTAGTCCTCCTGTTGTTGATGTCAGACAAGTAGGAAGTAGGGGAAAGGTAAGAGATTAAATGAGAAGGAAATAAATTAAACCCAATGAGAGAATTCTGAAATTTTGCCTCTAACAGAAAATCTTTTAAATCTTTTTCTTTTTTGTAAGATTTTATTTATTTATTTGAGAGAGAGAGAACACAAGCAGGGGGAGGGGCAGAGGGGTGAGGGAGAGAATCCCAAGAAGACTCTGCACTGAGCACGAAGCCCAACCAGGAGCTTGATCTCAGGATCCTGAGATCATGACCTGAGCCAAAACCAAGAGTCGATGCCCAACTGACTGAGCCACCTAGGCACCCCTGAAGTCTTTTAAAAATGACACAAAAACATTTCTAATTTTTTTATTGGAAATATGTCAACATGTCTCAAGGTTGCCTGTACCAGAAAGATCTAGAGTAACTGTTTACAAATGAGGATTTCTAGGCTCTTCATCAGACCTACAAAATCAGAACCTCTAGAAATGGGGCCCAGGGATCTACATGTAACATGTCACAGATGATTCTCAGTGTAGCGAGAGGGCATGGCTACCAGGGGTGACAAGATAATAGGAAAATTGACCAAAAAAAGGTTGCGGGGAGACACAGTTCCTCGTGGATGTAAAGAGATGTAACCCTGAGTGATGGAAATCAGATAGACAGATAGATATACAGAAAGGGCCAGAGAAGATCTGAAGGAAAGTAGAAAACCTGGGTTAGCTGGCCCTGTCTGGGTAGGGTAGAAATATAGAGCAAGAAAAAACAAATAGAAAACTTCCCTGTCTGGGAGTGCCTCAGTGGCTTGGTTTCAGCTCAGGTCATGATCTCAGTCGTGAGATCAAGCCGCCTGTGGGGCTCCGCACTCAGCAGAAGTCTGCTTGGTTTACTGTCTCCCTCTCCCTCCGCCCCTTCCCCTGCTCATTCTCTCTCTCTCTCTCTCAAATAAATAAATAGATAAATAAATAAATCTTAAGAAAATTAAATGAAGTATATATAATAAAGTCCTCTATCTCTGTGCTTTGATTGGTCTATGACACATTTTAACAAACATTAACATCCTCCCTCACCCTCCTTTTCCTCAAGAAAGTCAGGAGACACCCTCTCCCTTCAGTCCTATCGCTGAGGGCCAGCCCTTCCCCTGAGTGGAAACTCGCTGCATATAAACATGAGCCACAGCTTCTCCTTCTCGACCCCTGGCATGAAAGGACTGAGACAACACTGGGAGGATGCCAGGTCATAGGAAAACTGGACCTAAATAGAGGAGAAACCCCAGGGGAGAGAGTCAGAGAAGGAAAGTAGAAAAGAAGAAGAGGAGGGGAAGGGGACAGGGAACAGGGAAATGACAAGACAGGGGAAGCAGAGGGATAATGAAAGGGAAAGTAAAAGCTGCAAGTGGAAGAGGTAAGACAGGGAAGAAAGGGGCACCTGGGTGGCTCAGTCGGTTAAGCGGCTGCCTTCCACTCAGGTCATGATCCCAGAGTCATAATCCTTGCTCAGCGGGGAGTCTGCTTGTCCCTCCCCCAAACTGGTGCTCTCTCTCTCTCTCTCTCAAATGAATAAATAAAATCTTAAAAAAAAAAAAAAGGAAAGAAGTAGGAGAAGCAAAGGAGAAAGGAAGGGTTCCAGAAACCTTTCCCAGATTCCTCCACTGGGACCACATGCTTATGTTCCTAATAAAAGGAAGCAGATTGGTTTTTTAATGGATTGTATTAAAATGTGTCAGTTAAGGGTGCCTGGATGGCTCAGATGGTTGAGCATCCGATTCTTGGTTTCGGCTCAGGCCATGATCTCAAGGTTGTGGGATCAAGCCCAGCAGCGGGCTCTGCTCAGTGTGGAGTCTGCTGGAGATATTCTCTCTCGCCCTCTGCTCCTCCTTCCTCTGCTCCTCCCCCTGCTCATGCTCTCTCTCTCTCTCTCTCAAATAAATAAATATCATCTTTAAAAAAAAAAGTTTCAGTTATTAATCGGACTTCAGCTCAATATTGCACGGTAAGTCCATGCTTTGAGATACCCTACCTACAACAAGCACACAGGAATAATTGAAAAAAATGCAAAAGGGAAAAATGTAAAAGGCATAGAATAGCTCAAAAACAACATAAATATCTCCATGGGCCACAAATGTAAGGAAACGAATCCTAAAAGCTGTGAATAGGTCTGAAGCCAAAGGCCTGCTCGATTCCAGGCTGAAGCAAAAGGAGAGGCAGTTCTGAGCTCAGCTGCTGCAGGGTCACAGAGACTAGAAGTTCTCCACCTGAAGCAGGAACTAGAGCCAAAGGCACTCTAGAAGGGAAGGGCTGAGAACAGGGTCTCTTTTCATTAAAGAGAAATGAAAAAAAAAACTGCTGCCTGCTATACCTCTGAGACAAATAATGCAAGATATGTTAAGAAAAAAAAAGAAGAAGAAGAAGGTAGCGGGAGGGGAGGAATGAAGCGGGGGAAATCGGAGCGGTGGACGAACCATGAGAGACGATGGACTCTGAAAAACAAACTGAGGGTTCTAGAGGGGAGGGGGGTGGGAGGATGGGTTGGCCTGGTGGTGGGTATTGAGGAGGGCACGTTCTGCATGGAGCACTGGGTGTTGTGCACGAACAATGAATCATGGAACACTTCATCTAGAACTAATGA
>NC_138373.1:101071681-101187700 GCF_054177405.1 Leptonychotes weddellii
AATCACCAGTTGGAAGATAAATTTACACTAGAGAATATTAAACTATCAAGAGTCTGAGAGAAAGACAAACACCATATGATTTCACTTATATGTGGAATCTAAAAAACAAAGTAAATGAGCAAACAAAAAAAGCCAAAACCAAGCCATAAATACAGAGAACAAACTGATGGTTACCAGAGGGGAGAGGAATGGGGGGATGGGCAACGTGGATGAAGGGGAGGGGGAAATACAGGCTTCCAGTTATGGAATGAATACTTCAGGGGGATGAAAGGCACAGCATAAGGAATATAGTCAATGCTGTGGGTTTTTGTTGTTCCTCTTGCTTTTGTTTTTTCTCCAAGTTTTTATTTAAATTCCAGTAAGTTAACATACAGTGTAATATTGGTTTCAGGAGTAGAATTTAGTGATTCATCACTTACATACGACAACCGGTGCTCATCACAAGTGCCCTCCTTAATCCCCCATCATACATTGAACAACCCCCCCACCTCCCCTCCAGCAACCCTGTTTGTTCGTAATAGTTAAGAGTCTGATTTTTGGTTTGCCTCTCTTTTTGCCCCCCTATGTTCATCTGCTTTGCTTCTTAAATTCCACATATGAGTGAATACAGTCAATGGTGTTGTAATAATGTTGCCTGGTGACAGATGGCAGCCACACTTGGGGTGAGAACCACATAATGTATGGACTTGTAGAATCACTATGTTGTACACCTGAAACTAATGTAACAATGTGTGTCAGCTGTAGTTCAAGCTTTAAAAAATACATTAATATTTAATACAGAAGAGAAAATCGTGAAACATCTGGGCAGAATTAAAACAAGCACAGATAGGGGCACCTGGGTGGCTCAGTCAGCTAAGCATCTGCCTTCAGCTGAGGTCATGATCCTAGAGTCCTGGGATGGAGCCCCATATCGAGTCCCATATCAGGCACCCTGCTCAGTGGGGAGTCTGCTTCTCTCTCTCCCTCTGCCCCTCCCCCTGCTCATGCTCACTCGCTCTCTCTCACAAATAAATAAAATCTTAAAAAAAAAAGGGGCGCCTGGGTGGCTCAGTTGTTAAGCACCTGCTTTCAGCTCAGGTCATGATCCCAGGGTCCTGGGATCAAGCCCCGCATCGGGTTCCCTGCTCGGCAGGAAGCCTGCTTCTCCCTCTCCCACTCCCCCTGCTTGTGTTCCCTCTCTCACTGTGTCTCTCTCTGTCAAATAAATAAATAAAATCTTTAAAAAAAAAAATCTTAAAAAAAAAAGCACAGATAGATATGTAAAAGAATAAATTGGAAAATTGGAAATGAAAAATATAGTCATTGAAATATTTGAAGACTCAATAAATGGAATAAACTCTAGACTTAACAGAGGTGAAGAGAGAATTCGTGAACTGCAAGATAATGTTGAATATTTCACCCAGAGTATAGCACAGAGAGGCAAAGAGATAAAAATACCAAAGATAGTACAAAGGTCTAGAGTTTAAATGGAAAAGCTCCAACATTTGCTGATAGGAGTTCCAGGAAAAACAGAATGGAGAAACTGAGGGGAAGAGTAACTTGAACAGATGGTGAGAATTTTCCAGAATTGAAAAGAGATATAAATTCTCATTAGAATATATTTAAAATACCAAACAAAATAAAGAAAATACAAATCCACACTTGGACACACCAAAGTGAAACTGCAGGATATTATAGATAAAGAAGAAGGTACATACAATTACATTCAGCATTTTCGAATAACAAAAATTGGAAACAGTCTAAATATTCATCAACAGAAGAATCACTACAAAACAGTGGCAATACAATGAAATACTGTAGAGTAGCTAATGTGAATAACAACAACAGCAAGTATCAGCATGAATAAACCTCGAAAACAAGTTGAATGAAAAATGCAAGGTGCAGAAAAATATGCACATTATTCAGCCATTTGTTTGAAGTTTAAAACCACACAAAACAATACATCTATTGTTTGTTGGTGCATACATGTGTAATGAAGACATGAAAACCTACATAGATGAAAACCAAATAGAAATAATACCCACAAATTCAGAATCCTCACCACCTCTCTAATAATCGCTTTAAGTAGAGGCTATTTATTCTCCCCAACCCAGGTGTATCTGAATCTAGAAGTAATCAATCTCACTCCTGGCACTTTGAGACCATCACGAACCCCTCCTTCTTTAAAGTCTCCTATTTCTTTGAGGCTTATGTATTCTGGCCATACACCTACCACCTCCCTTGGGTTATTCTCCCCCATTCCTTGAGAACACTGACATTTCATAGAATTTCTCTCCATCTCAAGATCTCCTATTCTGAGTGATTCAGACATCCATATGAGTGTCCTGTCCAATGCCTCGCCTCCCCAACCCAAGAAGCATCTCCTCTGATCCCCCATCAGTTACCCATCCTTACGGGCCCATCCTGGATCTTGCCATCACTCAGAACTGCTTCACCTCTAAAACCACAAACTCAGGTATGCACTTCTCTCACCAACCTCTTATTCTTTCAGATCACTTGTTCACTTGCTCCCAGTACTCCTATTTGGATTCCAATGAAACATTCAGTCCACTGACAGCCACTTCTACTGTATCTCTATGTAATAATCTCCTTCTATCTTCCTTTCCTTCCTTACCCAGATAAGACTCCATAGTCCAAAATATACACCACTTTTGCCAAAATCTTCCATTATCTTACCTTATTATCTTTCTGTCCACTTGCCTGGAAAAAAAAACAAAAAACAAAACTAATCCAAATGCATATTCTCATAGGTGTCTTTAAAGATCAACCCCCTTAACATGACTTGGCTCCTGAATGCCTCTGAACATAGACATGGAATTAATCTAATCAGTGACAGCCTGAGTAGATGGATAGCCAGACCAATTAGCTACCCTGAGTGAATATTGTAAATAAGTTATGCCTAGTATCCATTCCTTTATGTCTCCAAGTCAACATCATATAATGCCCTTTAACAGCAAAGGCTTGCCGGTTACTTTAAGACCTACAGAAACCCCCTTCTAGCACTACCTCTATTATTACTCTTGTGTGTCTTCTTAGAAAGTATTGATCTAGTGATAACTCTTCCTTCACAGTGCCTATCCACCGAACTGAAATCAAGACCTTGTGCTCTAATAATTACCAACTTTTTCTAACCATATATATCCCCTGTTAGTTCTGTTTCTCTGGAGAACCCTGACTAATTCAAGATGTTTGATGATCACTGATCACACAGATATTAGAGAGAATTCAGTATAATTGGGGTTTTAGATCTGATGACTTCTTGCAGACACAGAGATATTATGAACTTAGGCTCTAGTGGTCTCCTATTCAACCAATGGTTTACTGATTGCAGATGCCCGAAGATCCTCAATTTCTCCAAACTCAGTGATGCTCATCATGGGTCCCCCACTAGACCGAGTAGTAAAATACCTTCAGCCAAGCACAGATAATAAGCCAAAGTTCAGCAAAGCACACAGGGACAACCCCCGCTGGAGACATTCCAACAAAAGTACAAAGTTTGAAAATCATGCTTCTCTCTCTTACCAACTCCCTTCTCTCCCCCATTCCCCTCCTCCGCGCATTTGCCCAAATCCAGAACCCACCCCCACCAAAATGAGACTTTATTCCTGGTATTATTCTTGGTTACATTCCCTTCCCCAAAGGGGAACAGACTGGACCAGTTTGGGGAACTAGCCTTGGACAGCCATGTCCTTCCTGGCATAGATGCCAGCATGATTGCCCAATCAGAGATCCCTGTGTGCCGGAGGGTATAAGAGAAAACAGCATCTGGACATAGCAGACTCGGGTCCCACCAGCTACAGAAATAAGGTCTATTCTGATCATCAGCCTCCTCAGCTGCTTCTGTGCAGCATATGAGGCCAAAATCTTCTCCAAGGGTGAGCTGGCCCACGAACTGAAGACCAAGGGACTGGACGGCTAGCATGGCTACAGCCTGGCAAACTGTGAGCGAGAACGTTCTTTCTGTCTCTGCCCAAACAGACCTTCTTCCCCAGCCAAGCAATCTCTCCCTTTTCACTTGCTGATTTACTCATTTGTCAGGGTTCTCTTCCACTCCCAGACTGCTCTTCTTATCTCTGCCTCCACTGCCTTATATTCCTATCAGGATCTTCTTTTCTCTCTTTCCACCAGGGAATATTTTATCTATAATAAATTTTCTCCTGCTGTTCCCCCAAATCACCTTCCCACCCAGTGGCCTGGAATACTTCCTCGGAAACACCCCGAGACTCACCCAACATCTCTCCATCTTGCTCCCATCACCTTTGCTTTCATCTGCATCCTTTTTAGTCTCTGCAGCACAGTTGGTGTTGCCTCCCACCCTCTCCCCTGCCCTTCTGTCCACCAAAAAACAACCTACATCTGCTGCATTTGTCTAAAGTTTGTTCTATCCATGTCACAAGGGAGTTGGATGGGGACTGTGAGAACAGAAGGGGAGGCAGTGAGTGACAAGGTGCAAGAAGGACTGAGAATCTGTCACCCGCCTCATTAGTAAGAATACATGAAGCTATTTCAATTTCCCTTGAATATCTTCATTTTTCTTCACGCCAAATATACTCTTTCTCGTCACCCCCGCCCCCCCGCAAGGATGGCTTTGTAGGGCTTCCTTTCTAAGATCCTCCTCGATTATTTCTCCACCTCTTCCCTTCCATATACTTTGGGATATAAGCCAACGTGAATATACAAGGCAAGAGTTGGCTATTCGGCTGGGAGATGAGGCTGGGAAGGTAGACCGGGAGACAGACGGCAATCGATGGATTATTGGCCTTTCCAAACGCATTTATTTAACAAATTGTGATTACATACTTACCATGGGCTGATTATTGCTTGGGACTAGGAACACACAATGGATTATAAATACAAACCTAACACTGAGGATCTCATAGTCTTCTCGTTTCAGTCTCAAGGGACTTTCTGGCGGTTCTGGTGTAGCAGGAGTTTGGTCTCGTCGTGAAACAATCCCCCTTTTTGACCCACACCTTTTGCTCTCCCTGACACAGGGGTCTGCATGGCTCAGTATGAGAGTCACTTCAACACCCGGGCCATTAATAGGAAAAACGCTGATGGCAATATTGCCTACGGGCTCTTCCAGCTGAACAGCCAATGGTGGTGCCAAACAGCAACCAGCCCTCAGCAAACGCCTGCAGCACAACGTGCAGCAGTAAGGACTCGGTCCCCTCTGCGGGCTGGGGCAGGTGGGGCACATAAAACAGGCACTCCCTGACACCTGGCCCTCGGCCTGTGCTGGCGAAGCCCAGGACGGGGGATCAAGGGGCCCCAGACAGTCCTCACATCCAAAATCGGAGGAAGCAAGATACACCGACCCCTGACTAAGCCTCGCCTTCATGGGTCCCCATCCCTCAAGCCATGTTATCCCTCTCCTCGTCCACACACAGCCGCATCACCAGCCCACACACCCCCACGCAGCACGTCTCCTGAAGACAGAGGCTCTCCCTGGTCCCTCCGGTCCTGGATGCCCTCCGGGGAGAACAATGCTCAGAGGCGGATTCAAAGCAAGGCAGGAAAATCCAGGCAAATGGAAGGCAAACCCACAAAAGGGCTCCAGCGAGAGAGGGTTTCTGATTCAGGCTTAGTTTCCTCTGGAAATTCCCCTCAAAAAAGTATTGATCAATGAAACAGGAAAAGGGATTTTTCCCTCCCCACTCAGCCCCTTTTCCTTTCAGAGTTTCTGGATGACAACATCAATGATGACATCAGGTGTGCCAAGAGGGCTGTGAGAGATCCTAAGAGGATGTTCGCCGGGTAAGCAGAGCATGAAGGGCAGAGACCAGCCATTCTGCCAGGCATGGACCCTGACAGTATTTGGGATGCTGATAGAATCAGCAGCATCTCTGCTGTAGGATTCTCCCTGGGCTTTGTACGGAGTGGAGACTGTTCTCCCGACATGAACAGAGGCAGAGTAATACTGTAATGCGCTCACCCGGGGCATGCCTGCAGCACCGTCTCACGGGTTCTCAGACGGGCAAACCGTCCCTATCTGAGACTCTCCCACAGCATAAACTGACTCCAGCCTGCAGACCCTGCATTCCCTCTCAGCTGAGCCCCTATAGACTCCTGCCTCTGCCTCTGATTTATGCTGTGTTTCTCTATTCATAGGCGGGCCTGGGTAAAACACTGCAAGGGCAGGGATTTGTCCAAATACCTGGCTGACTGTAACCTGTGAGACGGTCACTGAGTATGGCTCCTGGAGAAGGTGGCCCAGAAGGCAGGGTAATTCTTCAAGGTTCTTGGAAGCTCTGAAATTCCCCTGCTCACTGCCTCCAAAATAAAAGTTACTCACTTTCAACTGTCTCAAGTATCATGTTTAAGGGCTGGGTTATAATGGAGACTTGATACCCGCTGTAGACAGCTGGAGGTCCTGTTCTCTCCAAGCTCATGGCTGAAGTTCCCCCTATCTCCTCTGGAAAGATAGTTAAGGAAAATCCTTTACTGAGAACTGCTTGAGGCTAAAATTGACAGTTGAATACAGCATTCTAGATGTGAGCTCTTATGAAATTCATTTATAGAGGTGACTAATGTTATTCTCCATCACCAGGAAGGAGAGTTCAAGATGAAAAAGAAGAAGAAAATTGTGGGAGAGTTTTGGTTTAGACGTAGAGAAGGACTGGCCGAATATCAGGATGATTATGTTGGCTGGGGTAAATGACTAAGCTGCTATAACAGAGTCCCCAAAATATGGTGTTCTCACAAAGCAGTCCATGGTGGGTAGACAGGCTCCTTTGTCCCACACAGACATTCAGAAATTCAGATTCTTTCCATCGTGCATCTCCACCATCCTCCAAAGCCGTGCTACTCAGAGTGTGGTCCACAGACAGGAGCACCAGCAACATCTGGATACTTGTTAGAAATGCAAATTCTTGGGCCCACTGCAGACCTACTGAATCCTTGTTTTAATCTCTGTTTTAATGGGCTCTCCAGGTGATTCTCATGCATTAAAAAAGAGATAGAGAAGCACTGCCCTAGGGTATTGTCCTACATGGACAATGCTAGATTGGAGGCACTCCCTGCTCTAAATTGCAGGAATGGAAGGCGCCTGGATGGCTCAGTCGGTTAAGCGTCTGCCTTCGGCTCAGGTCACGATCCCAGGGTCCTGGGGTCGAGCCCCGCGTCGGGTTCCCTGCTCAGCAGGGAGTCTGCTTCTCCCTCTGCCCCTCCCTCTGCTCGTGATTTCTCTCTCTCTCAAGTAAATAAATAAAATCTTTAAAAATTAATTAATTAATTAATTGCAGGAAGGGGAGTAAGTTTGGAGAAACACACATGCAATGTTTTAAGGTCCAGGCCTGGAAGAGGCACATACCACTTCCATTTCTACTCCAGAGACAGAATTTAATCACAAGCCATTCCCAGCTGCAAGGGGGCCTGGGAGATACGGTACCAGCTGGGCACCCTGGGTCCTGGTACAAATGCTAGTATTACGGGAAAAGGGGCAAATGGATTTGGATGGACAACTAGTAGTTTCTGCCACAGTAATGAATACTTCATTTAGTAAATTAAATCATAATCACATTCCTATGGTGTAAATGTTTCCAGATAACAGTATTTTTGTGCCCCACCATCCCTTTAAACTTATTCTGTGGGGTAGGTTCTTCTCCTGACTCTGTATTAAAAACTCAGGCGAGTACCATGACTTTTCTGGTCACCCTCAGGTAATGAGAGCACACCAACTGTCCTGGGAATTCTCCCCTCTCTCTCCAGCTCTTTTCTTGGCATCTCCAACATCTTTTATAGACTGAGGGCGAAAGATCAACTAAAGATGCAACACATATTCCCCACAATTTCCTTTCCTAATACTTGTGGTCTTACATTTCATTTTGAAATGTGATCTCTGTTGTTTTGAAGCCTCAGCTGAACCTAAACCAAAAAAGCCTCCCCTTTAACCTCCTGATACAATACCTTTGAACAGTTGACAGCGTCACTTCGGAGACCAGATCTGCTCTGAGCACACTCTGTGTGTTATAGAAGGACGCTGATAGCCACAATCCTGTCTTGCTGTTCCGGCAGCTGCCCGGATCCCTCTCCTTGGCTGGTTGCCGTCCCCATGGCTTAGCTCCAGCTGAAGGTTCCCAGGTAGGAGAAGAAAGCAGTGGAGGTACAGGTGGGTAAAGTGACAAGGAAATAAAGAGAGGCCAGCTTGTATTCTGGTACGAGGATCACACAGCTCTTTATCAGGGCTAATTCTCCCCCAGTTTTTCTGGAGGAAGTTCCCTGTATCTCCACATTCCAGGAGGCAGCAAGGTGGGTTCTCACAACCATCCAAAAACCCTGTCCCTTCCCATGCTAGAGTGAGTTATTATTCCCTACTCCTTACCCCTCCCTCCGTCACGTGATCTTCAGAGCACTACAACGAAACGAATGTTGAGCACTACACATGGATGTTGAACTTGGACGTGTGGTTTGCTTTGCCAACAGATGTGACACAAATAGGAAATTAAAAATGTGACTGCATGGTTTCATTTGGCCTCCTGTGCTCCCATGATTGCCAGGCAAGAGCACGCCTCAGGTACTCACCGTCCCCAACCCCCTCCCCCCAACCTGGGCCTCAGAATGAAACATGTGGAACACACTTGAACCCAGTCCGAATCCTGGCTCCTAAAGTAGAGTTCCTTCCCCCCTCCACTCGACCAAAAACCCACCAGACCCAGGAGCAGGAAAGAAAATACTGTTAAAAGCCACTGAGTTTTGGGGTGGTTTATGACACAAGAAAAAAAAACTGGGAAGCCTGGGTGGCTTGGTCCTTTAAGCATCTGCCTTCGGCTCTGATCGTGATCTTGGGGATCCCCGCATTGGGCTCCCCGCTCAGCGGGGAGCCTGCTTCTCCCTCTCCCTCTGTGATCTCTCTCGCTCTCACTCTCTCTCAAATAAATCAATAAAATATTTAAAAAAAAGAAAAAGAAAAAAAACTAATACTCTTCCCCATCCCTGTGTCTTCTCAGAGTGGTCCCCCTTACATGACCACCGCAAATCCTATCCCCACTTGGATTCCTATCCCCACTGGCAGGACTCTTCACTGTGAGGATGCAGATTCTGTACCTCCTTTGATGGATTTGCATTACATTTAGTTTAAATGTGTTTACTGAGCCTTTACTTAGTGGTTAATTGCTCTGAAAAGGGATTTATATGAGGGCCTTGCCCTTTATCATATTACAAACCCAGGGAGAGACTCTAAAGTCCCTGGAATAATCCAACCAGTAACTAATATAAATGGGCCCTTAATCAAAATCTAATATAGCTCCTTTCCTCTCCCTACATAAACCAATGAAGGGGATGTATACATAGTTTTCATAAATGTTGTTTAGGTATTTATGAAACAAAAGATTTGGGGGACAGCACTTCTTAGAGCTTTGGGTGCAGGATATTTTTATTCACCCCTGAAAATGCAACATTATTCTTTTTAATTCTATAAAAATCAACTAAAGAACAGTTGAGGCAATGTAAAGAAAAACAAAACCAGAGAGGCACCTGGGTGGCTCAGTCAGTTAAGCATCAGGTCATGATCTCAGGGTCCTGGGATCGAGCCCGGTGTTGGGCTCCCTGCTCAGAGTCTGCTTGTCCCTCTCCCTCTGCTGCTCCCCCTGCTTGTGCTCTCCCTCAAATAAATAAATAAAATCTTAAAAAAAAAAAAAAGGAAAAACAAAACCAGAAGACTCACACTACCAGATATATCAAGAACTATTACAAAACTATAGTAATTATGATAGCTTGGTATTGGGGCAAAGATAGGCAAATAGGGTGGAGCAGAAGGGTGACTCTCACAAACCTGGACAACTGATAAGACAAAAGTAGCACCGTATTGCAGTGGAGAAAGGATAACATTTCTTTTTTTTTTTTTTTAAGATTTTATTTATTTATTTGAGAGAGAGAATGAGCTAGAGCATGAGAAGGGGGAGGGTCAGAGGAGAAGCAGACCCCCCACTGAGCAGGGAGCCCGATGCGGGACTCGATCCCGGGACTCCGGGATCATGACCTGAGCCGAAGGCAGTCGCTTAACCGACTGAGCCACCCAGGCGCCCGAAAGGATAACATTTCTAATAAATGGTGCTCAATCCACTGCTGGTCTTGTTATCTTTCACTCATCTCAGAGCTCTCTGTAGCATTAGAAGAACAGGAACAGATGCACATCTATGATTCTAACCAGCTGTGAACTTTTCCGCTCATTTAATAAATAAACGTGTAACAGAAAGCAACAGAAGAAGTAATAGTAGACTTTTTTCATCATCCCAAAATCCAGATATAAACGGGACTTTGAAGTAGTTTGCCTCAGAGCGGCAGAATCAAACAAAACATCTGTCCTAAAAACCCGTCTTTTTTTTTTTCTTTGCTACACCAAAGGAAGCCGCACTACAAAGAAAGGCAAGCAATCATTTCGCCCCACAGCAGAGGAGACCCCAGGGTAGAGAACAGCCAGCAGAGTTCTTCTCTGGATGGGAAAAACTCATGCCACACACAATTAATGCTTTGATCTTGTACTGTATTATTTTATTCAAAACCAATAAGCTTCCTTTTCTCTAGAAAAAGGAGACTGGGTTTGTTGTTCGCATTTTTAGAAATCCTTGTTTGACCAATATTGACCTTCAGCTCAAAGGGAGGGAAAGAAATTTCGGACATCAGGGTTACAAACCCCTCTCTGACAAGTATGGCCAAGAGTAGAGGAACTTTTGAACAGACGCTTTACCAAAGAAGATATACTGACGGCAAATAAGCCTCTGATGAAAAGATGACCAACATCATTAATCACTAGGGAAAACCTGATTAAAATGACAGTAAGATACCACTACATCCCCATTAGAATTGCTAAAATTAAAAAGACTGACCATCTGAAGTGTTGACAGTGTTGACAAGGATGTGGAAAAATGAACTCTCATACACTGCTAGTGAGAATGTGAAGCGGTAAAACCATTTTGGCAAACAACATTCTAGTTTGATCCAGACATTCCACTTATGTGTTCATCCAAGAATAAAGGATATATGTGTGCATACAAATGCATGTACACAAGTGTTCACAAAAGTTTGATTTGTAGAAGCAAAACCTGGAAATAAGCTAAATGTCCATCAACATATAAGTGGATAAACAAATTGTAATATATCCATGTAAGGGGATGCTACCCAGCAATAAAAAGAAACTTGATACACACAATATAATTGAAGCTCAAAATAATTATGCTAAATGAAAGAAGCCAGACCAAAAACGAGTATATAATTCCATTTATATAAAACTCTAGAAAATGCAAAAACCAATCTATAGTGACAGAAAGCAGATCAGTGGTTGCTTTGGAACAGGGATAGAAGGAATTGGAGGGAGACACTACACAAAGACACAGAAAAGTTTTCAGAGGAATGGATATGTTTTCTATCTTTATTGTGATAGTTTCATACATATGTCAAAATCTAGCAAACTGTATACTTCGAATATGTGCAGTTTATTCTATATCAATTATGCCTCAATTAAGCTGTTTAGGGGCACCTGGGTAGTTCAGTCAGTTAAGTGTCTGCCTTTGGCTCACATCATGATCTCAGGGTCCTGGGATCAATCCCCACATCGGGCTCCCTGCTCAGCGGGTAGTCTGCTTCTCCCTCTCCCCCTGCTTGTGCTCTCTCTCTCTCTCAAATAAATAAATAAAATCTTTAAAAAAGAATAAAATAAAGCTGTTTAAAGAAATAAAACTGGAAAGGGTCAACCAGAGGCAAGACAATAAGATATAAATCTCAAAACTGCACTCTACCTAAAAGGAAAGAGGTTGAGCTAAAACTTCAGAGTTAATATCCTACACAACTGGGATAATTCATTACAAGAATACAGACTTGTATAGGGCACCATGTGAAGCGATCTTACTCATGAGTCTCTCTAGATTCTTACACCAACTCTGACACTAATTACTTGGTGTTATGGGTTGAATTGTGGCCCCCAAGAAAGATACATAAAAGTCCTAACTGCCAGTACCTTGGAATGTGAACTTATTGGAAACAGGGTCATTGCAGTTGTAATTAGTTAAGACCCAGTCATACTAGAGTAGGGCAGGTCCCTAACCCAATATGACTGGTGTCCTTATAAGATGACAGCCATGTGAAGACAGAGAAATACAGGGGAAATGACTTGTGATGAAGACAGATTGGAGTTATGAAGCTGCAAGCCAAAGAATGTCAAAAATCGCTGGCAAACCACCGGAAGCTAGGAAGAGGCAAGGAAAGTTTTCCCTGACAGGTTTCAGAGGGAGCGTGGTCCTGCCAACACCTTGATTTCAGACTTCTGGCTTCCAGAACTGAGAGAATGAATTTCTGCCCCTGCATTAGCGGGGGAGGTGAGAGAACCTATTGCTTTAAGAATGCCCTTCTGCCTGCATCTGACCCTTTGCCACAGCTATTTAGGACGTCTTTCTGCTTGTTCCACTCCTTACTCCGTCCTCGCCCCTAAGTTACAGGATATCCCTCCTTTGTCAGCGTTCATTGGGATTGCTTATACACTACGGTCAGAATTACTGCTGCTGCTGTTGGTCCCGCTTCCCCCGGCCTACACTCCTTAGCGCCTCTATGTGCCAGGCGCGGTTGCATCTCCATCTTCACCTCACAGAGAGAGGCCTGCCTCTCTACCTCTGCCACGCTCAGCCACTGGCAGGAGCAAGCTGTGCGAATCCCGACTTGGTGTGGACATGGTGTTGTGGCAGGGAGGAGAAAGGCGTAGCTGAGAGCACTAAACTACAGAATTTGTGCTGGTGATTTTAGCACTTGCCTTCAAGGGGATCCCTGACACCGAGTAGCAGATCTCAGGTGAGGAGAAGCTGCCATCAAGGGGAACCGATGGAAAAAAGGATTGCTTGGAGTTTTAAGACTCAGTGCTCTGGAATGAGGGTGTGAGATGAGATGGGAACCAATTCCCTCTCATACTACAGGACGAGCACAGAAAGAGCAGGAACGATCTAGCTAGCTGAGTATCCCAAGAGCCTAGCACAATACCCGCACCATTAGTAGGTGCTCAGTAAAGGTCCTAGGTTCTAGGTCCATTTACTTATCAATTAATGCTCAGATACAAAGCAAGTGAGAAGCAGGTGGTAGAGTAAAAGTGTGAAGGGAAGAAAATAAAGTCATGAATAGGACATATAGAGGCTTTAGGTAGTACTGGAAGCAAAATGAGGTACTCCCACCAAGACCTATACATGGGGGTATGACTGACCCTAAAGAATTTAACCAAAAATAAATAAATAAATAACGGATCCATAATGGACCACAGAAGACACATGTAAAGGTACCATAAAAATACAGAATGGCCCAGGCAAGGTTGACAAACATTTATTGAAGATCTTAACATTTTGTTTGTTTTTGACAGCCTTAGCATGACCTTTGGAGTCCAGGGGTAATGCAGATAAGAGACCACATAGCATGCAAAATATTAGGATATTATATTGCTGCTGGACACCATGGAAAATAGTACATGGTCTAAAGTGCCCATTTTCGGGTGCCTGGGTGGCTCAGTTGGTTAAGCGACTGCCTTTGGCTCAGGTCATGATCCTGGGGTCCCGGGATCGAGTCCCGCATCGGGCTCCCTGCTCGGCAGGTAGTCTGCTTCTCCCTCTGACCCTCCTTCCTCTCATGCTCTCTCTCTCTATCTCATTCTCTCTCTCAAATAAATAAATAAAATCTTTAAAAAAAATAAAGTGCCCATTTTCAACACACATTAGTTGCATAAAATCCCATTCTCATTACATCATTCCAACCCTTGTCCTGTCACCATGACATTCATGGGAGAAAGCCTGACACTGCAAACTTCACACCTCATTCAGAGTCTCTTGGCAAAGTTCTTCCCTATTTCTTACAATCTCTGGGCATCTGAAGACCTTCTGCTCCACGTCTTGGCGTCAAAATTCCCTCCAGGCCCATCATCAACAAAAGAATACCATAAAGCTGAGCCATGAATGAGGGAAAGGTGAAGGGGTAAGTGTTCTAAAACAAAGAAATACAGGCTGTCACTGGGTCCAATCTTTAAGAGATAATGCAAATACATACACTTACATTTTTTAAATGGAATAATAAACTATAAAATTTATATAAGTGATTACGTATAAGGTGAAGAGGAGATAGACAAGAAAGGCAAGGTATATGCTTTTTAAAAAATATGTTTTGCGTCTGCCTTCGGCTCAGGTCATGATCTCTGTGTCCTGGGATTGAGTCCCACATCGGGCTCTCTGCCGCTCCCCCTGCTTGTGCTCTCTCTCTCTGACAAATAAATAAATAAAATCTTTAAAAATATATATGCTGTTTTATAATTTTGACTATGGAATCATATAACATTTTATATAATTATAAAATAACTAATTTTTAAACAAGCCCTAAAAATATAAAGGCACTGAAGTGTTTATCCACCTGGCAAAATAATCATCCAAGAAGGAACTATTCCAAAGTGACTTTAAAATACTGTAATTTTACTGAATATCCCTAGCAGGACCTACCCGAAGAGCAAAAGATCTGCAAAAATGTCTTCACTATTTTCACTGATCATATTCTAGTGATAGTGTTGATATTGTTATTCTGAAATTTTTATGTTTACAAGGTATAATAAAGCAAATGTGCAGTTAGGTCATATTCTAACTCTATCATCCTTGGTGCCCTTGAGAACAGAGATGGGCAACATGAGGGAAAACAATGTACAAATGTAAGATAGAAGAGGTTAAGTTAAAACTGTTTAATCCTGAATTTGAATTAGAAGTGTCATTATGAAACCATGAGCATTGTAACTTTTTGAAAACAGAGGAAAAGAATTATTTCCTAATTCTGTCTAGAAACAATGACCAGTCTAGTATCAATGGGCATCCCTGGCACTCAGATT
The DNA here is from genome assembly GCF_054177405.1 of Leptonychotes weddellii. Lineage (NCBI taxonomy): Eukaryota > Metazoa > Chordata > Mammalia > Carnivora > Phocidae > Leptonychotes > Leptonychotes weddellii. Next base: position 101,086,512 of record NC_138373.1, read on the forward strand.
GTGAAACACGATGTCCTGTTAAAAAAAGAACCAGGCTCCCGGCAGAAATGGGTGATTCTAGGTTTGGAGATGGAAATAAATGAGATAAGCCTAAAACATCTTGGCATGTAAACAGCAAAGAAACTATCAAAGACTACTGAGGTCACATCAAAAGGACTCAAAAGTCAATTTAAAGAACATCCTTCTGGGCAAAGACAACATCAGTATTATTAATAAGGATTTTAACTGTAATGGACTAAAACATATCGAAGATGCTTAAATCCTTAAGTTTGTAACAATAATTTTTAAAACCCCACTTGAGGGGCACCTGGGTGGTTCAGTTGGTTAAGCAACTGTCTTCAGCTCAGGTCATGATCCCAGGGTCCTGGGACTGAGCCCCACATGGGGCTCTCCCTGCTCAGCGGGGAGCCTGCTTCTCCCTCTCCCTCTGCCACTCCCCCTACTTGTGCTCTCCTGCTCTCTCTCTCTGTCAAATAAATAAATAAAATCTTTTAAAAATTTTTAAAAACCCTACTTGATTTCTTTTAGAGGCTGCTAATGAACAAACTCATTATTTTTAAAAATAGTAAATGGAGAAAAAGAAGGAAACATTTATCCTGCCTTTCCTATGCAAACTGTACCACTGGCTAAACAAATAGTAGATAAGGAGAAATTTCTCTTTGTAGAAGTTTCCCAGATAATATATGAAGGAGAAACAAAGGTAGAATATCGTCATTTTATAACTCCTAATGAATCAATAGATCTAGGCATTGAGCATAAAATGGCTACTATAATCACAAAAAAGAGAGACACCCAGACATTATGTGCCTCCTGGTGGAAGAACTCAACACAGTCTCTGAAGCAGACTTCCCAAAATAATGAACTGAAATCTGATTAAGCCTCTGGACTCAACTGCCAATTTGCAGGAAATACAGATGACAGAATAACATGTTAAACTGCACTATGGAGATGTAATCAACTAAATCCAGACTGTGAAATCTCTACAAGAGAGAAAACCTATTTTCTTTCACAACAACAATAAAATTGGGAGAAGAAAAAAAGGAGTAACCTATGGAGTAAAAGAAGTTTATAAGACATATCAACTAATCATAACACATACACTTTATATGGATTCTGATTTAAATAATCACCCTATAAACACACACACACACACACACACACACACACAAGAGCCCAGAGAATCTCAGAGGACAGACATCTTAAACCTTATAAGCAGCCCCAGTGGGGATGGGTGGAGATAAACTGATAACCTCTGAAGGAATAACAGCAATAGAAGCCAGAAGATAGTCTGGAAACAAAACAATTAGCAAGACTAGAATCCTATACAAAATTTCCTTCAAGAATAAAGTCAAAATAAAGAAAAATTCACCCCAAGATGGAAATGGTCTAAATGTTTCAGTTAAAAGACAACTATTTAAGGGGCACTTGGGTGGCTCAGTCGTTAAGCGTCTGCCTTCACCTCGGGTCATGATCCCAGGGTCCTGGGATCGAGCCCCACATCGGGCTTCCTGCTCAGCGAGCCTGCTTCTCCCTCTCACTCTGCCTGCTGCTCCCTCTCACTCTGCCTGCTGCTCCCCCTGCTGTGCTTTCTCTCTGACAAATAAATAACTAAAATCTTAAAAAAAAAAAAAAGTGGGTAAGATGGACATTGAACTTGGACACACCCAATATTCAACATCCTAAATCCTTTGTTCTTGTGAAGCTGATATTGTTGCTTTATATGTGATAAAATAACAGATAGGCACCTGGGTGGCTCAGTCGTTAAGCGTCTGCCTTCACCTCGGGTCATGATCCCAGGGTCCTGGGATCGAGTCCCACATTGGGCTCCCTGCTCTGCGGGGAGCCTGCTTCTCCCTCTCCCACTCCCCCTACTTGTGTTCCCTCTCTCGCTGTCTCTCTCTCTGTCAAATAAATAAATAAAATCTTAAAAAAAAAAAAAGACAACTATTTAAGAAAAAGATAATTATTAATAGTTAAAAAAATAAAACCCAACTATACGCTGTTTATACTACTAACACTGAAAATGAAAATACAGAAAAGTTTAATCTAAAATGATGGTATGGACCCTAAGCTTATCATGGGGATCATTTCATAATATATAAAAATATCAAGTCACTATGATGTACATCTGAAATCAATAGGATATTGTATGTCAGTTATACTGCAATTAAAAATAAAATGACAAAAAGATACATGCAAACATTAATTGAAAGAAGTGACCATATATATATATTAATATTCAGGTAAAATATACTTTAAGGCAAAGCATTATTAGACATAAAAATAATAGATTTTTGAGGCAGAAAGAAAGTAGGAAGAAATAATCAACATAAAATCACAATTAATAAAATAGAAAAAAAAACAAAAAATAACAACTTAATCCAAAGTTGGTTCTTAAGAAAGACAAAGGAAATTGATAAACATCTGGGGAGACTAAGATAAAAATGAAGAATGCACTGATAAATAACAGGAACAGGAAAAAGAGAATCACTAAATATGATTGTCTTCAAATAGATAAGATTATATTACAAACAACTTTGTAATAAATTTGAAGATTTTATGAAATGGGCAAATACTTTAAAAAAAGTGTAACTTACCAAAACTGACACAAGAAAAAACAGTAAATTTAACATTTACCATTAAATAAATTGAATCAGAAAATAAGTATCTTCCACAAAAAGCAACAGCAACAACAATGAAAAAAATCCCTGCAGCCCCATGTCTCCATAGCCAAGATCTGCTAAATATTCAAGAAAGAAATAATTCTAAACTTACACAAATTATTCCAAAGAATGGAAAGAGGTAATAGAAGCCCAACTCATTTTATGATGGCAATAAAACCATGACAGTAAAATAAGAAATGAAAATTACTGGCCAATTTCACTTATAAACCCAGATGCAAAAATCCCAATACATATGAAAATTAAATCTAGGAATCTAGAAAAGAGTAATAAATTATGACCATTTAGGTTTATACAAGGAATACAATGTGTTTAAAATTAGAAATAAATCTATGTGTTTCAACATATTAGAGATTAAAGAAAAGTCATAATCATCTCAATAGATGGTAGAATTTTTCTAATAAAACTCAGTATCAATGTGATTTTTTTTTTTTTTCACTTAGCAAACCAGACATAGAAAGGAAATTCATTAATCTGGTACTAGCTACAAAATAAATGTTCCACAAATTTTTTATTTTTTTTTTAAGATTATTTTTTAAGTAATCTCTACACCCACCATGGGGCTGGAATTTACAACCCCAAGATGGAGAGTTGCACACTCTACCAACTGAGCCAGCCAGGTGCCCCAAATTTTTAAAATCCAGTTCCTTCTGAATCCAAACAAACCCCATTCATTTGGCCACGTTTTAATGCTTCATTTTCAAATAAACCCAAGAAGTTGAATATGGCTGGAAAGTAGCACATGAGAGAAAGAACATTCTTTGAGACAACAGTCATTAGATAATTAAGGTCAGATCATGAAGGGTCTTAAATGCCATGCTAAAGAGGTTGGTTGTTTTCCTGAAAACAGTGAGGTGCCACTGAAGGTAAGAGGTTGGCATAAACAGTAGAATGATCAAATAAAGCTTCTTTCAGAGAATCATTCTGGCTGCAGTATAGATTTAAAAAGGATAAGACTTCAAGCTGGGAGATAAGTTTTCAAGAGAGAGAACAAGGGGTCGCAAGTTCCAGTGCCTGTAGGAGCCAGACATAACATGAATGAAGTGGGCCAGTTCCAAGACAACAGGGAGAGGTGAGCACTGCAGAAAATGAAAAGCACGTCACTAAAAAAAAACCACTATTCAGCTCCAGTCAATTGTTTTCATGCAAGAATATTGCCCAGTATTGCTAGACCTTCCAAACAGTCAAGAAAATTTTAATGTAACTTTCTCATCTTCAAAATTGTGCAAAAACAAAAAAAAACCACACACACACACAAACCAAATATGGGCCGTATCTGGTACAAAAGTCATCAGCTTGCAACCTGTGGCTCAAAATAAGGTAATGTCAGTAGAAATGAAGAAAGAAAACAAACTCAAAGGGGTGCCTGGGTGGCTCAGTCGTTAAGCGTCTGCCTTCGGCTCAGGTCATGATCCCAGGGTCCTGGGATTGAGGCCCGCACTGGGCTCCCTGCTCAGCGGGGAAGCCTGCTTCTCCCTCTCCCCCTGCTTGTGTTCCCTCTCTCGCTGTGTCTGTCAAATAAATAAATAAAATCTTAAAAAAAAAAAAAACTCAAAGGATATTATGAAGGAAGAATTGTGATAGTGATCAGTTGGGTGTGGGCAGAAGAGACAGGTAACAATGGATGACTTCCAGATTTCCAGTTTGGTCACTGGGTGGATGGTATGCCATTCACTAAACCGTGAAACACAGGTAGATAGCTATAGCTAATCAGCAGAAGGAATGTTAAGACTGGGAAGACAGAAGTCATTTTCAAGCTGTTTGCCTGGGTTCTTTACCCACCAACACTCCCACTGCTACATCTTCAGCTCAGCTGCATCAGTGATACCTGGGCAAGTGATGAAAACAGGAAAAATCAAAGTGACATCTGGAACTAAGCAGACTAAGTCTGAGAAAAGTTGGGTAGATATACCCATCAAATGGAACCATCCACGGGGGGCTAACAGTGAGGTCGGTGGTATTATCTGATGATGCCAGGATGGGAACAGTCCTGGTGACCTAGAGTTACAACCAAAGTGACCAATCATTGCAGGCTGTGAGATCTGGGCAGCTGAGCCAGTTGGGGACCTCAAAGTGTTAGGAAAATGAAGTAACAGGGAATCCAGAAAATACCCTCTCCACTTAGAGGAAGCTAGATTTCAAAGATTGAGACTATGACCTCTTACCCATTACACACCATCCATGGTTGCTGGAATCTGAAGGCATTAACCTATCTTTATCCCAACCACATACTGGTCACGAGACTTCCTGGAGAAAGGAAATTCTGCCATTTGGGACAATATACATGTACCTTGAAGACATTATGGTAAGTAAAATAAGCCAAAGACAAATACTATATAATCCACCTACACATGGAATCTAAAAAAACCAAAGAAAGAGAGAGCAGATTGGTGACTGCCATAGACAGGGGGTGCGGATAGGGGAAATGGGTGATGGCGGTCAAAGGTAAAAACTTCCAGTTACATGATGAATACATTCTGGAAAAGTAATTACAGGCTGAAAAAAAAGTTAACAACCTAAATGGGAAGTAAGAGAGCCAAAGGGGTTTCTTAAAAGGAGGCCTCCTTCACCTGCAGCACAGAAGCACTCACAGCTGAGTAGCAGGCTGAGGATTTAATGAGTTGAATTCCAGAGAAGCTTAAATGCTCAAAGTGGTAGTTATGCTAAGGTCAGGAGCCTGATTAGAAAAACTTGGAACCCTGAAGTATGGTATTAAGACATCTGGGTGGAAGCTCCCAAGGATACTGGCCCTGCAGACGTCCATGAACCCTGTTTACAGAGGTGGCCCATCACTCCCTATCAAGAGCTAGCACTTCCCCCATGCAGAAGACTCTCTTAAAGAGGGCCATCCTCACAAAACGTGTCCTCTTCCTGGTACAGAGATGCCTCCACCTCATTTCTTTTCTGCCAGGCCAGTAACTAGGGTTAAATCCCAGCATAACCCAGCTGGAAATGCACTGGGCCTAATAAGGGAGTAAAGAAATTGTACCTCAAAGAACTCTAAGAACCAGCTAGCAGGTGTTGGTAGAAGGCAGGGGAATACCCCTGGAATTGGATCTTGAGAGTGCTTAATCAAGGGGACCAGAACATAAAATTGGGTTAAGAAGTCATTGACTTAGAAGCATGTTCTCAGTACTCAGGATTTAACACCTTGGCCAGGAGCCTAGGGAATGGGGGTAAACTAGCTGCAGGAGTGCCTTTCAGAAACCAGGGGGAAAAAATGGCCAACACTCAGCAAAGTGAAAATGCTGGAGTTGCCCTGGCAAAGGAATCAAAAGGTACAGGGAGAATATGCCAGTGCCTCTCTGCAGGCCAGGACTGAACATGGTAATAGCCACGAAGATCACAGGGCTACTAAATAATTAAGTCAGGTGGGCAGCACTTGTAACAAAGGTCAAGGGACAATTACAGGCATACCTCATTTCACTGTGCTTCACTTTATTGCACCTCGCAGATATTGCATTTTTTACAAATTGAAGGTTTGTGGCAACCCTGCATCAAGCAAATGTATTGGCACCATTTTCCCAAAAGCATTTGCTCACTTTGTGTCTGTATCACATTTGTACATCTTCCAAGATTTCATTATTATATATGTTATGGTAATCTATGATCAGTGATTATGACTTGCTGAAAGCTTAGATGATGGTTAGCATTTTTTTGGCAATAAAGTATTTTTTAACTAAGTTATGCACTTTTTAAAGACATGTTATTACACACTTAATAGATTATTGTACAGTATAAACATAACTTTTATATGCACTGGGAAACCAGAAAATTCACCTGACTTGCCTTATCGAGGTATTTGTTTTTACTACAGTGGTCTGGAACCTAACCTACAGTATCTCCAAGGTATGCCTATAACAGACAACTTCTAGCATAGGTAACTCAATCCTAAGTGAACTTCTATTTTAATCCTATCTTTAGATTCATCATCAAAATTATCTTGACAGGGCTCCTGGGTGGCTCAGTCGTTAAGCGTCTGCCTTCGGCTCAGGTCAGGATCCCAGGGTCCTGGGATCGAGTCCCACATCGGGTTCCCTCCTCGGCGGGAAGCCTGCTCTCCCTCTCCCACTGCTTGTGTTCCTGCTCTCGCTATCTCTCTGTCAAATAAATAAATAAAATCTTTAAAAAAAAAAAAATTATCTTGACAGTTTATGCCTATCTCTGTGATCTAGCATCAGGCTCAACTTCAATGGAAGTTTTACATACATACATTCCTAGCTCTAGAGAACTTTGAGATGATAATCAGACATCAACTGGGAGAAAGAAATCCAAGTGGGAGTACGAGGGCACAGAGAGCAGGATGAATAGAAGGAAGATGTTTGGAACTGGTAGGCTTTAATAAGAAAGTTCCACCCCTTTCCACTTACTTCTTACAGGTTTTTATCTTATCCTCCAAACCAAACCAAGTTACTGAAAATGTATTTAATATTTGGGATGGAAATTTACCTCTCCTGTTTTCCCCTTCCCCATCAGAGACAACTCCCAGGAACCCAAAAAATATATATACACATTCAAATACAAAGAAAACATGCATTCAAGTGATTGTTTTACATTTTCGTAACATTTTAACATTTAATAGAAACTATATACAATTTTTTATTGTATCTTACATAAGATAGCCACTACAGAAATTTACATAGGTTAGAAGCAAGATGGATGGTTAAGGAGGGCCCAGTCCTGTGGGCTATTCTCAGAGGTTATAGGTCAGAGTTTAGTGGAAGAAGGGGTTCAGATTACCAATCAGGTGAGAGGTGAAGAAACGCTAAAACACAGGCCATTGGAAAGAGATAATCAGACACTGGGTTCCATTAATATCCCAAGGGAACACCTCTCCTACCTAAACACATATGTGTATTTGTGCCTGGACTTGGGAATTCCCATTACAAAGATCTCTCTCCCCTTAGGCGCAATCCCAAATACTCTCTCAATCCCAGCAGCTCTGACAGGAATCACCTCTCTCTCTTCCTTGCGCAGAGTGGGAAGACACTATTGGTCCCTCCCCCACAAATATGGTTTATGTTTGACTAGAGCACTCAACCCAGAGGAAAACCGTCGTAGTCTGAGTTGTCCTTCAGTGAGAGACAGTCATAAATACTTGTTTAAAGAATGGAAAATTCAAATCCGCCAAAGTCAAATGGTTCCCCAAACAAATTATCAACTGATAGAAGAGGATTCTGGCTTCCCATTTGCAGTAGCCACTCCGCTCTGAGGCAGTGGTGCAGAGGCTTTCTCAGAATTTCGAGACCCCTGTGATCTGTACCCATCTCCAGCCATCTGCATCTGGCCCTGTTAAAAGAGAAGTCACTTTGGTTACAAATCCATTCATTATGGTCTGAAACATGAATCTGACTTACCAAGATCAAGACAGGAGAAATACAGTTAACTCTGAGACGTTACTCTTCCCCATACTTAACTATCCCTGACCCTTGGAGTCAGCAGTCATGACATGTAGCATTCCTAAGGCCCTCCCAACAAGAGGGAGAACTGTGGGTTGTTTCTTCCGATGAAACAGCCATTCTCTGCTGAGGTTCCAGAACAGCCAGATCACAGGAAGACAGTCCTTTGGGCCTCTGCTTGAAACCAACAGCTACAGTACAACTGCTAGTCTTCAGTCAGGGCCACCAGTACCCCACCCAAGGCTCAAAGAAGCCAAATCACATTACTTGTCCTTACTCTATGATGAAAACAATTCCCATGCTGAACTCTCCCTTTCAAATGAACCATTTATGTAGATTCCTTGTCTTAACCTCTTCTAGTTAACTAAACAAACATGTGTCCTGCTCTCTGAGATTCTGAGCCTAGTGGTGTTCTCTCTAAGGGCCCAACTGGAGAACTGCCATCTGGAGCACCCCTACAGTCTACTCATGATGACAACCCCACTCACTGGGAGTACATGCTAGCCATAGCCAGCAGGGAGACCTGTGCCTGGATGGGGTTGTCCTTCACTTGCCAGAATATCCACTGGGCCTTCAGCAATTTCTTTGACTGAATGATCTTCAAGGGTTAGTGAAGGATCAAAAAGTAAGGGTGAAGGAGGGCACTGCATACCATCACCCACAACATCCAAGTCCTAGGAAAAGAAAGAGAGAAGCCCATCAGCAAAATCAAGGGAACCAATAAACTGAAGCTGGCATATTTTTCAACAAACCTCAAAGCAATTTTCCCATATTTCCCTCACCCCCTTCCTACCTTTAATCAAAAAAAGATTTTCCCAGAATGTCCAACAAATGGAATAAGATCCAAAAGCACTAAGAACTTTTGCTCGCTGCTGAGTATAAAGCACAGACCACTATACTAGCTTTAATAAAAAAAAAGTATTTTCAAAGAGAAAAATTCAGAGACAAAAGGTAGAATAGTAGCTACCAGGGGCTGGAGGGAGAGAGGAAGCAGGAATTATAGTTCAATGGGCACACACAGTTTCAGGACTGACAGAAAGTTCTAGAGATGGACAATGGTGACAGCTGTGCGATACTGTGATTGTACTTAATACCACTGAATTGTACACGTAAAAATGGTTAAAACAGTAAATTTCATGTTTTACGAATACTTTACCAAAAAATTTTATTTAAAAAAAGTGTATTCCTTCTAAGACTAACTGTAGTCACCATCTAAGTTCACCAGTGGTGAATCTAATATGGACAATCAGAATAATCACAAACTAAAATAAAATATTACTTTAAAAGATTGGACAATATGCAGGGTGCCTGGCTGGCTCAGTCAGTAGAGCATGCGACTCTTGGATCTCAGGATTGTAAGTTCAAGCCCCATGATGAGCAAAGAGCTTACTAAAAAAAAAAGACTGGACAATATGAGATTGCTTGATTAATGTCTTAACAGTCACAGTGAGCTAGGAAATACTATTCTGATTAAGTCCCTATCCCCACCCAGAAATCCCTAATTCTTAAACAAAACATACTTCAATTGCTCTTTAAAAAGGCAGGGGGGGGGGCACCTGGGTGGCTCAGTTGGTTAACCGTCTGCCTTCGGCTCAGGTCATGATCTCAGGGTCCTGGGATGGAGCCCCATGTCAGGCTCTCTTTTCAGTGGGCAGTCTGCTTCTCCCTCTGCCTCTGCCCCTCCCCCCGCACTCCTGCTCTCCCCTCTCCCTCCCACTCTCTCAAATAAAACCTTTTTAAAAAATTAAAAGAAAATTTAAAAAAAAGAAAGAGGGGCACCTAGGTGGCTCAGTCGTTAAACGTCTGCCTTTGGCTCAGGTCCTGATCCCAGTGTCCTGGGATTGAGCCCCGCGTCGGGTTCCCTGCTCAGCAGGAAGCCTGCTTCTCCCTCTCCCACTCCCCCTGCTTGTGTTGCCTCTCTCTCTATAAAATAAATAAATAAAACCTTTCAAAAAAAAAAGAAAGTCATATTTCAAAAAAACTATGTTCTTCCAACTGAACGAGCCATTCCCACTGGGATGCTGAATGGCTAACAGACCACAGAAACACATTACTCAGGGAGCCTGGGTGGCTCAGTCGTTAAGTGTCTGCCTTCAGCTCAGGTCATGATCCCAGGGTCCTGGGATCTAGCCCCACATTGGGCTCCCTGCTCAGCAGGGAGCCTGCTTCTCTCTCTCTCTCTCTCTCTCTCTCACTCCCTCTGCTTGTGTTCCCTCTCTTGCTGTGTTTCTGTCAAATAAATAAATAAAATCTTAAAAAAAAAAAAAAAAAAACATTACTCTTGGCTCCTGTTTGAAACCAACAGCTACAGCAAACCACTGGTCTTGATTTCAGGGCCAAAAGCATTGCAAAGCCACAGACAATGTGTCAAACTGACTTTCAGGGTACCAAGAGTCTACTGCAAAACTCCCTTCCCAAGAGTGAAAACTACAAAGGGCTTCTACTCCCCTATGCCCAGTCTACTTTATAGAGGCTCTGTTTCCAGTAATCTAGCTTTACAACACACTTAGTTCTATGCTTTTAAATTAAGTCTAAGAGTTTGAAACCCGTTCCACTTCTCTGGTGTGCTAATCATCTAATTAAGTATCACACTTCACAATAATTAAAGAATATTAATTAAAGAAATGTACGACATTATACCTGCTCAATTTAAGCAGAAATTCAGAAAAGGATATGGTCAGCTACCTAACATCGATTTCACATGTGTTAGAAACAATTAATTAATTTATTTATTTTAGAGAGTGTGCGAGTGGGGGGAGAGAATCTTCAAGCAGACTCCCCACTGAGCACATAGCTGGACATAGGGTTGGACCTCACAACCCATGAGATCATGACCTGAGCCAAAACCAAGAGTCCCACACTAAACTGACTGAGCCACCCAGGTGCCCCTAGAAACTTCTGTATTATCCACAGAAACCAGTATTCCTACGTGGTTAAGCCTGTGAACGGTTTTCTCCAATTCTTTTACTATGCACAATTATTGTACAAATAATTAACTTGGAATTTAAAAGAACCCATTTAGGGACACCTGGGTGGCTCAGTCGGTTAAGCATCTGCCTTCGGCTCAGGTCATGATCCCAGGGTCCTGGGATCCAGTCCTGCATCAGACTCCTTGCTCAGCAGGGAGCCTGCTTCTCTCTGCCTGCCGCTCCCCCTGCTTGTGCATGCGCTCTCGCTCTCTGACAAATAAACAGTAAAATCTTTAAAATAAATAAATGAAAATAAAAGAACCCATTTAAGTGGTGAGGCATAAAATTTTCAAGTCTCAAGATGACAATGGTACGGAAATATTTTCTAAAAAAATAGATAATGAAAAGGCTTTTCTCACGTATTTGTGTTGTCTGTTACAAGAATTAAAATTGGGGAAAGGAACCTAAAACAAGAAGAGAGGATCAGCAGAAATGCCTATCACAACAGGAATATTTAGAAACATAAGTCCATCAGGACATAAAGACAGAATCGACATTTTGTTCTGATCTCAAAAAAGTAATAGGATTATGGTATTAGGTTGTTACTTGCCAAACATCCTTGGATCAAAGCAGAGAAAACAGGCAAGTGTAATATCCAGAATGAAACACTGAATTTTATTTATTTATTTTTTTAAAGATTTTATTTATTTATTTGAGAGAGAGAATGAGAGACAGCACGAGAGGGGAGAGGGTCAGAGGGAGAAGCAGACCCCCCGCCGAGCAGGGAGCCCGATGTGGGACTCGATCCCGGGACTCCAGGATCATGACCTGAGCCGAAGGCAGTCGCTTAACCAACTGAGCCACCCAGGCGCCCGAAACACTGAATTTTAACCGAGATTAATATCTAACACCTGGTCCTCCCATGGGTAAAATTACCAGATGTTATTAACAAGTTATAGAAATGATATCTAAGGCAGAATGTAGGTTACAAGCTAAGCTTGCTTGGTGAAATTCACACAATTAAGAAATCATTTTTTCCCCAGCAAAACTGTACACTAATAAATATATCCAGAATTTATAGGAGGACAAAATTTCTTTCCTAAAACTGGATTTTGTTTCAACATCTTCTGAAGAATTTTTACCTCCAAAGATTAAAACTATACTTACAATGACCAGTATGATTTACCTTTTTTTTTTTTTAAAGATTTTATTTATTAGACAGAGAGAGATACAGCGAGAGAGGGAACACAAGCAGGGGGAGTGGGAGAGGGAGAAGCAGGCTTCCCGCTGAGCAGGGAGCCCGATGCGGGGCTCGATCCCAGGACCCCGGGATCATGACCTGAGCCGAAGGCAGACGCTTAACGACTGAGCCACCCAGATGCCCCCAATATGATTTATCAAAAGCATATTATTATGAACGTAAGAGATGATCAAGCACAAATGACTGTTTATCATTTTTAAAACTCTAACATCAAAGGTCCATCTTAAAAACCCACTGGAATCCCAAAAATAAGGTTACTTCTCACACATTTTTTTGAAAAGAAAAAAAAAAACCCAAGCAATAAAAATTAACAGATTTGACAGTATGTTTTTAAGTATTTTTAAAAATTTTATTTATTTATTTGAGAGAGAGCGCACAAGCAGGAGAGGCAGAAAGAGGAGGGCCAAAGAGACTCCCCGCTGAGCACAGATTTCCCCTGATGCCGGGCTGGATCCCAGGACCCTGAGATCATGACCTGAGCCGAAATTAAGAGTCGTACCCTTAACTGAGTGAGCCACCAGGCGCCCCTAAGTATTTTTAAAATTGAGATTCCTTAAATGTCAGTTTCACATATAATCACGAATCTTATAATCTCTAATATTTTGTGTAAAAATTCTCCAAAGAGCAATACTAATATGGCAAAAACAGGTGAAAGGGGAAAAGCAAAAAGGTCAAACAGAAATGGCTCTAAGAAATTATCAGGTGAAATAAAAGTTACTAACCTAATACATCTACATAAAATACATGTGCTAGTTTCTACATATGTACATTATTATCTGAAAGGAATGTGGTGATGATAGTGCTTATTAGGTTAATTTTCAGACCTTACAGAGTTGCTCATTTTACTAAGTTAAAAAAAAAAAAAAAAGAAGATAGCACCTCTCTGCATTTTCTTCACATTTAAAATGAAGGGAAGTGGACAAAACTCTGTCCTTATCAACAAAGGGCTATCTGTTCATTTACCCTCTTCAACATAATCTCACTGGAAAAACTTGGGAAGCATTGAAGTATACAATAAGGTCCCTTTCTAGTTTTCATATTCTATGAAATCTGTGTGAAAGAAATTTTTTAAAAAGTAATTATAATCAGGATTATAATAAAAATTATAATTTTATTATAAATAACGAAAAAGTTAAATAAGCTTGTAGATCATATGTAACCAAGGGGGGGGTTATGAAAAAAAAATGAGAATCAGTTTATTCTTAATACCACTTTTCTTTTTCAGATATTACCCTATCCTGGTATATCCTTTTTAGCAAGCAATACCCTTGAAGCCACCCAAACTTTGCTTCTACCCTTAGCAAATAATCCTATAACCTACATTCAATTTTCCATTTAGATCTGTTACATTAAACATGTCATGGTTATATACAACACATCTTTATTACGAAACTCAAATTTATCTTCAGAATAAATAATGAAGACCTTTATCCAGAACGCTAAATATTAAGTAAAGTGCTAAGATAGAGATGGTATGACAACTGATCCCTGAGTCAGATAGTAAGGTAGTGCTAACTAGGGGAACAAATAAAATCAGAGATGGGTTTATGGGCTGGGACCAATTAAAAAAGTAGTGTACATACTTCGAAGGCTGTAAATACTTAAAAAGGTATCACTGTTGTTCTAGTCCATTCACAACGGAATCTACAATAACATAACAAAAATAAAAGCCAGCAGCCAGAGCTAAGTTTAGAGTCATTTCTTGGGGGCGCAAATGAACCTGAAAATGAAACCTTTACGACTACAGAGGAAAAACGCAAGCTTCCAACTGTCAAGAGTAGATATGAGAATTCATTTGTATTATTAAGATTCTAGTGAATCACTCACCTGTGATGGGTACCAAGTTTCCTGGCTATACCAAATCCAACCATAATCTGGACTTTCCAACTTCCCATAGTTTACAATTCCCTTATTCCCTCAGAAAAACTCCTGCCAATTTAACTGTCTCTAAATCAATATACTAACATACAAATACAACCATACATGTATCATTTCAAAAACTTTATCAAGTCTCCTGGCCACAAAAGACTAACCTAGTCTCACCATTAATAAATAAGGCCTTGCCTCAAGGACCAACCAGAGCAGAGCTTCTCTAACTTACATCACTGAACTCCAGAGGTAAACTCTCAGTGGGCTGAAGCTCGGCAGCACTCAAGTACAGATCCATGGGGCCGGCTTCCAGATCGTCTGGCACAGACAGTACCTGCTCGGGCTTATACATCTGAGGAGGCAACTGGAAATGCAGTGGGCAGCAGGGATCCTCAGAGAGGCTTACAGGAACTGGTTTGTTGCAGGGTACCTCTTCAGACCCCTGGCAGCATTTGAAGAGAACCTGATTCGTGTCCTGACAAATATCTGTAGAAAAATGGTCAAGGGAAATAAAATGGATCTATTGGAGGCACAAAATACAAGTGTTGTCTGCCATGTAAAATTCAAGGTCTGCACTACAGAAGACAAATGGTTACATTTGAAACAGAACCAAACACAGTTAGCAATTTTTAAAGTTCTCAAAATAAGTGTCATTCACTAACATCTAGTTCTAGCTCTACCAGTAATTTAAATCTAGTCCCCAACCTACATATCAGGATCCCAGTCATTTAAACTAGAGACACTAATCTTGTTCTCACTTAGGAGAGTCAAACACAAAACATCTGAAAACACTGCTAAGCAAACAGCAATAACAATCCTAGGAATCTGTACCTATTCAGAAGAAACATGCTATGGCAAAGGCAGTTTGCAGAAGCACTACCAAGACCTCCCTAGAGTCAAGAGATATAGTGTTTCCGCTCTGTTAAGCACACTGGCAAAAAAAATTGCAAAAACTTTTTGAATCTTGTTTCCAAAATGTTTACATGGTATGTTTAAAGCAGCAGAGAACGGAGGAAAATAGAAGCTCTAGGAATAGACAAAAAATAAAAATAAATTTCCATGCCCCCTTGCTTTTTTGGGGGAGGGGGTGCTAGTGCAGGGGAGCTCTGTCATGGTCCCAAAGAGAAAAGAAAGAAGGTAATTTTGCTTATGAGGTCCCATGGAAAGGAAGTACTCCAGGAACACTCCAGGAGCACTAATAACTTCTATTAAGGGTAAAACAGAAAAGGGCCAGTTTCCAAGTTGGCAAAACAGCTCTGTAGGATGAATTAAAATTAAATTGATTAGATAAAACAACAAAATTTAGTTCAAGTTAACTCTGAAATGTTTTATTCAAGTGATAACCATTTCTTGAAATCTTAACTACATGGTTTTTCCCCTAGATTAACAGACAACTGTTATTTCAAATGTGGGCTTATTTTTAAACCAGAAAGTACAACTTTCTATAAACTAATTGTACCCGGGATTACAGAATTATGGGTAAACTTTCCTCCAAATTTTAAGGTATTTCTAAAAATTAAAAAGTCTAGCATACATTTTATTTTTAAACCAAATAAAACTTCTTGAATAAAGCCATTTGTTTCAATCAATTCTTGGAAACTGCTAAACTCTTAAGGCAGGGTTTCACAACTGTAAAACCCTGCCAATCCTGTGCATTGTAGGATGCTTAGCAGCATTCCTGGCCTCCACCCACTAGATGTCAGTAGCACTCTCATCCCTAAATTATAACAAGCAAAACTGTCTCCACACATTGCCAAATGGGGATAAAATGGTCCCCAGTTGAGAACTACCACTCTAAAGGAACAGTAAATAGTACAAAGTAAACAGTATTTATATGAACAATCAAATGAACAAACAAACACATGACTCTAACAGGAACCAGATTTGCATTCTCTATGTGCTTAAGAAAATCTAAAGTCTATGATGTGCTTAAAAAGTCCAATCTTAATACTTAAAATCAATCCATTAAAAATGTTTTAATCAGAACTTTTTTCATGGAATTCAAAGAACTTTCGCAAGTCTCTTATTTAATACAATATCCTGGAAAAACCCTCCCCCCATCCTCCTCCACCCCCTTTCCTTTCCAATGGGGACAAGAGAGAGAAAGAAGGGAATGGTTGACCTACAACTAGAGTCTGGGTCCTTCACTTTCAGTCCAGTGCTGTCTCCATTAGACCAGAGTAAAGAGTTAACAGGTCACCAATGGCAGTCGCATCTTTCTCTGGGATAAGGACTTAAGGAAGGGTAAGCGACTTAAGCAACTATGGAGCGGAAAGGAAAAAAACATAAAACAAAAGAAATCATACTTCCCTTCTCTTTTCAAATACATTTCATTTTCAACTTTGCTTTTAAAAATATTAATATCCTAACAAACTATTTGAGTATAATACTGTAATTCTAAAATATTCCTTAATATCTATAAATTGAGTTTTTCTGACTTATAAAGTAACTGAAGCTCAATGAAGAAAACCTGAGAAGTACAAGGCAGAGGAATAATGGGCATTCATAACCCCACCATCGAAAAGTCAATTTCTGTTAATTCCCCTCCCAGTATTTGATTATATGTAATTCCATATCCTATTTTTGTCACAATCATTTTCCTGTCATTCATAAATTTTGTTAAATCTAATGTTTATTGCCTAAACATATTCCATATGTTGTATCATAATTTTCTTCTCTATACCCCATTTCTGAAAATTTTAAGGCCGTCTCCAGTTGAAGGAATTTTATGTAAAAATATCAGTCTGCATTTGATTATCTCCTTAAAATAAATTCCAAGGTAACATTATCGTATCAAATATGAATATTGCCAAGCTGCTTTCTAAAAAGCTTGTACCACTTGATCTTCCCACTGGCAATATTTAGAATTCATTCACCACAACCTCACCAACTTGAAATTCACTAATTCATTAAATATATATATACAAGTATCAAATTCACAGATAAAAATTTCCTTATTACCTACTTCACTTATGTGAAACACTTTTCAACATTGAGCCACTTCTACTTTTAAATCTGTCCACCTTTGCCCAATTATGTTTTGAGCATATATCTTTAGTTTTTAATTCCCTTGCACAAGTATTTTGTATATTAAGGACAGCAATCCTTTATCAGATATTTATTTATCATTAATAAACTGGTAAAATACTCAATAAACAGAAAAAATTTTTCCTCTCAGAAGACCAAGAGAAGGTTCTCCTTCTTTTCCTATTGAAGAAGATACACTTCATTTCCAAATACTTTATATCTCTTGCCAGGCAAATGAAATCCAGCAAGATTTAAGCCTTTCAGATAATAAAGATCATCATACTAACAAGTGCTTTTACTGTGAAAGTAACTTTCTTGATATCCATAATAAAGATGCACTTTCACAATCCAATAAACTCAAAAAGTCTTACAACCTGATAGTAAATATGGTCTCATAGCAAATCAAGAGATGTTATGACGGTCCAAAGGAAAACTAACTGGGAAGGTGGGGAGTGGAATCATTCTATTTTTGGAAATAGCAAGTTTCCAATTTGAATGAAATCTAAAATATACAAATTAGGGCCCTTACCATACAAAAGGATAATTCTCAAAGAAAGGTCATAGTTCAGAACCCACTGTTTTTTGGTGGAAAACCCATAGTAATTTTTTGTGTGTGTGATAACTGGATTTAACACTATTATATTTCCAATGAAAAAGTTCTATCAGGGATCTCTGTATTTTGGAATCCCAGTATTAATCTATTACAAATAAATATTAGCCCATCCCTATCTCCAATGACTTAGGTATTTCTTTCTAATGAATTGACCATTACATTTCCAAAGTTCTGAAATGGCCAACAGACCATAGAAAGACATTTCTTTAGGCTCCTGCTTGAAACCAACAGTTTCAGCAAACTGCTGGTCTTGATTCAGAGCCAAAGGAAAACAAAGACTTTTAATCAAGCAAACTATCAGAGATTCCCACCAGCCTTTAGTCTAGCTAGCAAACTGAACCAAATAAAAAAGATACGGGTAAGGCAGTGTCTGGTCATTGGAAGAGACTGATTGGAACAACGAACATCATCCACAAAGGCCAAGCACCTCTGACTGGACCGAGTCGTATGAGCCTAAAATGGAGAAAATAGATAAATCACACAAACAAACCATCAAAAGAAAATACAACCAACTGGGGCATCTGGGTGGCTCAGTTGGTTAAGCATCTGACTCTTTGTTTCAGCTCTGGTCATGATTTCATGGGTTGAAAGATCAAGCCCGTGTTGGGCTCCCTGCTCAGAGGGCAGTCTGCTTAAAGATTCTTCTCCTGGGGCGCCTAGGTGGCTCAGTCGTTAAGCGTCTGCCTTTGGCTCAGATGACGGTCCCAGGGTCCTCGGATTGAGCCCCGCATCGGGCTCCCTGCTCAGCGGGAGGCCTGCTTCTCCCTCTCCCACTCCCTCTACTTGTGTTCCCTCGCTGTCTCTGACAAATAAATAAAATCTTTAAAAAAAAAAAGATTCTTCTCCCTCTGCCCCCACCCCATTCACAAGCACTCTGTCTAAAATAAATAAATACTACAAAAAAAAAAAGGGCAAGAAAAATACAACCAATTATCTATGAGAATACTTACTTATAACATTTAAGAAAGGTACATCCTTAAAGGCTAAAAAACTCAACATTTGACAACTTCAAGATCAAGAGTCTCTGGACTCAAAGTGCTCTTTTCAATTTACCCCGCATCCAATTAAGTTAGATTTCAGAGCCAAGACTGTACAATGTTTTGACTATTACCCTAACTTTGTAAACAAAGCAAACACATACCCCTTTAGAGGTATAAACACAAATTACCTGTTGGGCAGCACCATCTGTGGCCAGCATTCTGCGTTCCTTCAGCTGCCTATGTAATAAGGCTTCCACTCCATAGCGCTGACGATACCGCCGAAGACATTTTAGACGCTTTAAGTTCTCTCGTTCTTTGGCCAAAAGTCCCTCTGGGCCAGTCAAGAGACTACTACCTGGTAAGTCACAAAAGTCAAGATCTTATGTGCTAAGCAACCAATAAAGGATGGCTGCTCCAAATTAACAAGAAATAAACAGGGTAAACTTTGGCCATAAGATAGCCACTATGAAAAGCAAATTCTCCTCACTCCAGGTACCAAGACAGAAATAAATCTAACTACTACCAAATTCACATTTTGAACCCACAAGCAGCTGGTTAGGACTAGCATAAAACTTGCCTAGAGCTTCATGTTCCACTTTGCGATTATGTAAATAACGTCGCTTCTTCTCTTTGAGCAGATGCTGAAGTCGTTTAAACTGATCAATGTACAAAGACTGCAAACGAATTAGCTTCTCACGCATTATCAGGGCAACTTCTTCTGCTGTGTACACACCAGCATGTCTGGAATAAAAGAGAATTCAGCAAAGAATAAGAAAATACAATATTAAATCCAAGCTTAAAAGGAGAAATGGGTAGAGAGGAGACTTAAGTTCATTACTTAACAGGAAGTCAGCACTGAGACCATCACCTTATTAAATATGAATGTTTTCACAGAGAGCATTCAAGTTATTAAAAAACAAATAATAAAGAAAATCCCCAAGCATGGATACTAATATATGATTTCGCAATATGAGGAAGGGGAGAGGTTTCATTATTTTTCCCAGTTATCTGCAGTTAAGAAGTGAAGATATGGGTGAAGTGAAGATCACAATTTTTATTAATCTACAATCTTATTCCATTTCCTAATTTAGTCACTTACCAGTCAGGACAGCTTAAAAGTATTCAATTTAGTAGCATTAATATCTTAAAAACTTTAATTGAAGTATAAAAAATAATAATTTCAATTTCTAATTTAAAATACATTCCTATATTGGAACTTACATGAGGCCTCAAAACACTGGTCCACAGTGGTTATTCACGGTCCCCACCTCATTTTCTTGACAAATTTCTCAAAATACAGTTCCCTGGGTTAGCCCTTAATTGCTAAAGATCTAGATCCACATCAACTTTACTAAGCTTTGCCACCAATTATAAATTAATAGAATTTTTTAGAAAGTTATTCTAGTGATTATGATGAGGTCACATAAGCAACTGAGTTAAATAGCAATTTAATTGGAGATTTTCCTTATTCTGACTTAAGTCTAAATGAAAAGATTAGCTGCAAATTTAAAAGTTTTTGGTTCCAGGGCGCCTGGGTGGCTCAGTTGGTTAAGCGACTGCCTTCGGCTCAGGTCATGATCCTGGAGTCCCTGGATCGAGTCCCGCATCAGGCTCTCTGCTCGGCAGGGAGCCTGCTTCTCCCTCTGACCCTCCCCCCTCTCATGTGCTCTCTCTCTCTCTCTCTCTCTCTCATTCTGTCTCAAATAAATAAATAAAATCTTTAAAAAAAAAAAAAAGTTTTTGGTTCCATTAGCCTTGTATGATCATTATATAACCAACCAGGAAGAGGAAATCAGATATATACCTGACTTCCTATTTTCATATTTTGACGAGTCAAAATTATTTCATTTAAAAAAACAATACATACAAATTACATACTCAAACTAATTTTAAATCCAAAAATTACACCTTTTTAAAAAATTAGCTCTTAAGCCATTAAAACACACAGAATAAATACAATTATTGACTTCAGGGCTGAAAGTAAGTAATCTCTGCCCAAAATTTTTCTCGAATACAAATGGAAGTCAATACTACCTGTGCATAAGTACAATTACAAAGTACTCTGAAGTAAAAATAACAAATTAAGAACCAAATCATGATGAATAAAATCTAAGACTATCAAAAAATTGTGAAAAGGTTTTAAAAATATCTGAAGTCTAAATAAGATGACTAGTGTGCATCTTTAGGAAAATGGGTTTGCTGCATTAGTATGTCTGCAAACTTAAGATACTGAGGCCTTAACCTAATATCAGTTTTGTTAAAATGAAATTAATTTCATTGTACCCCGTCAGAAGAGAATTTAACCAAATGTCTAGGGACTAGAATGTATAAATGGAAAGCCACTACAATTAGAATTTACTACAAATCATTGGGGGGAGTGGAGGAGTGAGTCATTTATTTAAAGATGGATGTTCCAGACATTCACAGCTAGTTTAACTAAAATCATGTACCAACTTCCCTTACTCTGATATTCACAAATTTAAGTCAGGGTTTT
Source organism: Leptonychotes weddellii (assembly GCF_054177405.1). Classification (NCBI taxonomy): domain Eukaryota; kingdom Metazoa; phylum Chordata; class Mammalia; order Carnivora; family Phocidae; genus Leptonychotes; species Leptonychotes weddellii. The sequence continues at coordinate 101,107,745 of NC_138373.1, forward strand.
ATTATCTGAATTCATCTTCAAAAAAGAGGGAGCCATCTTATATTCCATTAAACAATGTCTCTTACGAAAGAGTATTCCCCCAAATTTATTTTAATAACAATGATGAAGACTCAATAACCTGAAATAACCTTTACACTAGTTCTGAATGCCAGTAGACGTCATATGATAAAAATTACTTTTTAAAAAGGAAAGATTTAATAATTAGTCTTAAGCTAAAACTTCACCAGTGCAGGATGTTGTTGTAAATGAACTCTTCAGATCCTTTTTACAAAGCAATTAAGTAAATGGTTACTTTGAGGACAATCACACAGAAATACCTACAAGAGGGGAAAGAAACTATACCAATATTAATTCTATGTAGGATAAAATCTCTAATGACATCATCATAAGCAATACAAAAAGTACCGTTCTGAAAAAGTGAAGAAGATATTTGCTGTTAAGTTGTTAATGATCAAAAAATGGTCCTAGTGACAACAAAACACTGACACCAGAGATGAAACTAAAATAATTTCATTAAATAAAAAGACCTGTTAAATTTAGGACAGCAATATGTAACCATATTAACAAACTTAGTATAAGACATTTAACAACTCTACTGACATCCCCAAAAATGGAAATATTTTAGGAGGCCGAAATTTTTTTTGGATAATCTCATAGGGGAATTAAGGGAAGCCTTATATTTAGTTGCCTACTTCATTTTCCCCTTTGAATGTTCCTTTTAGGAGAACTGACATCAAGTACCTAGTCCTTTTAACATTTATACATCTCATATTTTAAGTTACACTAGCATAAACATGTCCCCTTAGAGACTGATCCACTCTAGATTACTACTGACAAAATCAAGTTTCTGGACCTTCGAAGCTGAGTATTTACCGCGCCAAAGGACAGTCACTTTGTGACCCTACAGAGAATATACCTCTTCAAAGCATCAAGTCTGGCATTTCCGTAAGCACAATGGGGGAAAAAAAAAAAAAGAATGTATGGTACAAAGTTACTACTGTAAGAGAATCCTGCCAGATAATGAACATTCCTTTTCAAACTACTTAGATGAGACCTTCCAAACAAGTACTTCCTGAAGAGCTGACTATACTGACATTACTCAAGAAAAATAGATGAAATTACTGTACTCAGAAAATGTAAACCTAAATGACTTTTGGAGTAGAAATTCATTATCCCTCATACTATTTACAATACTTCTATGCAAAATGGAAGTGTTAAGAGACAATAGTCAGAAAAGATGAAGAGAACAAAAAAAGATTAAACTAAACCCAAACCATGAGACAGAAATAGGAGACTGTGAGTGGCAATGTTTTTGTTTCTACAACTCCTAAGGTGATCACGGGCTAAGTGAAGAGTAGAATCTTACTTAAGATATAACTAGACTGATTACTCACTTCTAGGTTTCTAAATCAGTTTCTCTTTCTTAGGCATGAAACCAAAGGAAACTCTTGAACATCATTTTATTTTTCCACTAGGAAAAAAAAAAAAAACTCATAAAATGTAACTTTGCAAAAAAAAAAAAGGTAGTTATTCAAATACAATCACATTATTGTTCCTGAGGTTTAAACCAGGAATCCATTTACATCAATTTCCTCTTCTCTATCTAAGAAGCATTTCTCAACCAACCTCCCATTATGTCCAAGAAATTTCCTATTTTCCTCCCCTATACTTTTTCATGTGTAGAATTTGATATCCAGAATTTTTCCAAATTACACAGCTTCCAAAAAAGAATAAAATCTTGCCCTGTAGCAAGATAGTGATGAACCAGGACACTTTAAAATACAGAAGCTATTACTGCTCACAAATAGCTAAAGTCTCTTCACCCCACCTAGGTTATTTATCTATTAATAGCATGCATTACTATAGTCCACATTCTAACTACAAAAAAAATTTTAAAGCCTTATGTGGAGTTACAACTTACTTTAGGGGATCTTCTTGATCACTGTCTATGCTATCAGCTTCACTGTCAGGGTCACCTCTCCATGTCTGATCCACAGTAATGGGTTCCTGCTCCCCATCACTCCAGCTGTCTTCATCTGAGGCAAGGAAGGGAGAGCAGCCATTAAGACTTCCCACCTCTGTAACTCCACCACACAAAACTAGATTACTTAACACATCAACCCAAACCATAACATTTAAGAAAACAAAACAAACAAAAAACCCCAACAACTTAGTACAAAGGCACTGGCAAATAAAATCGGCTTGAAAAAATACAACCCAAGTAAGGTTACTTAAAACATAAATAAGATAACCGTGCCCTCAAAAGGAGAGAAAGGTCGACTCAAAATTATTCTTGCTTCCTGAAATTACCCTGCCTAACAAAGACAAGCATAAAAACAGCAATGATGGAAACAGTCATTAACTCAAGAAAGTAAACCCAAGCACACACTACTTCAAACCGAAAAGAACTGGTGAACATAGCAATCCTGGAATTCTCACCAAATTGTCAATGAATTACAATATTACTGTATTATCATGTGCCATGTATGTCCAAGGCACTGTGCTAAACCAAAATAAGTTCTTACTTTTTCCTTTTTCATTCTAGGAGAGAAGATCCTTACCCAGAATTCGGCTGGCTTCACTGCGGCTACTTTCTGGAGTCTGCGACCCCAGCTCTGTCTTAGCATAAGAGCTCAGCTGGCACAAGAGTGTTTCACCCATAGGCCCTGGATTGGTCTTCTTCATTTGAGCATGAAGTGCCAGGGCATTCCTACGGGCATGTTCAGCACAGAAAGATACCCTAAGGAGACAAAATATTAACATTTTATACTCAGGTCCCTTCTTGAAAGAGTTCAACCATTTTCATAGTCACTAGTCTTTAGATCATTTTTAGGAAATTAAAATAACTATTACCCTCATTTATAAATAAAAAAGGCCAGTGAGACAGAGTAATTTAACTGGCCCAAGGTCAACTCATTTGGTATTACTAAGGGGAAATGCAGGTAGCATAATCTGGTGCTTCATTCATCAAACAAAACATCCCAATTATAAAAATGCTGACATCATCTTAGAACAAATCAAAGAGATCCACTTTCATCTCTCAAAACTGGTTCTGGCAACTTTACATTTTACTTCAGTATCAATCCACTGTAGGTAATAAGATGTTGGGCACAATTTTAAAACCAAAATATACATGCAGAATTAACTAGCCAAGTTATGTTTCTGCATGAATACTTTTGCTTATATGACGAAAGCTATGAAGCCTTTCCCAGAAGAATACACATATACACAACTTAACAAAGTTCAGGGATGACCCAAAGGGCCAGGAACCCCAGGGTTAAGAATAATCTAGAATATCTCCTTATTTTATAGACAAGGGAGAAGATCTAAAGAAATTAAGTGAGTGGCCCAACTGGAAGTGGCCTGCCTCTTTGCAGTTTTCAACGGTTTTTATTTTTTTCTCAAGGATATACCTATCACCCCAATTTTAACAAAAACTCCAGCTAGTCACAAGCCCACATATACCACATCCCCCTCTCGTTTTAAAACTAAAAGTACAAACGATACAGATTATCTATACATATATACCCATCTTTCTTCTCAGGCTTTGGAGCAGCACTGGGACATCTTTTTCCATTCTTCGTCGATATATAACTACACTGCTTGAAGGGTGCATTCTTGTCTTCAAGGATATGCTTAATGCAAAACTCCTGCCCCTCCAGACGAGGTTGCGAGCATGGGCGATGAGTGAATGAACAGGACAGGGGTTCCTGGGACCTGGGCACTGGGGTGATCCTCCCCCGATTGGTCGGCAAGACGTGGATCCGAATCCTGTTCATACCAAAACCTGCAGGCTCACACAAAAGATCAAAAAGCCCTTACCCTTCCCGAAAATTCCTGCTCCACATCCGGGCCGACCGCGGGTAAAAGACTGGCACAAGTCACGCTCCGTAACTCCCCTCCGCCCACGTCTCCCCAGGCCATTAGTCAATTCGTCTCACTTCAACTTGTCCCCCATGCCCGCCCCCACCCGGACCACCAGCACGTCGTAAGAATCTCAGGCTCGCATGGCCACGCACGAAGAGGGAGCGCACGGCCCACGCGGCGGCAGCAAGGCCGCAGCGCCGCGCCCAGCCTCCGCCTCCCTGCACGCCGCCTTTGTCCCGGCCCGCCTCAGAGCCTACGGCTGGGCCCTGCCTGTCCTCGGCCGCCCGTACAAGCGCCATTTTGAACTCCGGCTCCGGGCACCGGAGAATCTGGCTTCTGGAAGCCTACAGGAGGAGAGCAACCTCGACGCTGACCGAAACAAAGAAGCAGCTCGGAGAGGGCAGGAGGAGCGAAGCAGCAGCCTAACTGCGGAAGCGAGGTTAACCACCGGCGCCATCTTACCTCTGCCGCCGCGCCGCGCCGCTAGCCCTCTGGCCGCGCCACCCGCTTCTAACTCGGCCCCGCTCCTTTCCAGGCTCCCAACCCATGATTGGCTACTGTGCCCACGGCTCTGTGTCACCATTGGCTGAGGCCAGCTACCTATCATATCTGGGGGGCGGGGCGCTGAGAAAAAGGGCGGCTTGGGTGGCTAAGACAACCTGTCCGTCAGTCAGCAACTACGCCCCGGGAAGAGGGAGGTTGACCGTACGCTGGCTCCCGGACTTGCTCACGCGGTAGGGCTGTTTTTCCAGTTCACTGCATGGCTGGTTTTCGGGCTGCTCTTGGCCGCTGTGTAGTCCTGGCTGCGACTACCTCACCAACCCGACACAGCGGGTAAAAAACCAGACATACAGAGGCCAGAAGATCACTGTAGACTCTTACTGTTTATGCAGGAAAAGGCTGTAGTTTTCTTTTGTGAGCAGTTCATTCTTGAAACATTGAGTATTTACAGAGCCTGGGGAATTACATATATAAACACTTGATTTTTCAGAGTAACCCTGAAATAATAGAGGCTATTATCTCCATTTTTACAGATAAGATAACCGAGGAACAGAATGGGCCTATATCTAGTAAATGGGAGAAAGGTGAATTTGAACCCAGCCCTCATTCTTTATCCCTTATTGCCTCTCATATAGTATAGACCATTAGACTGAGAATAGGGAAATATGAGTTCTGGTTTAGGCCCGGTTTCTCTAAAATCCTCTACAATTCCATTATAAATAATGCGGGTATATAGAAATGGCAGACACAATCCCAATTTTATCATACTTTTAACGATTTTTAGTTAAAAGCATCTTTTTTCATCTCCACTACACCTCTTATAGAAAGGAACCAACAATTTCTCCCTCTAACCCTTCTGGATCTTTTCTGCATCCCATCCTTCCAACGCTTCTTTATCTAGTGTCAGTTTAGGTTTCTCCAGCACCAGTGAGCAGGTATGATTCACACTGCAGGTGAACACAGAAATCTACAATGCTCAACAACAGCAGTTCAGACACAAGAAGTGATTAAAACAAAAATGGGGGGGGTCAGTTGGAAGGGACGCCACTTCCAGATTAGGGCATCCCTAGAAGGCCCTTTCCTGAAATTCATTCATTTAACAAATATTTATTGAGCACCTAAGTGCCAGGCACTGCGGATACAGAGAGAACAAGAAAGATAACCCTGCTCTTTTGGAGTAAACATTCTAGAGCAGTTTGGGATTGTGGATGCAATACAAACATAGTATCAATAGCAACTGTGATTTATACTCATAAGCAAAGACTCCAACCCTCAGAAGGGGTACAAAGAAGACATTTGTTATAAACTCTCTATAACTCAAAACTAGCTGGAGGCAATCACATTACAGAAAATATGGGAATCAGAATTTGCAACCAGGGGCACCTGGCTGGCTCAGTTGCTAGAGCATACAACTCTTGATCTTGGCGTCCTAAATTCGAGCCCCATGATGAGTGTAGAGATTACTTAAAAATAAAATCTTAGAAGGGGCGCTCAGTCATTAAGCGTCTGCCTTCAGCATAACTCATGATCCCCGGGTCCTGGGATCAAGCCCCGCATTGGGCTCCCTGCTTGGCAGGAAGCCTGCTTCTCCCTCTCCCACTCCCCTTGCTTGTGTTCCCTCTCCTGCTGTCTCTGTCAAATAAAATCTTTCAAAAATAAATAAAATCTTTTAAAAAAGGAATCTGCAACCAAATGTGGTACTATCAAAAAGGAATACTAAAACTCTACTATAGTGAACAATGGAAAGAGGCATTAGGAACTAGATAGGGATGCAACAGACTTTCATTGTTTAATTAGAGTGTCTACTGTAAGTCTTAGCTGAAAAAAAACATCCTGATAAGCCCAAGACAGGCAAAAAATTGCTGTTTAGAACCACTTCTTTCTAAGTGGGGAAAATATTATTAAAGGGTTAAGATGTTGGCAAATTCTTTGTGCTGTTTAACAAAAGTAGATGGTTGTTTTTAATCCCCTGAACACTCTGTTAGCTACTGAATGGGTTAAAGGGTACCTGAGGCTGTAAATAGAATTTGACAAAGATGAATTCTTGAAGGAAAGAGAATTTTTGAGAATTTGGGGTTTTGGGGGCCAAGCCTAGAGAAAGGGGTTTGTGTGTCTGCACACATGACAGAGAGAGAGAGAATGAATATGAATGAAGGCCAAACTCCTGCTTTCTGTAAGTCATCCTCATCTCAGTATGAAAACTCCATCTTTCCAGTTGGTTAGGCCAAACACTGGAAATCATCCGTGACTTCTCTTCCAACCTTACAGCATATCCTACTGGCTCCAACTTCAAGATATGTAACTTCTCATTACCTGCTCCAAGCCACTTTCATCTCTTACCTTAATTACCGTGAAAACCATCTTAAACAGCAAGCCAGGGCGCCTGGCTTTGGTCTGATAAGAAGCCTTCAGCTCAGGTCATGATCCTGGAGTCCTGGGATCCAGCTCCGCATCGGGCTCCCTGCTCAATGGGGAGCCTGCTTCTCCCTCTCCCTCCATCCCCCCCACCCCCCGCTTGTGTTCTCTTGCTTGCTCACTCTCTCTCAAATCAATCTTTAAAAGAAAATAAACACAGCAGGCCAAATGAACACTTTAAAACCTAAGCCAGATCACGTCACTTTTCTGCTCAAAGCTTTTCAATGGTGCATTTCACTATCTTCATAGTGGCTTACAAGGCCCCACAGTATCTAGCCTTCCATTGCCTCTCTAACCACATACCCTATTATTCTCTCCTCGTGTCCATATTAGCTACACTGCCGTCCTTGCAATTTCTCAAACATACCAGCATGTTTTCACCTCAGAACCTTGCGCTTGTTTCCTGGAATGAGCCCGTAACGTTCTTACCCCAGCTATTCTCATGGCTTGCTCTCTCACCTCTTTGCTGAACTGTAATTTCATGAGGTCTTCCTTCCTAGCCATCTTATTTCCAATTTCAAGAGCCCTACTTAGCTACACACACACAAAACATCTCTACCCCCCCTTCTCCGCTTTACATTCTCCAAAGTACTTATTATCTAACATACTAAGTTTTACTTACTTGTCTTCCCTACAACTAGAATGTGTAAATTCTATGAGGGCATGTTCTATGTTTGACATGTTTACTGCCATATTCCCATCCGTATATTCCCATCCGTAAACAGTACATAGCACTTGATAGGTACTATTTTCTAATGAATGAATAGATTTAAGGCAGGAAAAGTACCTGAAACAACTCTTCAGAAAAGGTCTTACCTAGTATTCAATTGTAACTTGTTTTTATCACTGTGGTTTTTCGGTTACCTGTTTGTTATGTGAAATGAAGAAGCTGATATACCACAGTACAAAAAAGGGCAGCACAAGTAGGACATGTGACATAAACCAAATCAGTTCAGAAATAGGCCCCAGAGCTACAGATTACAGTAAACACATGCCTCTTATACAGTAAATACAATCCACAGAAGACATAGAAAGGGCTTCAAACTTTCCTCAGATCACTGAATGATAGAGATCAAGCCTATCTTAATCCACTATCAAGTGCCAGAGACCAGGATCATGTAAGCATTGACCATAAGATGAAACCTAACTCTGTATCATTTAGTTTAACAAGCCCTATTAATGGGAATCCAGTTGCACACCACCTTTATATTGATTTATACCTCATCTATTGCCAAGGATGACACAGTTGATAGTAACTCTCTTAACAAAGGCAAAACACTAAACTTAGGATTTTGTAATATTATCCATTCCTCCATTCTTCATTTACTTCTCTCCCATTCGAACCAGACCAGAATTCCTAAAATGTTAGCAACTTCCACAAAAGTTTCAGAAGTACAGCAATCAAAAATCTTGTCTTATTTTAGAAAATGGAAGGATGACCAAAACTCAAGTGCTTTTTTCAGAAGTGTACATCATTCATCATTCTGTCAAACTGATCTTTTTTTCGTTTTAAACTATAGCTTCTGCTAACTTTGTAAGTTTGGAGTATTTTAGCATAAGAATTCTTTCCCTTGATTTACCTGGTGTGTGTGGTTTTGTATGTTCCAGGAAAAGAGTTGAGTATTCACTATCAATTTTTCCAGGCACCACCAAGAATGCTATATTGAGTGAGGGGTTTCTTCTCCCCCTGACTACATCATACTTTATACTACCAGGTTCACTATGACAACCAAATCTTAGGTCTTTCCAATGGACTCAATTCCCACAGGATCTTGTGTAGTCAGAAAGTACATACTACTACCAAAACTAAAAACTGTAATCATAACAGTAAAATGACAGTTAAAGACTAATTTGAAGACTTAGGACACATAAACAACAATCAGATGAGTGTTTTATCATTAACATTTATTGATGGGATGGATAAATACAGATTGAGAAACATACTTGACAGCAAGATATCAAACTGATAGCCAGACTATAAAATGTATACAACATCCTTTTTTAAATTTTTTAAAAATGGTTTTGAATTTTTTACAAAGAGCCCTTTACTGTAATGGTCACTTACATCCTATCAATCACATTAACAGCAGTAGAGATCCCAGGGGTAGCATCCAGAACTGAGGTGCCCCAAGTAGGACAGAGGCAACAGCAGAATAGTATGCTGAGAAAGGACTCTTAAGAGCAATACAAAGAAAACAGACAAAAATATTACCACAAAATTGTACCTGAGTGACATAGATTGCTAAAGTATTTTACTTTTTTTTTTCTTCTTTGCTCTTTGGTCTGATAAGAAAACGGATAGTTTCAGGAGTGTGGAGTAGGGTGAGGGAAAGGTCGGTTTCAAATCCAGAAACCTAGGTTAACGCTAAGTCAGGCTGCTGCATTCTTTTCTTTGGGTGCTTAACCCAGACAGCACTTCCATCTTGTAACCAATTCCAATGTGATCTACCACTAACCAGTTAGGTCCTCAGCGTTCAACTGAAGAGTTCCTGATAACCTGATGGAGACATACTTGCTCTGGCTTCAATTAGCATGCTGTCAAGCATCCCTCTCCATGCTTAACATGGCAACGGAAAACCCAAGAGTCTTTCTCTTCTTTTCATTCAACCATAAATATGCACTCAAAAAGGGGAAGAGCAGACACTGCTTTTTAGTAAACATTTTCTTTCCCTCCCTTTTCCAATGCCAAGTTCATATTAAAAACGTTAGGAACATTAAAATGGAAGGGTCTCCCACTTTGAAAGTAATTCTCATTCCAGACCACTCTATCAGGTAGGATTACAGTACCATGCTTGTTTCAAACTCACACCCTCAGAGGGATAAAAAGACAAAATAAAACTTGATAGTGTGATACAACACAAACACTTCTTAAACCATCAGGAGCAAACACTCAGTTAAAAGCTGGGTGTTAACAAGCAGCAACATGGGAAATCTGGGGAGGTACTAAAGTCACTGAAAGCTTAGTTGGGACTGCTAAGGGCTTATTTCTCGCCATGTGAAGGGTTGCATAGACTGCTTAAATTCTCCCAAACCCAAGAGAATATCTGTATTCCAACTTCAAGATGTTCTAGAATATCCTCTTCCTAGCATTAGTATCAAAATAACTCCTTTACAAAAGAATAATCCTTTTAAAAAATTAACCTGTTCCCAAGTTCCCACAATTCCTGTGTTTCTGTGGGGAAACAAAGATCTTTAAAATCCTACCATACTGGGCTAAGACCCCTCTAATTGCCTTTGTCCAGAAGCAAAGTATGAGGGGTATGCATTTTTAACATGGGGAATTAGGTAGTAGAAGCTTAAGTAAATCCAGCACTGATGTTACCATGATTTTATTTCTATATCCTAATCCATTGCTGTTTCCAACTGGAGATTTAATTTTTTTTTTCTATCAACACTGGTGAAGCCAATAATATAGAACTATGAAAAACAATACACTGAATCAAAACACAAAATCATTAAAAAAAAAAAAAAAAAGAAAAAGAGGAAGCTGAGAGTCACAGATATGGAAACACACTGATTCATGAGTGAGCAGCTTAGACTAATTCCTACATATTTTCTAAACCCAAAAAGCATAACTGATATTGCAGAAGACCAATTTAGCTTTAAATTAATGCTTCACTAGAGTTCAGCCAACAGCAACACAGGTATCTGATTAAAAGCCGTAAGGACATTCCACAGGTGTTTGTTTTTGCCAACAGAAGAGTCACGCAAGGTTTTAGGAATGAATTTATAAGAACTTGAGGCTCCACGCCTGCTTACCACCACTTATCCTCGATAGTCTAGGTTAAAAGAAAAAAAGCCAAGTTTAACTAGACTAACTTTGGATGGATAAATCCCATTTCTCACCCTGTGAAGGTGTGAGCATAGAGAAAACACAGAGTTTAGACACCACAAAACCCTCTGAAGCCTAAGTTTATGTAATTTGCACAATAGGCATGCTAGTCAACAGGCATATCTGCGAACCCAAATGCAGCAGCTGCATGCAGAGCACACAGGACATTCATGACATATACACAGATCCAAAAGCTGTGGACACTGTAGATACCTTAAAACAGCATCAGGAGGCATTAATATAGAAGTCTTTAAATTGACCTACATCAGCAATGAAACCGGTACAAAGGCCAGACTGCACAGCATAAAGCAGCTCTTAGGCTCTAGTAAGCACTTTTTCTAGTTCACTCCTGACAAAAGGTCCAAGCAACTAAGTACAGATGCCATGGGGAACAGCTCTGAGGCCAAGTGGGTATGTCTGCCTCTGTGGTGAAGGAGTGCATATGATTAGAAAATATGTGACATTTCATGAGAAAAACTGAACGCTGGAAAAGACATTTTCATAATCAAATCAGTGATCAATTCCACAAAGATACAGATCCAAACTAAACAAACTTTTGGGAAGGTCAGGAAGGAAAGCAGACGCCACCAAACAAAATCTAAACAAACAGAAAGCCTAGATTTAGTAAACACATCACACATCTACCAATTACCTAGCATAACAGAGAAAATATCAGGGAGCTAGAGGAAAATGCCATCAGTGAAAATGAAGTAACATTCTATGTATTACTGGTTTACAGGTCGGCAGAGAGCTCATTTTACACAGCAATGGCAGGCACTCTAGACAGTTCAAATATGCAGAGATGCAGGACATTAATTCACCTTAAGGTTTACTGTACATATTCCTTCCTATATTAGGCCAGTGCATCAACAATTCCAACTGCCTCAGTTTTCTCCCCAACCTGTTCCCGGCAAGCAGCAGCACATGTACAACTCCTGTCTCCCTATGACTTCCAATGAAAAATATTCAACTTTTCTATACAGAATATTTGGTGTAAAGGAAGCTGCATTAAAAACAACAAGACATTCAAATTGCATCATCTTTTCCATAGCAAAAAATACCATGAAGACCAAAGAATATCACATCAAATGATCTGTGGCTTAGTGGCATTTTCAGTTAGACAACCTGGCTTAGAATTCTTTCTAGTCCCTTGACAGATTTCTTTCCTCAACTAAAGTGTTGAGTTTTGAGTGTCAGGATCTTGAACACCAATTATCCTGAAATCTGGGATAATCAAAAACCCGTAATAGGACTCCTGATCCTTTTTTTTTTTTTTAAGGAACTCTTAGAAATCTTCTGAAAAACCTCTGCCTAGAAACTAAAGCCACCAAAGATGGACAATGTGCATCTGTGGGCTAGGGTTGCTCACCCTCATGACACCAGTACTGTTAAATTCACAAGCTCCAATCTCTGAAGTCACATAGGTTGCAAAAATTAAGGATGCAGCTGTTTCCCTTCAGATATACAGATAAAAAGCAAGTCTTACATTCATAATGCAATTTACAATACAATATCCTAAAAATACCCAATCACAATTTCATTGTTTTCAGTATCCTCTAGGTCCATGGCTTCTCCCAGAACTATTCTCATATATGGTCTGGGCTTTCAGAGGCAGGATATACAGCACACATTCCCCTTCCCCTCAGAGACCCTGAGATTGCTCTCACTTGAACACTTTCCCAAAGCCCAACTTGAAAAAAGACACACCCAATTCTGTAGGGCAGAAGCCAGCCTTGCTCTCCAATCCTTCTTCCTCAACCCCACCTTTGTTCTGCATCAAAAGGGAAAAGGGGGTAAAACGGAAGTTTTTATAATGGAGTCCAGAATCAGGCCATTGGCTGCACTTGCCCCAACTAGAATTTAGAAGGCTACCACTCAATTACAACATAAAGAAATGGGAAAATACCATGCTAACACATGCCTCTTCCTTCCTTTATGTTCTAAAGGCCACACTGTGTTCTCTCTAGTAGACTGTTGGGAAGTGAAAATGGTGAGGGACAGGGAGGGAAAGATAAAACATGATTTTTAAACACACACTTAAAACCACACATACCCACACTTACATACACACTTAAAGGTCTCAACACTTCAAGTGGCCAGAGCCTATCAGACAGAACTCAAGGCCAAAAGCCTACCCTCCCATCCCCGCTACACACCCTCCCACCCTCCAATCCCACCCCCCAGGAGTCATTGCTATGTATCTCATACACACAGCAAAATCCCCATCCCCTCCCCGATGATATAAAAAAAACTAAACAGATAACTTACTTTCTTTAAATTATTTTTTAAAAGTCTCTTAAAAGATTTTGACGTTTAAATACTTCCTCTCTTCTGATATATTAAACACCAAAAGGATCCACAATTGTTTGATAAAACAAACCCTCCATATTTCAGTCCTGGCAAGAAGAGGGAAGACATCAACTCTAATCAACCTAATTAGGAGGTGGAGAGGCCAAGAACAGAGAAAGTATTCTTAATCCTTCACAGCTTCAACACATTCTCACCTCTCTAATACCAGTAAAAACTATAATAAAATAGTTAAATTTCTGAGGCAGTAGATATAATAACCAAGCCCCTCTACCACCCTCCCACCTGCATGTCAATATTAATTATTCCCTAGTCCAAGAAGGGTGACATAGTTCATAAGGGAAGTATTCTCTTAGTCCACAATCAGTAGTTAAAAAAAAAAAGTTGTTTTTAAGGAAGTTTTTTTTTCTCCTCTTCTTTTTCTTTTTTACTTAGGAAGGGGTGGAAGTGGTGGAGGAGGTTCTGATGGTAGAGGTGGTAGCCGGGGTTTGTCTGTATTGCCAGATCTGGAGGACATTCCACCAGCCCGTGGATTCAGATATTCACCATAAGAATGAACAAAATCAAATGCAGGGGGCTGAGTGGGCTGAACACCCTGGGCACTGAGAAGGGAGTGAAGCATATTCACAGTATCCTGATAGTCTATTGTCTGAGTTGCATTGTGACCATTGGCCCCAGTGGGCCCTTTATCCAGTTTCATATGAGGAACTCGAGTTTTACAGCTGGGCTGTGAAAAAGGAAGGCCACTTGTGTCTGAGCTATGCCCAGGCAACTGGGCCATTGAAGGAAGAGGAGGGAAGGAGAAATTTATGGAAGAGGATTTAGTACTCTTGGCAATCTTGGCTGGATGATCAAACACTGCCCCTCCAGTCTCTTCAGGGGGACCCCTTTTACGAGTAGAACTGGAAGAGGAGAAAGAACTAGACAAGCTATAGGTTTTGTGTGCTAAGGTGCTTGTCTGGCTACTATGTTTTGGATCACCTGGACGTTTGTTCCCAGTACCAGCTGGAAGCTGTGAGTGAGAGTGCTTGTGTGAGTGGTGATTATGATGATGATGATGATTAGATGGGTGAGTCTTGTGCTTTTCTTTGTGCTCTCGGCTCTTTGTGACACTGTCCTCTACAGAATTGTGCTTGTCAGCTGCAGCATGGACTTTAATGCGCATTTTTATCTCCTCTGGTTTTGAAGAGGCAGCTTTATCTCCACTGGCCACTGGGATCCTCATTTTGAGAGCTGCTTTGTCAGCCTTTTCCAGAAAAGGCCGCTCAGGGTTTTCTGAGCCCTCTATGGGCATTTTCAGAATGACCGAAGAATGGCTATCATGGTGAGACAGGAGATTCTGGGCCGCATATGCATATTGTGACTTCACATTGGCCTCCATGTTCTCCAATTGCCTCTTCTGGGCAGCCAACTCTTCTGCATGTTTTGCACGGTATTCTTTCAGTGACACTTTAGCTGATGGCACACTCTTACTATTCTGCTTCTGGGAAATAAATGCATTCGAACCATCCTGTTGCAAAGGATGATCAACTCCCATAAGTGCTAAATTCTCACTAGTCCGATGACCCTGAGCAGGTTCCAGTTTAAAAGGAGGTTGGGAGGACAGCCAACGCTCGCCCTGCAACATCTCCACATTGCTTACGTTGCTGGATGACTCTTCAGTGGCTGGAAGGGAAGGCACTGCACTTGCAGAAGAAGTTGACATGCTCATTAAACCTGCAATAGTTGTGTCTGAAGAGCTCTGGGAAATCATATTGAGAATTGTCTGCTCCGAAGTGTTTTCATCTGTTCCTCGATCATCTGCTTTTGTCTTCTTGGCAGCCTGGCATGCCTAGAATGAAACAAATGACATCACTTCAGGTAATTTATATAAAAAGGAAAAAAAAAACTGGAATGAGGGGACACTGCAACACTGGAAGTTCTGGATAGCCCATCGGCAGGCTACTCTAAGATCATTAATTATAACCACTAAAAGTTAAGATTTTAAAAACCTTCAGTCAAAAGTCATACAAACAAGATCTCAAGGAGATCTCTGCACTCCCACATTCACTGCAGCATTATTCACAATGGCCAAGATGTGGAAGAAACTCAAATGTCCATTAATGGATAATGGATAAGCAAAATGTGGTATATAAGTACAATGAAATTACACTTAGCCTTAAAAAAGGAAGAGGAGGATTCTGGGAAAATGTCAAAGTAGGAAGCACCAGGAATCTCTCCCCCTCAGACAACTGAGCTGGCAGAATTTGTCTGATGTAACTGTTTTGGAACTCTGGAGTCTGTTAAAGGCTTATAACTTTTGGGGTAAACCTTGGACAGTAAATTGGGGTTAATTTACATCAATTTCACCTCTCAGCACATTAGCAACTACCCATCTCCTACCCCAGACACAATGGAGGCGGCTGTGCACCTGTTGCTGGAGTAGCTTACACACTCTGGGGAAACCAGTACCAGCGAAAAGGACTCTCTCCTGCAAATATCAGGCTCTGTGCTCTGATCCCTGATTGTAGTTTCTGACCAAAGAGGTAGAGACTAAGAGGCAGGCAGCCATTGTTACTGCGCCTCCCTCTACTGTTGCAAGCTCCTCACCCTCTGGCTAACGTGACTTCCAGGGGACTTAAAGGACCGGCATCCTTTCTCCCCTTCATTTTTTGCTTTTTGCCCCTTTTGGGAGCCAGACATTAAAGAGCAGGGTATTTAAAAAAAAAAACAAAAAACAAAACAAACAAAAACTGCAAATAGAGAAAATTAGAATATTTTGACCACACATTCCCAGGGAAAGAATCAGAAAAGAAGTGAGAACACCTTAGGTTTATACCTCAGGCTGATCCTCAGCAGAGACACCATCCAAAATCAAATCCAGCCCCCCCATCCAAAAATAATAACAAAACCCAGAAAAGCCTGGGAATCTGATTTAGATTCAAATGTCCAGTGTTCAACCAAAAATCACAAAGCATTTTAAGAAACAGGAAAGTATGGCCCATTCAAAGGAAAAAAATAAATCAACAGAAACTTCCCCTGAAAAGGACCTGATGGCAGAACTACCACACGAAGATTTTATTTTATTATTATTATTTTTTTTTTTTAGAGATTTTATTTATTCAGTTGAGACACAGAGATAGCATGGGCAGGGGGAGAGGCAGAGGCAGAGGGAGAAGCAGGCTCCTGGCTCAGCCAGGAGCCCGATGTGGGACTCGATCCCAGGACCCCGGGATCATGACCTGAGCCGAAGGCAGACGCTTAACCATCTGAGCCACCCAGGCGCCCCCACATGAAGATTTTAAAATAACTCCCTTAAAGATACTCAAATAACTTAAAGGAAGTTATGGAGAAGGTTAAGAAAACAATATATGGGGGCACCTGGGTGGCTCAGTCGTTAAGTGTCTGCCTTTGGCTCAGGTCATGATCCCGGGGTCCTGGGATTGAGCCCCGCATCGGGCTCCCTGCTCCACAGGAAGCCTGCTTCTCCCTCTCCCACTCCCCCTGCTTGTGTTCCCTCTCTCGCTATGTCTCTGTCAAATAAATAAATAAAATCTTAATCATTGAGTCTAAGGAACATAATGAAAAAAGATTGAAGCAAGTGAACAGAGACCTATCGGACACCAACAACTGGACCAACACATGCAACATGAAAATGCCAGAAGAAGAAAAGAAAGGGGCAGAGAGAATATATGAAAAAATAATGGCTGCAAACTTCCCAACTTTGATAAAGACAAGAATAGAAACAAAAGCTCAACAAATTCCAAGTAAGATGAACTCAATGAGACTCACACGAGACATACCAAATTTCAAAAGCCAAAGACAGAGAATCTTGAAAGCAACAAGAGAAGTGAGTCAACAGGTACAAGGGATCCTCGATAAGATCACGAGCAGGTTATCTCATCCAAAACATTGGAGGCCAGAAGACAGTGAACCAATACATTCCAAGTGCTAAAAGAAAAAAACCTGTCAACCAAGAAACCCATATCCAGCAAAAATGTCCTTCAAAAGTGAGCAGGAAATTTAAGACATTTCCAAATAGGTAAAAGCTGAGGAAGTTCATGACTACTAGACCAGTCAGTCGTCCAAGAAGTGCTCAAAGAAGTCCTGCAAGGTGAAATGAAAGGAGACTATACAGTAAATCAAAGCCATATGGAGAAATAAAGATCTTCAGTAAATACATGGACAATTACAAAAGCTACTTTTTTTTTTTTTAAGTAATCTCTACCCCCAAACATGAGGCTAGAATCCACAACTCTGAGAACAAGAGTCCCATGCTCTACCAACTGAGCCAGCCACATGCCCCAAAAGCGACTATTGCTTTAACAATGGTCTATAACTGTGCTTCCTGTTTTCTACATGATTTAAGAGACTAATACATTTTAAGGAAAAAAAACAATTATTTGTGTAAAAGCCAGTATTACTGTAACTTTGGTTTGTAACTCAAGTCTTATTTTCTATTTAATTTAGGACCCTAACACATTTAAAAGGATTATTAGGGATGCCTAGGTAGCTTAGTTGGTTGAGTGTCTGCCTTCGGCTCGGGTCATGATCCTGGGGTCCTAGGGTTGAGTCCCACATCTGGCTCCTGGCGCAGTGGGGAGCCTACTTCTCCCTCTGCCTGCCACTCCTCCTGCTTGTGCTCACGTGCTCTGTCTCTCTCTCTCTGACAAATACAATCTTTTAAAAAAATTTAAAAAAAAAAGGATTATTAGTTTATGTTCTGGGGCATGCAATGTATAAAGAGACAACTTTGTGACATCAACAACTAAAAGATATGGGGACCCAGCTATAAAGAAGAGAAGTTTTATGTTACTGAAGTTAAATCAGTATAAATTCAAATTATTGTAACTTTATGATGTTAAACATAATCCTCATGGTAACCACAAAGAAAACAGACATAGAATATACACAAAGGAAATGAGAAAGGAAGTTAAAATTTTCACTATGGAAAAATCAACTAAAAGACAGTAATGCAGGAAACAAGGGACAAAAAACTACAAGGCAGGTAGAAAACAAACAGCATAAGCATAGTGACATTATCTATAATTACTTTACATGAAAACAGATTAAACTCTCCAATAAAGACAGATATTGTCAAAATGCATAAAAATACATGATCCAGCTATATGCTGTCTACAAGCAACTAAGATCCTAAGACCCAAAAAGGTTGAAAATGGAAGGAGGGAAAAACATGTATCATGCAAACAGTAACCAAGAGAGAGCAAGGGTGGCTACACTAATATGAGACAACATACATTTTAAAACAGAAAAGGCTTCAAGAGACACGAAAGGACATTATATATTAATAAAAGGCTCAATTTAGCAATTTTAACAATTATAAACATTTGCACTCCTAATAAAAGACAATCAAAACTGACAGAAGACTTCACTTGGAGACTTTAATATCCACACAAAAGGGACAGAACCACCACAAAAAATAAGGAAACAGAGAACTTAAATTCACAAAATTGTGGAAACTAAATAACACTTTTAAACAACTAATGGATCAAAGAAGAAATCAAAAGGGAAACTGGGAAATACATAGGGATGAATGAAAACAAAAACACAACATATCAAAACTTATGGGATGCAGCAAAAGCAGCACTAAGGGAGAAATTTATAGCTATGAACACTCACATTAAAAATAAAGAGCTCAACTTAACAAACTAAAGTTATAATGTGAGGGACTAGAAGAAGAACAAACTAAAGCCAAAGCAAACGGAAGGAATATAACAAAGATTATAGCACAGATAAACAAAATAGAAAACAGAATAGAGAAAAATTAATAAAACTAGAAGGTGGTTCTTTGAGAAGATCAAAAAAATTAAACCTTTAACTAGATGGTCTAGGAAAAAAACAAAAGATTCAAACCACTAAAATCTGAAATGAAAGAGGAGACATTGCTATCAATTCTACAGAAATAAAAAGGATTTTAAGGGTACTCTGACCTTAAGGCAATCTGGAAGAAATGGATGCATTCCTAGAGACGAATAAACTACCAAAACTAAAACAAGAAGAAACAGAAAACCTGAACAGACCCATAACCAGCAAGGAAATTGAAGCAGTAATCAAAAATCTCCCAACAAACAAGAGTCCGGAGCCGGATGGCTTCCCAGGGGAATTCTACCAAACATTTAAAGAAGAACTAATACCTATTCTTCTGAAGCTGTTTCAAAAAATAGAAATGGAAGGAAATTTTCCAAACTCTATGAGGCCAGTATTACTTTGATCCTAAAACCAAACACCCCACTAAAAAGAATTACAGACCAATATCCCTGATGAACATGGATGCCAAAATTCTCACCAAGATACTAGCCAACAGGATCCAAAAGTATATTAAAAGAATTATTCACCACAACCAAATGGGATTTATTCCTGGGCTGCAAGGGTGGTTCAACATCCACAAATCAATCAATACACTACATTAATAAAAGAAAGGACAAAAACCATATGATCCTCTCAATAGATACAGAAAAAGCATTTGACAAAGTACAGCATCCTTTCTTGATTAAAACTCTTCAGAGTGTAGGGATATAGGGAACATACTTCAATATCATAAAAGCCATACATGAAAAGCCCACAGGAAATGTCATTCTTCAATGGGGAAAAACAGAACTTTTTAGGTCAGGAACATGGCAGGGATGTCCACTATCATCACTATTGTTCAACATGGTACTAGAAGTCCTAGCCTCAGCAGACAACAAAAAGAAATAAAAGGCATTCAAATAACCAAAAAAGAAGTCAAACTCTCACTCTTTGCAGATGACATGATACTCTATGTGGAGAACCCAAAAGACTCTACCCCAAAATTGCTAGACCTCATACAAGAATTCAGCAAAGTGGCAGGATATAAAATCAATGCACAGAAATCAGTTGTGTTTCTATACACTAACAATGAGACAGAAGAAAGAAAAATTAAGGAGTCAATCCCATTTACAACTGCACCCCAAAACCACAAGATACCTAGGAATAAACCTAAACAAACGACAAAGGATCCATACTCAGAAAATTATAGAACACTCATGAAAGAAATTGAGGAAGACACAAAGAAATGGAAAAACCTTCCATACTCATGGATTGGAAGAACAAATATGTTACAATGTCTATGCTACCTAGAGCAATCTACAGATTCAATGCAATCCCTATAAAAAAAACCAACTTTTCTCACCGAGCTGGAACAAACAATCCTAAAATTTCTTTGGAACCAGAAAAGACCCTGAACAGCCAGAGGAAGGTTGAAAAAGAAAACCAAAGCTGGTGCCATCAGAATCCCAGACTTCAAGCTCTATTACAATATAATCATCAAGACAGTACGGTACTGGCACAAAAACAGACACACAGCAGAACACACAACCCAGAAATAGACCCTCAACTGTATGGTCAACTAATATTCGACAAAGCAGGAAAGAATATCCAATGGAAAAAAGACAGTCTCTTCAACAAGTGGTGTTAGGAAAATTGGATAGCCACATACAGAAGAATGAAATTGGACCATTTCCTTACACCACACACAAAAATAGACTCAAAATGGATGAAAGACCTAAATGTGAGACAGAAGTCCATCAAAACTCTAGAGGAAAATACAGGCAGAAAACTCTACAACCTCGGTTGCAGCAACTTCTTGCTAGACACATCTTCAAGGGCAAGGGAAACAAAGGCAAAAATGAACTACTGGGGCTTCAACAAGATAAAAAGCTTTTGCACAGCAAAGAAAACAGTCGATAAAACCAAAAGACAACCGACAGAGTGGGAGAAGGTATTTGCAAATGTCTTATCAGATAAAGGGCTAGTATCCAAAATCTATAAAGAACTTATCAAACTCAACACCCCCAAAAAGCAAATAATCCAATCAAGAAATGGGCAGAAGACATGAACAGACATTCCTCCAAAGAAGACATCCAAATGGCCAACAGACACATGAAAAAATTCTCCACATCACTCGGCATCAGGGAAATACACATCAAAGCCATAATGAGATATGACCTCACACTGGTCAGAATGGCTAAAATTAACAAGTCAGGAAACGACAGATGTTGATGAGGATGCAGAGAAAGGGGAACCCTCTTACACTGTTGGTGGGAATGCAAGCTGGTGCAGCCACTCTGGAAAACAGCTGGAGGTTCCTCAGAAAGTTGAAAATAGAGCTACTGTACGACCCAGCAATTATACTACTAGGTATTTACTCCAAAGATAGAAATGTAGTGATCCGAAGGGGCACCTGCACCCCAATGTTTATAGTAGCAATGTCCACAATAGCCCTATTATGGAAAGAGCCCAGATGTCCATTGACAGATGAATAAAGAAGATGTGATACATATTATATATATATAATACACACACACAAACACACACATGTACACACAATGGAATACTGCTCAGCCATCAAAAAATCCGAAGTCTTGCCATTTGCAATGACATGGATGGAACTAGAGGGTATTATGCTAAGTGAAATAAGTCAATCAGAGAAAGACAATTACCATATGATCTCACTCTTACGTGGAATTTAAAAAATAAAACAGAGGATCATAGGGGAAGAGAGGAAAAATAAAACAAGACAAAATCAGAGAGGGAGACAAACCATAAGAGACTCTTAATCATAGGAAAAAAACTCAGGGTTGCTGGAGGGGAAAGGGTTGGAGGGATGGAGGAACTGGGTGATGGGACATTAAAGAGGGGGGAAAAAGTGAATTTTACTCTATGTAAATTGTACCTTAATAAACCTGACTTAAAAAAAATTTTAAAAAAGAGTACTCTGGGGCGCCTGGGTGGCTCAGTTGGTTAAGCGACTGCCTTCGGCTCAGGTCATGATCCTGGAGTCCCTGGATCGAGTCCCGCATCGGGCTCCCTGCTCGGCAGGGAGCCTGCTTCTGCCTCTGACCCTCCCCCTCTCATGTGCTCTCTCTCTCTCTCATTCTCTCTGTCTCAAATAAATAAATAAAAAAAATTAAAAAAAAAAAAAAAAGAGTACTCTGAACAACTGTATGCCAATAAATTAGATAATCTAGATGAAATGGACTAATTCCTAGAAACATAAAACCTACCGAGAATAAACCATAAAGAAATAGAAAATCTGAACAGTAACTAGGAAGGAGACTGAATCAGTAATAAAATAATTTCCCAACAAAGAACAGCCCTGGACCTGATGGCTTCACTGGTGAATCTTTTTAAAACTTTTCCAGAAATTTGAAGAGGAGGCAACACCTCTCAACTCATTCTATGAGGCCAGCATTACCCTGATATCAAAGCCAGACAAAAACACTCATGTAAAAATTCTCAACAAAATACTAAACAAACTGGGACGCCTGGGTAGCTCAGTCGGTTAAGCATCTGTCTGCTTTGGCTCAGGTCATGATCCCAGGGTCCTGGGATAGAGTCCCACATCGGGGCGGGGGGGCGGGGGACGGACTTGAGTCTGCTTCTCCCTCTGCCTACCTCTCCCCCTCCCTGTGCTCGCTCTCTCTCTGACAAATAAATAAATAAAATCTTAAAAAAAAGATACTAACAAACTGAATGTAGCAGCATATTAAAAGAATTACACACTATGACCAAGTAAGACTTACTCCTAGAACGCAAGAATGGTTCAACATACAAAAGTCATCCATGTGACATGCCACATAAACACAATAAAGGAAAAAAAACGCATGATCTTCCAGATACAGAAAAAGCATTTGACAAAATTCAACACCCTCTCATGATAAAAACACCCAACAAACTAACAGAAGGAAACTACCTCAACATAATAAAAGCCATATATGAAACACTCAAAGCAAACATCACATTCAATAGTGAAAAACTGAAAGCGCTCTGCTATGATCTAGAACAAGGCAAGGATGCCCCTTTCAATTTTATTCAACAAAGTATTAGAAGTTCTCATCAGAACAAGTAGGCAAAAGAAAGCATTCAGAGACACCTGGGTGGCTCAGTCAGTTAAGCGTCTGACTCTTGATTTTGGCTCAGGTTATGATCTCAGGGTTGTGAAATGGAGCCCCATGTCAGGCTCAGTGCTGAGCATGGAGTCTGCCTAAGATTCTCTCTCTCCCTCTGCCCCTCCCCACTGACGTTCTCTCTCTCAAAAAAAAAAAGAAAGAGCATTCAAATTGGCAAAAAAGTAAAATTATCTGTTTGCAGAGGATATAATTTTTTTAAAAAAGACTTTATTGATTTGACAGAGAGATAGCACGAGCAGGGGGACGGTCAGGCAGAGGGAGAAGCAGACTCCCTACCAAGCAGGGAGACCGTTGAGGGACTCGATCCCAGGACCCTGGGATCATGACACCTGAGCCGAAGGCAGACATTTAACCCTAAGGCAGATGATATAATCTTACATAGAAAACTCCACATACATAAAAATTATTATTAATAAATTCAGCAAAGTAGCAGGATACAAAGTCAACACATAAATTTCAGTTGCATTTCTATACATGAACAATCTGTAAAGGAAATTATGAAAACAATCCTATTTACAATAGTATCAAAACAAAACAAAACAAAAATCTTATGAATTAACTTAACCAGGGAGGTGAAAGACTTGTACGATTAAAACTGGAAAACACTGCTAAAAGAAATTAAGACTAAATGGAAAACTCATTCCATGTTCTGGATTCAAAGACTTCATATTGTTAAAATGTGAACATTATGACCCTAAGCAACCTGAAAATTCAATGCAATCCCTATCAAAATCCCAATATTTTTTGCAGAAATAGAAAAGGCCACCCTAAAACTTATATGAGATCTCAAGTGACCCCCAAATAGCTAAAATAATCTGGAAATGAAGAACAAAACTGGAGAATTCACACCTCCTGATTTCAAAACTTACTATAAAGCTACAGTAATCACTGTACAGTAATATAGTGTGATACTGGCATCAAGAGACATACAGATGAATGAAACAGAAGAGAAAGCCCAAAAATAAACCCTTGCATATATGGTCAAATGATTTTTGCCAAAGATGCCAAGACCAAGACGGGGAAAGGATAGTCTTTTTAATAAATGGTGCTGGGAGGGGCGCATGGGTGGCTCAGTCAGTTAAACGTCTGCCTTCGGCTCAGGTCATGATCCCAGAGTCCTGGGATCGAGCCCCGCATCGGGCTCCCTGCTCGGCGGGAAGCCTGCTTCTCCCTCTCCCACTCCTCCTGCTTGTGTTCCCTCTCTCACTGTCTCTCTCTCTGTCAAATAAATAAATAAAATCTTAAAAAATAAAAATAAATGGTGCTGGGAAAACTGGATATCCACATTCAAAAGAATGAAGTTGGACCCTTACCTAATACCACATACAAAATTAGCTCAAAATTGGATAAAGGACTCAAAGCAATAAAACTCTTAGAAGAAAACAGGACAAAGGCTTCACAACAGTGGATTTGGCAATTTCCTGGATATGACATCAATGGCACAGGTAACAACAAAAAAAAAAGGAACAATCTGGACTTCAAAATTTTTTTATTTTTCTAATTAAAAAATTTAAAAACAACTTCAAAAAAATTAAAATTAAAAACAGAATTACCATATAATCCAGCAATTCCAATTCTGGGTATATAACCAAAAGAATAAAAATCAAGATCTTGAAGACATACTTGTACACCCATGTTCATGGCAGCATTATTCACAGTAGCTAAAATATGGAAGCAACTTAAGCATCCATCAACAGATGAATGGATAAGCAAACTGTGGTGGATACATACAAGGGAATATTACTCAGCCTTTAAAAAATTCTACAATATGGTACAACATGGAGGAACCTTGAGAACATTATGCTAAGTGAAATAAACCACAAAAAGACAAATACTGTATTATTCCATTTATATAAAGTACTTAAGAGTAGCCACATCACAAAGACAGAAAGCATAATTGTGACTGCCAGGGGCTGGGGGGAAGGGGGAATGGGGAATTATTTAATGAGTATAAAGTTTCAGTTTCAAAAAATGAAATGAATTATGGAGACGAATGGTAATGATGGTTGCACAACAATCTGAATATACTTAATACTCCTGAACCGTACATTTAAAAATGGTTAAGATGGTAACTTTTATGCTATACGCATTTTACCACAATTAAAAAAAAAAAAAAAAAAGGAAATCCTGCCATTTGCCACATGAATGAACCTGGAAGGCCTTTTGCTGTGAAATAAGCCAGACACAGAAAGATAAAATATGATCTCACTTATGTGAGGAATCTAAGATTTAAACTCATATAGACAGAGTAAAATAGTGGCCTGGGGGTAGGGGGGAAACAAGGATGTATTAGTCAAAAGGTACAAAGTCAGTTATACAAGTCCTAGAAACCTACTGTACAACATAATACCTGTAAGTAACTGTATACTCAAAAATTTGCTAAAAGGGTAATCTTACATTAAGTGTTCTATCACATCCCCCAAAAAGTTACAGCAATCTATACCAATGCTACAAGCCAATTAAAAAAACTAATTTGTGCATATCTAAAATTCATTCATTAACATCTATGCCTTATGACTGCTTATGACAGCAGTTACTCCAAAAGCAAATTCCAGAAATTTTGGTGAGGTGTCATATGATCACAGTGATCACCTATGTGCTCTCAAGCCTCCTGTGAATCCTAGGCAAACTCATTTTCTACAATTTACTAAACTCAGGAGAATGAAATTAATTTTATCAATCTGGATTTCTGAGAATGCAGGGAACATTTTTATTTATTTTTTTTTAAGATTTTATTTATTTAGGGGCACCTGGGTGGCTCAGTCCTTAAGTGTCTGCCTTCAGCTCAGGTCATGATCTCAGGGTCCTGGGATCGAGTCCCTCATCGGTCTCCCTGCTCGGCAGGAAAGCCTGCTTCTCCCTCTCCCACTCCCCCTGCTTGTGTTCCCTCTCTCGCTATGTCTCTGTCAAATAAATAAAAATCTTAAAAAAAAAAAAAATTTATTTGAGAGAAAGAGAGATAGTGAGAGAGAGCACAAGGAAGAGGGAGAAGTAGGCTCCCCGCTGAGCAGGGAGCTCGATACCAGGACCCTGGGATCATGACCTGAGCCAAAGGCAGATGCTTAACCGACTGAGCCACCCAGGCACCCCTGCAAGGAACGTGTTTAAATGAACTTTCTATCTAATGCCAAGGGAAAAAAGAATGATTCCATTATATAAATAAGATTTGAAAAATATCTGAAATACAACTTTAGGGGGCGCCTGGGTGGCTTAGTCGTTAAGCATCTGCCTTCGGCTCAGGTCATGATCCCAGGCTCCTGGGATCGAGCCCTGCATTGGGCTCCCTGCTCCACGGGAAGCCTGCTTCTCCCCCTCCTACTCCCCCTGCTTGTGTTCCTTCTCTCGCTGAGTCTCTCTGTCAAATAAATAAAATCTAAAAAAAAAAAAGAAATACAACTTTAGCCTGCAATCTACATAAAAACAAAATTTAAAATCCATTTAAAAAGCAAATAATGTCAAAGCAGAATAATACCAGCTCTAACCTTGTAACTCTATCTTTCCTCTACCAGAACCCAACACTTTATGACTCAGAGTAGCCACATTTTTTCCCTAACAGTCTCCACACAGAAAACACTCAATCAATGTTGCCGACTGACTATATCACAAGAGTTGCACAACACAACACAAATCCTGCTATCACCTATCACCACTGACTTCTGGGCCAGAATCTAAGTTATGAAGTTGAAGTCATGATTATTACGTAACTAAGAAAAGGGTAATTCCAAACCTGGGGTACATAACCAATTCTGGTATATTCACTGTGCAGTCAAAAGAAAAAAAACTGGTTTTGTACCACAAGCTGACAGCAATAATTCTTACCCTCCAATTCCGAATTCGTTTGAGCCTGTTAGGGGTTTTCTCCAGAATCTGTAGAAATTCATGTGTCAGTTCTACAAATGAAATAGAACATTTAAGAAAAACTCAGAGAAGCAGAAGTAAAAAAACAAGAATAACCTCAACTAACTATTTTCATCTGAATCAAGTCACTTTGGGCCAGATATGTGACAGATCAAGAGCAAGTGCTTTTCAAGGTCCCTTACTCTAAAACTTACCATCTAAAAGTTCCAAGGTCACAGTGGCGTCAACATACTCCCACCAGTGCTTCCCATCAGTTGAGACTGGGATCTCCCAGTTGGACCACTTGCAAGCCAGATGAATGCAGACACAGGCCACCACAGGAGGTGTGTACTGCAGGCTAAATGTGGTCAAATGCAAGCTGACATCAGAGGGAAGGAAACAAGAGAGTGTCATGAGCTCTCAATTCTGAACCCAAAGTTAAAACTCTCCATTATTTAAAAAGAAAAAAAAATTTAAAAACACTGGAGAGTAAGAAGGGTAAGAAATATCCAGTGCTCTGATCCAGCACTCAACATGATTTTCCATTAACCCACCTGCTCAGGTAACATTTTTGAATTTTTTGGCTATACATCATTCAATCCCACACACTGACAAAAGACCAGGACCAAAACCAAAGAGACAGGGTACTCAGTTTTTTAAAATAAGGATCTATTATCCTGAGAGCAGCTTAGAACTCAAAGAAAATTGTAAGATTTTTAGTTATGTGTAATCCCTAAATCAAATACTTAAAACCCCCTTAAAATTATCTTATCTCTTGCCAATCACAGGTCTAGTCTATTTAAAATAATGAATAGAGGGGTAATTGGGTGATGCACATTTAGGAGGGCACTTGATGTAATGAGCACTGGGTGTTGTATGCAACTGATAAGCACCAAACTCTACCCCTGAAACTAATATTATAGTATATGTTAACTAAGTTAAATTTAAATTAAAAAAATAAAAATATACTAAACTAAAATAATGAATAGACAATCACTCTCTCAATTGTGAATATGCTTAACTGATGGTTTACTTCAAAAATTTCTCCTATCAGGCTATAAAAATGAAACGACAGTCAATAGGAGTATCTTTGATTTCCATGAACAATCAATTGGAGATGAGACTGATCAAGTAATTTGGTAATACAAATTATGTATTAATTTTTGTTTTAAAAAGAGAAGAAGAAAGACAAAAACATTATAACTCTTTACACATATACATGCACATTTATCTGGCAATGGGGGAAGAAAAATAAGTCTTTTAAATACCATAATTATTGGGACACCTGGGTGGCTTGGTTGATTAAGCATCTGACTTCGGCTCAGGTCATGATCTCAGAGTCCCAGGATGGAGCCGGGTGTCAGGCTTCCCCACTCAGCAGGGAATCTGTTTGTCCCTCTCCCTCCGCGCCTCCCCCGGCTCATGCGCGCTCAGTCACACACATGCACACTCTCTCTCTAATAAATAAAATCTTTAAAATAAATAAATAAATACCGTAATTATTGCAGAATCCTCCAATTAGATTCTTAGTCACTATCAACCTGAAGTTTACCTAAACTTACAGAACTATGCTCTTGGATTATTTTTTTAATTATTTTTTTTAGATTTTATCTTTAAGTAATCTCTACACCCAACGTGGGGCTTGAACTCAGCACCCTGAGATCAAGAGTTACATGCTCTCCCAATTGAGCAGCCAGGCACCCCTGCTCTTAGATATTTTAAAGCAAAGGAAGACATGCAGAATCAAGTATGCTTTCAAACCATCAGTACTACATAATTACATCATCTTAGCAAATTAAAAAGCACCATGGAAATTTAAGGTAAAATATGAAAACTGTACAGAAAAATCAACAGTTCCAGAGAATTGTCTGTAATACACTGTATCAACAATCCAACCTGGGTCTTTGGGTTCTAGTTTACTAAGTGCTAGACCTGATATCTTTCCATATACCCCCCAAAAAGTGACAATTCCAACCCAAGTAAAGCCCTATCCCAAAAACAGAAGAGAAAAATATTAAAATATAAACCTGTTGGTTGCCATGAAGTAAGAAGTCTGTGCTAAGTCCTTGCTTGCTAAAAAAGAAAAGGGAGGGGAGGGAGAGGTAAAAAAGTTATTAGTTCCATTCATTCTCCATTATTTAGTGAGCATTTAATATTTCCAAGTAGAGAACATAACAAATAAGGCAGACTTGGTCCCTGACCACCTGATGTTTAACATTCTACAAAAGAAGAC
Organism: Leptonychotes weddellii; assembly: GCF_054177405.1. NCBI lineage: Eukaryota > Metazoa > Chordata > Mammalia > Carnivora > Phocidae > Leptonychotes > Leptonychotes weddellii. The sequence continues at coordinate 101,136,666 of NC_138373.1, forward strand.
AAATCAGCAACTTTTAATTATAATAATTATGCTGCTTCCAGACCAAGGAACTCAAGCTTTACATTGCACACCAAGTATTTGAAATACTTGTTTAAAATGCAATTCCTGGACATCCTTCCTAGAGTGTGACTCAGTATGTTTGGAGAAGGACACATGCATTTTTAACAGGTAACCTAGAAATTCTGATGCAAGGGTTCACTGAAAAATACTGAACTAGAAGATGAACTAATCTGGAGGCAAGATCAGAACCCAGAATACCTTTGTATATTTGGGAAAAGTGATCTGTGCTTAAAAAAATTTTTTTTAATGGAGTAGCCTGTGATTCAGACCCCAAATCATCAAATAACATAAATTACTTGATATACCACAATGAAGGAAAAAAAAAAAAATCTCCCCTTCCCCAAAAAACTGCTCTGGGTAATAAAGTAAATTTTAATTTTCCTTAAAACTCAGTCTTTTCGGGACGCCTGGGTGGCTCAGTTGGTTAAGCAGCTGCCTTCGGCTCAGGTCATGATCCCAGGGTCCTGGGATCGAGTCCCGCATCGGTCTCCCTGCTAGGCGGGGAGCCTGCTTCTCCCTCTGCCTGCCACTCCTCCTGCTTGTGATCTTTCTCTCTCTCTGACAAATAAATAAATAAAATCTTTAAAAAAAAAAAAAAACTCAGTCTTTTCAATACCAGCATATATCCATCTTTGTTTAACCTTATCCTTGCTCAATGTAAACCTTCTAATGCTTTCTAACTATATCCTTAAACTGCTATTAGATACTTGTCACTTGACTTTATGAAATCTGCTCCAGGCTCTGACAAACATTGTCAAGAGGCTAATTCTCTCTAACTGAAGATCACCTAAAAACTTTAAGAACCCAGCAGAAAAATCCCAAGTTAGAAACACTCATTTTGATTTAAGCCAGGTAATCCTTTCAATTTAACTTCTAGCCAAAGCAGCTATGTTATATATTTGTCCACCATAAATAAAGCATAGCCATTAAATGGTAAAACAATTTAAGACAGCCATTTCAAGTTGGGATTCCTTACCTCGAACCAGTTGAGTGCACTTTACCACATGTGTATGTGGGTGATCAATTGTTAGTTCAAAGCCTAAAAAAAAAAAGTACTTTAGTTAAAAAGCTAAAGATACTGGAGTCATTTTATACTTCTTTTATCTGAGTCATCATTAAAGGCCTCCCTCATTTTCCTCTCCCAAAATTACTGTTCAGAGGCTAAGAGGGTCACACAACACATATAGCACACTCTTCTCTAAGACATATTATCTTCAAAGACAATCATATTTTGCACTAAATGATAAAGCTAATGCATTCTCAAGACCCCTGAGGAACCAATAATCTCTAAACAGAAAATTATTCTCAATGGACAAATGATTCATGCAAATTAGATCTTATTGGCTTCCACATTAAAATATTAAAATTTATTCCACCAGAAAGATATCATTTTCCCCTAAAATACAGTTACTCTGAAGATAATTTAAAGTAAAAAGCTAATTAACAGAAATTAACTTCAGAGATAAGCTTTGAGTGCTCACTTTGGCAGCATTTATGCTAAAAAAAAAAAAAAAAAAGATAAGCCTTGAAGAATTGTATGTACAGACATGAAATAAAATACAGGTGTACCAACACAACTCATACCCAGAGAAGAGAAAAACAGCCCAAGAAAAAAATCTTTATTTTCCAAATTTGCTAAGCTTTTAAAAGGTAGTATCTCTGATAAAAATAATCATCATCATCAGGGTTGCCCATCAACCGCTAGGGCTGAAATTTCTCCACCAAAACTCTGCTGTTCTAAACACTGATTAGAGGTGTGCCTGGGTGCTCAGTCCATTGAGCATCCAGCTCTTGGTTTCAGTTCAGGTCATGATCTCACAGGTTGTGAGATAGAGCCCAACGGAGCCCCGGGGTAGGGAGTGTGTTTGAAGATTCGCTCCCTCTGCGCCTCCCTCCACACAGCTGCACACACGTGCGCGCTTGTTCTCTCTCTCAAATAAATAAATCTAGGGGCGCCTGAGTGGCTCAGTCCATTAGGCGTATGCCTTCAGCTCAGGTTATGGATCCTCGAGTCCCACATCTGGCTGCCTGCTCAGCGGGGAGTCTGCTCCTACTTCTGCCTCTCACCCTGCTCGTGCTCTCTTTTTCGCTCTCTTTCTCAAACAAAATCTTTTAAATAAATCTAAAAAAAAACTACATGACTTCTTTAAAAAAAAATAAACTATTACCAAATTGTTAAATTGTTAAAAATTGATCCTGTTATATAAATATAATGACAGACAAACAGATCATAAAAATCCATGAAAGGAAAAAAGTTCTTTAGTTTCTGCCATTATTTATCATGAAGTTAATAACTGACAAACTTCCAAAGCAAATCATGAACGTAGAATTAAAAAAACCCCGCTAACTACAATTCCAAAGGACGGCTATACCTGACTTCTCTCTATGGTGTAGGTCAGGGTTAAACCGCATTCCACAACTTCTATAATTAGCAAAAACCTTCACTAGAGATTTTCTTCTGCCTTCCTATTTTACAAATTTTAAAATTTTATATTGCATACATTTCTTAATATTTTAAAGAAAAATAAATTTACCTAAAGTCTGCAGAATTATGCTTTCTAATATCACCAGATCTTGAACTTGTTGCAGGTAAGCCTGCAGGTGAGAAGACAGATAAATTATTCCCCAAAAAAGGCACAATATATAAAGTGTAAACAACTCTAACTCCTTCCAAGAAAACCAAAGCAACAAAAGGCAGGGATGAAGTTAAGAGGTAGCCTAGGAACTGAAATATAATCCTTCTCTATTAAGCATAAATTTTCCTCTTAAAAGAAGAAAAAAGTGACATATTGAGAAATCATACTTTATTCATAATTAGCTACCAAAAAGGCACCAGGGATTTGGTTCATTTTCAAGACTAACATTTTAGGTTTTAAAATGTGATGTAGACACAAAATAATTAAAAATACATACATCTTTTTTCAACATCATCAAAATACATTTGTAGACCCTACAGTACTGCAGGCAATCTCAAACATCTGACTCCTGACAACCGTCCCATCTGAGGTAATGCTAGATGTCTAAGAATTAGAAGAGTTCAAAGGAAAAGGGAATAAACAACAAAAATTTCTCTCAGATTTGTACCAGCCAATACTGTAGCCACTACCCCTACATGGCTACTGAGCACCTGAAATGTAGCTAGACTAAACTGAGATGTGCAATAGAATATACGCCAAATTGGGGGGCCTGGGTGGCTCAGTTGGTTAAGCGTCGGCCTTTGGCTCAGGTCGTGATCCCAGAGTCCTAGGATCAAGCCCCTTATCAGTGGAGTCTGCTTCTCCCTCTCCCTTTGCCCTTCCCCCACTCGTACTCACACGCGCACACGCACTCTAATAAAATCTTTATTTTTTTTTTTTAAAGATTTTATTTATTTATCTGACAGAGACATAGTGAGAGAGGGAACACAAGCAGGGGGAGTGGAAGAGGGAGAAGCAGGCCTCCCATAGAGCAGGGAACCCAACATGGGGCTCGATCCCAGGACCCCGCAACCATGACCTGAGCCGAAGACAGATGCTTAATGACTGAGCCACCCAGGCGCCCCATAAATAAAATCTTAAAAAAAAAAAAAAAGAATATATGCCAAATTTTGAAGACTTAATTTAAAAATAATAATGTAAATGACCTCATTAATAATGTTTTAATATTGATTTTACATTGAAATGACAATATTTGGGATTAAATAAAAGATATTAACAATAATATAAAATATTACAATTAATTTCACCTTTTTTTGTTTTTTTAAAGATTTTATTTATTTATTTGAGACAGAGCACAAGAGAGTGAGCACGAGCGGGGGGAGGGGCAAAGAGAGAGGGAGAAGCAAGCTCCCCACTGAGCAGGGAGCCCGATGTGGGGCTCCATTCCAGGACCAGGACCCCAGGATCATGACCTGAGCTGAAGGCAGACACTTAATGGACTGAGCCACCCAGGGGCCCCAATTTCACCTTCTTTTAAATGAAGATTTTATTTCTAATGAAGATTTTAAATGAAGTTCAATGAAAAGTTAAAGTGTTTTATTTATACATGACTCCCTCTATATTTCTATTGGACAGCACTGGTCTAGAACTTTAGGAGAATGAGACTTGGGGCAGGAGTTAGATCTATATTGTAGTGAACTTTCCACCTAACTTTACGATCTTGAACTAAGTCCAATAAGGACTTAAACTATGCTAGTACTCCTTTCCATATAGTGAATAAAATATTTTCCTCTAAGATTCCCCATCTCATGAGGGATAGAAACTCAGGTAAGAAATTATATAAATATACTTTAGAGAAAAAAAGTAAGAATTATTTTTTGTTTTACTTTGTTAAAACAAAATTTTGTTTCATTTGGTCAGTTCTACAGACCAATGGCATTTACTAGTCTAAAACCTAAATAAAAATCCAGGGCAATAATAACTCTTTCAACAAGAGCTACTGCTGTAAGAGAAAACAAAGGGAAGTCAAGACACTATTATGTGAAACAACTCACATAATTAGAACTATTATCAAAATAAAGGGGTGCCTGGGTGGCTCAGTCAGTTAAGTGTCTGACTTGGTGATATCAGCTCAGGTCATGATCTCAGGGTTGTGGGAATCCACATTTCACAGGGAGTCTGCTTGAGTTTCTCTCCTGCCCCTCCCTGCACCCTCTCTCCTTTCAAATAAATGAATCTATAAACAAACAAGCAAACAAATAAATAAAATAAAAACAACCCCCTAAAAGAAACACTTTCTCCAATATAATGAAAACATGCAAATTTATTTACCTATCTGATAAAGGATGACTCATGCATCCATCGTAAGAGACTTAAATAATCTAGTAACAGAAATCCAGAGTTTAAACACTTAAAAATGTCAGACTTCAAAATTTCTCACAACTCATCACTCCCCAACAACCGACTTCTAAAGCCAGGACAGAGCTTCCCTTCTTTAAGAAAGTCAAGGAAGGATGGAAGGAAAAAAAGCTGTATGTACATGCATAAGATAGAGGTCTGACAGAACATATACTGGAATTATAATCAGCAGTATCCTGCTAGAAGGAAGGGGAGATGAGCTTTAACTTTTACTTCAAATGATTCTTAAATGTTTGGGTTCTTCTATAGCAAGCATATATAACTTTTGTAATTTCTTTAAAAGTTAAAAAAAAAACGACAGGACTCATTTTTTTTTAAAGAGTCCATAACAAAACTTTATTGGTAAGAATATTATTCACGGAGCGCCTGAGTGGCTCAGTTAGTTAAGCATCTAACTTCAGCTCAGGTCATGATCTCAGGGTCCTGGGATCGAGGTGAGTCTGCTTGTTCCTCTGCCCCACCCCAGCTTGTGGGCTCTCTTTTTCAAATAAATAAAATCTTAAAAAAAAGAAAAGAAAATGGAGAATAAAACGGGAATGTATTTGCAATATAATAAGTAGAAAAGTCATACAAAATACATACATGTGTAGCTATTCATAGAAAAGAAGCTAGAAATAATGATTCACTTACATACCCGTGGTCCAAATTACATCTAGGTAATACATTTTCTTCTTAGTTTTTCTGTATTTTCCAATTTTACTATAATGAATACAGTTAAGTTTTGCCATAAAGTTTCTAATGTTTTTGTAAAGGAAAAACAAAAACTAAAAATTTAACAGCCCCCATTGAGACTTCAGTAAATCAAAATTACAAAACTAAGCTATCATCAAAATAAATAAAAACAGATATATGTAATTAATCCCCTACCTCACTCCTAGTATCAGGAAGTGATTCCTGCGGATGGAGACAAGCGTGTGCTACCTTGATGACGTGTTCCAATTTTTTTGGTTGCTCCTCTACTTTAGCCGCTAGAAATAACGCCGCTGGAGCCACAGACTGGATGGAGAGAAAATAAATCACATTTATTATTTATTCCTAGATCAAGGTAGATCTAAAAAAGAACTAAGTCTCAAACCAAATTCCCTGCTTGCCTCAACTTCATCACTTCTCGTTAATGCCTTTTCTTCTCCTTAAAATGTCTTCCCCTCTCCTATCCGTTAATCTACATCCGCTCCCAAAAACCAATCCCTTAAAAACTCTCATTAAAAGCTATCTGTGTGAGAAACTACTAGATGTAAATAGTTGGCTTTCTATTTAAAATGAGGTTCTTGGAGCCCCTGGGTAGCTCAGTCCTTAAGCGTCTGCCTTAGGCTCAGGTCATGATCCCAGCATCCTGGGATGGAGTCCTGCAACGGGCTCTCTGCTCAGCGGGAACTGCTTCTCCCTCTCTCACTGCATCTCTGTCAAATAAATAAAATCTTTAAAATAAAAAAATAAAATGAGGTTCTTTCTTAAGTTTATATCATAACCCTCCGTATACTTTTTTTTTTTTTAAATCCCAAGACGCTGGGATCATGACCTGAGCCAAAGGCAAACACTTAACGACTGAGCCACCCAGGCGCCCCTCTATATACTTTTTTTTAAAGGAGCAAATTGAAAGTAGATTAGTGGTTGCCAGGGGCTAGAAGAGGAAAATGGGAGTGACCACTAACGTATTAGAAGTTTCTTTCTAGGGGCGCCTGGGTGGCTCAGTCGGTTAAGCGGCTGCCTTCGGCTCGGGTCATGATCCTGGGGTCCTGGGATCGAGCCCCACGTCCGGCTCCCTGCTCAGCAGAGAGCCTGCTTCTCCCTCTCCCTCTGCCTGCCACTCTGCCTACTTGTGCACTTTCTCTGTCAAATAAATAAATTTAAAAAAATCTTTAAAAAAAAAAAAAAAGAAGTTTCTTTCTAGGGCAATATAAATTTTGTGGAATCAGATCATGGTGATGGTTGCACAACTTTATGAATATATTAAAAACCAGTGAATTGGGGCACCTAGATGGCTCAGTCAGTTAAGAGTCCGACTCTTGGTTTTGGCTCAGGTCATGATCGCAGGGTCATGGGATCGAGCCCCATGTCCGCCTCCATGCTCAGCAAGGAGTTGGCTTGATATTCTTTCTCCCTGCCTCTCCCTCCCCCTCTGCTCCTCCCCCTGCTCAAGTGTACTCTCTCTCTCTAAAATAAATAAATAAAATCTCTAAAAACAACAAAAACCCAGTGTACTGCACACTTTAAAAGGATAAATTTTATTGTATGTGAATTATCTCAAATATACTTATATATGGGGGGAGCACAAATCTTAGAAAAGGGAATTCAAAAAATAGTATTATATTCAAGACGTTATACAAAGGCACCCAGGGGAAAAAAAACTCAAGTCAACACACAAGTACACAACAAATTCAGTCACTAAACAATATAAGAGATTAGAGCAATATGACATAAATGTAGCCTGGTAATGATCTGGGAAATCCCAGGAAGAACTTCTGTTGAATCTTAAGAATATTTCAATGAATCAAACATGGCAATGGCAAGAACCAGAAGTCAAAGAAATATAATAAATAATTTTATATAATTGAAATATCTATTTCACTTTACTGAGTAGAACAAACAAGCATTCTAATACTTATTTATATCCCTGCTGCTATATGCTATTTTGCTGGAAGAGATTTTTATCCACAAATCCAATTCACAGTAACAATTCTCTTCCTTCGTATTTGTTGCAGCTGTATGCAGCAAACTCCATATATATGCCTAGACTTTAGGATAAGCAAAGCAGAACCAGAGGAAGATGGGTATGAACAAGATGTGAGGAATCAGAGTAAGAAGCACACTAAATTGAGTAGGTGACATAGAGAATGGGATATGGAACACAAAAGATCTTTAGCAAGAGATTGACACTAAAGATTTTAGAGAAAAGTACGTAATTTAAGAAACATTTAGAAAGACATATCCGGGGGCGCCTGGGGGCTCAGTCGGTTGAGCATTGTCCTGGAGTCCCCATCAAGCCCCACGGGACTCTCCTCTTGGCGGGGAGTCTGCTTTTCCCTCTGCCCCTCCCCCCACTCTGCTCTCGCACGCATGCTCGCTCGCTCTCTCTCTCAAATAAATAAAATCTGGAAGGAAGGAAAGAAGGACGGAAGGAAGGAAGGACAGACAAGATATATCTGGTCCCAGGAAGGACTAAAAGGAGGAAAGAATGAAACGCATTAGAAGTTAATTTTAAAAAAGAAAAAAAATTCGCAATCCTGGCATTAAGAAATAAAGATAAGAGTAGGCATTAGCAGTAGAAAAACGGGGAAAACCACAGGCATGATTTTAGAAAATTAATAGGGCTTCACTAAATCTATGTGTATGTATTTGCGTACAGAGAAAAACAATTCTAAAATGTCAACAGGATTATCGCTGAGCAGTTAGCTACACGAATATCATCATTTCCTCCTTTATTCTGTCTATTTAAAAAAAAGATTTTATTTATTTATTTGACAGAGAAAGAGATAGCAAGAGCAGGGACACAAGCAGGGGGAGTGGGAGAGGGAGAAGCAGGCTTCCCACTAAGCAGGGAGCCCGACACGGGGCTCGATCCCAGCACCCTGAGATCATGACCTGAGCCGAAGGCAGATGCTTAACCAACTGAGGCCATCCAGGCGCCCCTCTCTGTCTTCTTTTAATTTTATGATGACTACATACAGAAAAAACAGTTAACACTAAAAATTAACAGGACTTCATAACTGATTGGAAAAAGCAGGAAGGAAAAGAACTACTTAAAGACACAACTAAGATTTTTAGCCTACAACTTTGCCTTCAAGGAGCTAAAAATATATTCAAAAGGCACAAACTAAGGGACGCCTGGGTGGCTCAGTCGGTTGGGCATCTGCCTTCAGCTCGGGTGGTGGTCCCGGGGTCCTGGGGTCGGGCCCTGTGTCAGGCTCCCTGCTCGGCAGGAACCTGCTTCTCCCTCTCCTCCCGGCTTCTCTCTCTCGCTAGCTCGGTCACTATCTGTCTCTCTCTCTCAAATAGGTAAACAAAATCTTAAAAAAAAAAAAAAAGGCACAAACTAAAATATGGTATACAAACAATGGCTAAGAAGGCAAGATAATAACTCATTAAGTGAAAGACTGGAAGAGATAAATTTCAGTCTCATTTTTGCACAGTCAACCATGTAAATACTCATTGCTCCTCATGGAATCACTTACCAAGCCAGTTTACCAAAGCATTTTCCTATCAAAGGCAATTTCTAAGAGGAATTCTTACACCAGATAAGAATATAAGATTTTCTCCATTTTAAAAGAATAAAAATGGGGCGCCTGGGTGGCTCAGTCATTAGGCATCTGCCTTCAGCTCGGGTCATGATCCTGGGATCGAGCCCCGCATCGGGCTCCCTGCTCGGCAGGAAGCCTGCTTCTCCCTCTCCCACTCCCCCTGCTTGTGTTCCTGCTCCCACTCTCTCTGTCTCTCTGTCAAATAAATAAATAAATAAATCCTTAAAAATGAATGAATGAATGAATGAATGAATGAAAATGCCACCCGGTATTTATTTGTTATGTACAGGCACTTTGTAAATTAATTAATTTAAATATTAACTACTGGGGCGCCTGGGTGGCTCAGTTGATTAAGTGTCCAACTCTTGATTTCAGCTCAGGTCATCTCAGGATCATGGGATCAAGCCCCAAGTTGGGCTCCTGGGCTCCACACTCAATGGGGAATCTGCTTGAGATTCTCTCTCCCTCTCCCTCTGCCCCTCCCCTGCTCATACTCTAATAAATAAATAAATAAATAAATCTTATCAACTACTCTAGGAGATAGGCACTATTACGGACTCCAAAGAGATGAGAAAACTGACGCCTATGGTAACTTACCCGAAGCTATATAACTAGTAAGTGCAAAAAATCCAAACCTAGACATATCTGACTCCAAAGCCCATTCTCTTAACCACTAAGCTTGACCCCTTAAGGATAAGCTAACCAGAATACACCCAAAACAAATCTGTTAGGACTACAATATAACACCCAATTTTGTAATATATGAAATATTACATAAACACACCAAATTGCTCGCCATTAATTTTACACTTTCTCATTTGAAAATATTTAAAACAGAATATTTAGAAATGCAATTCATTAGGTTAAATTTCTTCTCAAAAAGAGTAATACAATGCCAAAAATTAAATGAAAATTAATCATTTAATCATGTCCACTAAAGAAATAAAATTTCCATTGAAAGACAAGTTCTCTATCTTCCAGGGTGCTGGAAATATACTTTATCTTGATCTGAGTGGTGGTTACATATACATACAATAATAATAATAATGCAAAAAGTAATCAAGTTGCACACTTCAGATTTTTGTGCTTTACTGTTAAACCTCAATAAAAATTAAAAAAAAAATTTTTTTTTTAAAGGCAAGCGTTCTAGCTCCAAAACACTATGAACAAAGAAATAGAACAAAATGAGAAAAGTATTCACAATACATGAAATATAGCTCTAATACATGAGAGCTCGTATAAATAAGAAAATCAGAATAAAAGAGGAGCAAAGAGAATCAAGAGTCAATTTTTAAGTCAATTCTTCAATTTCATGAGAACAATGACCTAATAGGTAGGTATAAGAAGCTCAACTTCATTAACTGAAAAAAATGTAAATTAAGAAAATAATTTAGGATGCCCTCTATCTTGTTCACCATTGTATCCCAAGTACTCAACAAGTAGTTAAAACTTAGTATTTCCTGGGGCGCCTGGGTGGGTCAGTTGTTAAGCGTCTGCCTTCAGCTCGGGTCATGATCCCAGGGTCCTAGGATCAAGCTCCCCCATCGGGCTCCTGCTCAGCTGGGAGCCTGCTTCTCCCTCTCCCACTCCCCCTGCTTGTGTTTCTGCTCTTGCTATCTCTGTCTCTGTCAAATAAATAAATAAAACCTAAAAAAAAAAAAACCTTAGTATTTCCTAATGTAATAAATATTTGTGAGGATGCAGAGAAAAGGACCTTCTCTTACAGTGCTGGAAACAATGTATACTGATATAATCTTTCAGTAAGACAAATTGACACAACGTATACTGATAAAATATTTCAGTAGGGCAAACTGACACAACAAAACAATGTATACTGATATAATCTTTGAGTAGGGCAAACTGACACAACAAAAATTTTTTAAATGCAGCCCTGTGGACAGAGTAATTTTACCTATAGGAATTTATCTCAGAACAGTCATGTGAGTCATATACTACATGTGCCAATTTTATATAACATTATTTATAATTACTAAACTAGAAACAACCCAAATATCCACCAATAGGGAGGTGAAATAAATTATGGAACTACACAAAGAAATACTATGTGGCCATTTAAAATACAGCTGACCCTTGAACAACACTGGTTTGAACTGTGTTGGTCCACCTATACGCAGATTTTTTTTCTATAAATACAGTACAGTACTGTAACTGCATTTTCTCTTATGATTTTCTTAATATTTTCTTTTCTCCAGCATACTTTTTTGAAAGGATACAGTATATGATACATATAACATACAAAATATGTGTTAATTATATTATTGGTAAGGCTTCTGGGAGTTAACTTTCTGGGGAGTCAAGAGTTATATGTAGATTTTCAACTGTGTAGAGGTAGGTACCCCTAACCCCCACACTGTTCAAAGGTCAACTGTAATGAAAAACCACTATGAAAAGATATCCAATATATACTGTTAACTGATAGAGGCAACTCACATAAGAGTAGTATAGTAAGAAGTTATTTTTTAATAGAAATACATATTTACTAGGTATGTGTACACAAAAATGTCCAAGACACTATATGACAAAACATTATCAATGGTTACCTCTGGAGGGTGGGATTACAGAGGAGTGAAGCTTTCTACATTACACGTTTCCGTATTAATTTTTACCGTAAACATGCGTTACCTTTATGAGAAAAAAATAACATGAAAAATGCAGAGGAGCTTGACAGGACCAATATCAATGCCACAACAATGTATTAGGTCCTCTCAAATCTGAACTTGGATTTATCACAAGTCTTAAAACTAAGATATTAAAGGGTGGTATTTTTGATCTGTTAATTCCAGAATGTGCCTAAAATCAATTCTGTAGAGAGGATCAACAATCCCAAATTTTAAAAGTCACTGGATTTTGGAAAAGGTCATATCATCCACTGGAATCTCTCTATATTTATTGGATAAGTACCAGATAATTCATCCATTCAAGTTTACCAAAGGTGCTTTGGAGGATACACAGAAAAGTGAGTCTCTGTCCTTGCTAAGCTTAATACACAGCAAATAAGGAAAAATATAATTTAAAAGATATAAGTAGGAGAAGTATATAATATATATGTGCATAAAGTGGACAAATTGATTTGAGATGTGTTTTATCCTGGATTTCAAACCTTTACCATAATAAAAGGGAAGACATGAAGAAAACGTTCAGAATTGGCAAGACAGCTATGGACTTCCTCTTCAAATTTCATTCTTTATCCACTACCTTCTATTCTAGAGCTATCAGACAGATATCCTCATTAAATGCTTTTTCTCTGTCTTAATAAAATTGCTTCTTGCAATCAAAGGTAGGGCATGGCTGGAGGTAAGAGGTCTACTGGTAGGAGAAAGCCAAGCTGACTGGATAATCAGTAAAAATTGGGAATACTTAATCCACAGATCCCGGGCACCTGGGTGGCTCAGTTGGTTAAGCGACTGCCTTCAGCTCAGGTCATGATCCTGGAGTCCCGGGATCGAGTCCAGCATCGGGCTCCTTGCTCAGCAAGGAGTCTGCTTCTCCCTCTGACCCTCCCCCCTCTCATGTGCTCTCTCGCTCTCATTCTCGCTCTCTCAAATAAATAAAATCTTAAAAAAAAAAATCCACAGATCCAAAGGGTTTCCAGTGTAGTTACTGCCAATACTGAGTATGCCAATATCTTACATTACAAGAGCAGTGTCTAGCTCCCTAGCTTCTCATTCCATGGCATTAAAAAAAAAAAGAGCTCAGAGCCTATCATCCTAAGGGTAAGTCTTAAACACTTTTCTTCAAAACATAACCTTTCTTAAAAAAAAAAAAAAAAGAAGACAAAGAAGAAGAAATATTTGACTCACAAACCCATATGAAGTATTCATCAGGTTTAGCCCTATTATTTTTGTGATTTTATTAAACAAATACAGTCTTACCTGCAACTGGGATATCACTACGCACTTGCTTCCAAGTCATTTATAATAATGTTAAATAGGACCATTTCAGGTATCAAAACTGAAAATAGCACTATTTACAATTCTGTCCAGAAAAAAAAAATCCCTTTATTACTATTATTTTATTTTTCCTGTCTTAAAAGTCACCCCCATCATCACATAACGTGCCTTCCCTCTCCAACCAGTCAGTGATTGCAATTATATCAAAGCCTTTTAGAAAATCTACATCACTTACATTCACTTGTTTTCCTGTGGCTACATTATTACCGCTTCAAAAATTACACTTAAATTAAGCATCATCTCCCCTTTAATGCTCCTCTCCCAACCCAAAAATTTAAGTGTTCAATAATCTATTTCTTTATTAGAGAATCCACCTATTCTAAGAATGCACTAAACCTACCAAATAACTACCCAGTTTACCAGAAAACTGGAAGACTGGATTCAGTGTGACACATAATGAAAGTGATCAATCCTATTTTCTAAACTTCAAATCCCAGTTCAGCAACAAAGATCAACCTCCTCACCCACCACACACACAGGAAGTTGTTGGAACTGATCACCAAATGAATATACCATACCGAAGAGATATATATATATATATATATACTTACGCTTCGATGGAACTGTGTAAAGGACTGAATCATGTAGAATCGATGCATGTATACTATAGCAGTGTTGATAGTCAATTGTGAACTAAAATGTTAAAGTTAAGGCCCCAAAACAGGCAGGCAGAACAATTCCCAAAAATACAACCTGTAGGATGCCTGGGTGGCTCAGTTGGTTAAGCGACTGCCTTCGGCTCAGGTCATGATCCTGAGTCCCGGGATCGAGTCCCGCACTGGGCTCCCTGCTGAGCAGGGAGTCTGCTTCTCCCTCTGACCCTCCCCCCTCTCATGCTCGCTCTCTCATTCTCTCTCAAATAAATAAATAAAATCTTAAAAAAAAAAAATACAACCTGTATATCCTCCCAAAAGGACCATGCAGCCAAGCACAGTACATGCTTCTAAATGAAAATCATACTTAATTTTCCAAATTAAAGAGCAAATCTGTTTTCTTTCACCAAATTATTAACCACCAATTGACACTTAACATAATGCCTTACACACAACTGCTATTCAATGTGTAAATTTGCTGAACTGATAAACAAGCTTCTTAGCACGTGTGGATCGAGGAACCTAAACCTGTCACTTGCCTCCTGAAAATCCTGAAGTGGAGAACCAGTAGCTCAGGATATCTCTTCACACGACTTACAACACCCTTCCTGATCTGGCCCCCAGGTATGACGCTACTATCTCCTCACTTTCTAAGCTCCAGAAATTAACTTTTCAGTCCCACTCGTCTGTGGCAACTAAGCCTTCTCATATGGTGATCCCTGGGAGCAGAAACATTGTGGAATGATGTGACAGTCACTCACTGACAAAATTTTAAATGCCTTACTTCTAAAGCCCTCAGAAGACAATGTAGGTTATTCAGGGAAGAGGTTGTGGTCCCAAGATGTCAACAACCTTAATAACAATACACACATTAAAAAGGGCTACATGTACTAAAACAGAATTTCAAACAAAAAGCTTAATTTAGTACTGACCCAATGCTTAGGAAACAAATTGGATATCCGCAATAAAGAGGACACCTCTTTTGAGGTGAGCACAACTTTAAGATACAACAAACATTACAGCCAGCCACACACTTAAATAGGAGCTGCACCCAGAAATAATTTTTCACTGCCAGAGTGGAAAGAACTTTAAAACTATATAAGCTTTCTCTGCTGCAACATGAGTATATTTTCTGACAAAAATACTTGAAGGGGAAATAAAAAATCACTAAATTATCTGATCTTTGAAATGTAAAGAAAACAAATACACATTAGAACTGAGTAAATTTAAAAATCCACAGTTTGTAAATGGTTTTTTAAAACTTTAGATCCCTGGGTCTATATCCTTACCAACAGAAACTGACATCCTTCCTTCCTCTGAAATTCTATAGTTTTAACAGTAGCTACCATTTGAACATGAGTGCCAGGCATTTTCTTAGGCATAGAAGTTACGTGCATGGCTTATCACTCCATTTTACAGACTAGAAAACCAAGAATTTGACAGATTTCTTAAACAGCTAGTAAGCTGAAGGAACGGATTTTGAACCATAGCTGGGGCATTAATTCTAGGCCACCCTCTCTTCATAAGTAAGACCTACAGGTCTTACTCAAAACTTGAATTTCTCAAAACTCTTTACACGCTAAGTTCAAGAGACAGCCATCAACAGTGAAACCTCCACCAAACCCCCAGGGAATAGCGGAAAAGTAGAATTTCTAAGTCACCGGATCTGGAGACCAGAACACAACGAAAGGGGACTAGGAAGGGCTGGTTAAAACACAAGCTGCGAAGGATACGAATTCCCAGCAAAGCTGGTGGCACTTGCAGGCGAGCGGGAAATTAACTCCGCCTCGCTTCCGCGGCGCAAACACTGAATTTCAGCCCGCCCCATCGGAGTCTCTCCCACCTAGACATTCAGCCCCTGCCCACCCGCTTCCCTCTTCCGTCCCTGACAGAGCCTGAGGCCTGGAAGCCCGAGCATGGCGGGTCTGACTCCAAGGCCGGAGGCCTAGGCCGCAAGGATACACGTTAAGACGTTGTCCCATGTCCTGGAGCAGATTTGCCGCCTGCTGGCGATGAGAAAGTTCTTTATCTGGGTCCAGGCCAAAACGACGGGATGGGCTATTTTCCAGCTGTTCTCGAGTAAAATACCACCGTTTGTTGTTGTTCTTCCTCTCTCCCTCCATAGTGCTTCAACCAGAAGGCAGCGGCGGAGGCTGCAAGCACTTCCCAGCGTCACCTAAACGGCGACACACATCCGCTATGCGGGGGCAACTGCGACGTGACGAACTTCCGCTAAAAGGTGGAGGGCTAGATTGTGACAGGCTTCCGCAAAGAAGGGAGAGTTAAAGAGTCTACTTCCGGAATGGACCTCGCAACAACCTGTAGCCGAGTTAACAGCCAGTAGGCGACCAGGAAAGACCTTGAGTCTAGGACGCAGGCGCCAGTCATGTGACCCTTGGGAGGGGGTAGAAGTTCTCGTTCGAAACCACGCTTCCTCCCGCGAGAGCTGGGTTTAGCTTTCGCGTGGTGGACGAGGTGGCGAGGCAACTGTCGTGGCGGGGTAGGGCGCCCGCCCACGCGCCCCTCGGCGGTTTCTCGGAGAACTTCGTTTGTGGCGGAGGTGGCGATATAAAATGGGGGAGATAGCGAACTTGACAGAACAGGTGAGACTGTCAAAAACTGAAAAAAGTAATCAAAGAGAGTGGCCCTATCGTATATCGTAATATAAAGCGACTAGAAAGCTCTTACGTTGTTGGTAGCGGTGTAAACTACCCTTTTGCAAAGCCGCTTTACAACGTTTATCTAAAGCCTTGAAAGAATTCTTACGCTTCGCCACAGTGATTCAACGTAAGGGAATGAAATTTAATTAATAGTGTTAATTTAGTGATTACCATGTTCCAGGCACATTGTTGACTCAAATACACTGTTTCATTTAAAAGACAGAACCCCAAGAGGTAATAACGTTTCAATTCCCGTTCTGTGGACGAGCGAACTAAAACTGCTCCTTCATTGTGGAAAGCTTCCACCTCCACCTTGCACACATAAGAATTTGTAAGTTGCTGTCCTCCACCAAGAAGTACCCCAGCTGAACGCCTGATGCCTCTTTGAGCCTGGGCAAGATACCTAGCCTCTCTGTGCCTCTTGTATAAATGTAAATGATAACAACAGTACCTACGTTTTAGGTTGTGAGGATTAAATAAGATATAATTAATTAAAAGCCTTTATAATAGTACCTAGCACATAGGAACATAGAAAACATTCAGTAGATGTTATCATAGTATTTATTCTGTTATATTAAAATTTGAGTTGTATGCATAGCACCTAACCTAATACAGTCCTGGCCCTAGTAGTCGATAAATGTCAAATAAATGCTCACAACACCCTACAATAAAGAAACCAGGGCTTGGGGAAGTTAAGTAGTTTGCCCTACACTACACTGTTAAGTGTTGATTTTTAAATCAAGTCTAATTCCATTGTTCTTTCCATTCTAGCAAACTGTATTCCTGCTTTCCTGAAACAATTTACCTTGACTAATTGGGGTAGTATTAGAATCCTTTGTCTTTTATAATATTTTGAGTTTTTTCATTTTAGACGTGGCTGCTCCCACTCAGTTTGATTCTAATTCTCAGAAGTATTTCCTTCCATTTCAGGCCCTCCTTTGCCATATGCTACCTATAATTAGCATTAGCTACATTTTACTCCAGAAAAATTGAGGTTCAGGAAGATTTAAATGACTTATTTCAGGTTATAACATGTAAAAAATTTATGATTTCAAACTTCTAACATCACAGACTTGTTTCTTTTAATAGAATAAGCATTTTTTTTCCAATTATATAGTCATTATATTTTTTAAAAAGATTTATTTATTTGTTTGAAAGAGAGAACGAGCTGGGGGGAGGGGGCGAAGCAGACTCCCTGCTGAGCGGGGAGCCTGACCTGGGGGCTCAATCCCAGGACCCTGGGATCATGACCTGAGCCAAAGACAGACGCCTAACCAACTAAGCCACCCAGACGCCCCTGGTCCTCCACTTAAACTCTTGGATTGATGGCTCCATTTTGAATTTGCTCTCCTGGCTGAGTATACCAATTTTCCAAGAAAGAATTCTGGTATCTGTTCAGCTCTAGGCAATGCAGGTGGTAACCAATGGCTTGCTGTCCTGCCATACAGAAGACCAGGACCTGTGTAACTCAGAGAAAGTAAATATTCTTTGACTGAGAGGATAAATATTTGAAAGTAGGAGGCAGTAATAACAATTGCTAAACAAGAGTTTTGGATCAGGCCTGGACTCATCCCAGCTCTTCTTTTTTATTTTTTTAAACCCTCAACAATCCTTATGTGTACAGTTCCATAGTGTCAGCTATATTCACATTGTTATGTAACAGGTCTCCACAACTTTTTAATTTTGCAGATCTGAAACTTTATGTCCATATGCTTCATTTCCCCCTCTCCCAGCCCTGACACCTCCCAATCTACTTTGTGTTGCTATGAGTTTGACTGCTTTAGATATCTTATGTAAGTAGAATCATACAGTGTTTGTGACTGCCTTATTTCACTTAGTATAATGTCCTTAAAATTCCCAGCTCTTCTTTTAACTAGCTGTGTGATTTTTTTAAAATATTTTATTTATTTATTTATTTATTTATTTGAGAGAGAGAGAGCACCTTCAGGTAGAGAGGGAACGGCAGAAGCAGACTCTCCACTGAGCAGGAAGCCAGACGTGGGGCTCGATTTTAGGACCCCAAGATCACGACCCAAGCTGAAGGCAGACGCTTAACTGACTGAGCCACCCAGCTGCCCTTAGCTGTGTGATCTTAAATGTCATCTCTGGATCCTGATGGGAAACCATCTGGCACACAGTAGGTGTTCAGTACATGTTTATTGTCAAAATAATGTTAACCTTCAGATAAATTGCCCTTAAAGAACAATTGACAAAATCTTAAACTAGAGGATTTTCCTTTTTTTCTCTTCTTTTTTTTAATTTAAATAGGACTCTGTTTCCTATAAAAGAAACCTATCAGGCTACTTTTCCTATTCACTGGACTAATCTTGTTCTGGATACAGGATTATACCATATTTCATGATTTGATCTTATTTTGCATTGTGCTTATGAATGTCATATTTCAGCCATGTCGAACATTACCATCTACTACTGTTAAAATAATTTCTTTCCAATATTTATATAGTCTCCAAATTAAAGCATGAAAAGATGGTGTGCCATTTGTAACTATTCCCAATTCCACATTCAGTTGATGTCATACTGATAGCTTGAAATTGGCCATGGTGTGGGTGTACTGGTAAATTATTAACAACCAGCTATCCAGAAAATCATTGTATGTGTATTTATACATACATAATTTCAAACATGAACTTATTGATATAAAGGATGTGTAGCACATATTTATAAAAAATATACAATCTTTATTATAAATTTCTTATAGCCAGTTGATTCTCATAGAATGCTTTTGCTCAGTTTTGCCAACTTCTTGATTCAGTAACCAACCTGTGATTGCATTTGACAAATGAGAATAGTTTTTTTTTTCAAAGATTTATTTATTTATTTGAGAGAGGGAGAACGTACAAAGGAGGAGCATACAAAGGAGGAGCAGAGGGAGAGAAAGAGGGAGAGAATCCCAAGCAGACTCCCTACTGAGCACAGAGCCCCATGCAGAGCTCGATCTCAACACCCTGAGATCATACATGACCTGAGCCGAAATCAAGAGTCAGATGCTTAACAGACTGAGCTACCCAGGCACCCCAGCAAATGAGAATAGTTTTGACTGTTGGTTGACATTTTCATTTGCATTAATCAGTAAGATAAAAGTGAAACAATAAGGGGCCAAGCATGGAGCCTGCTTAAGATTCTGTCTCTCCCTCTCCCTCTGCCCCTCCCCCCTCCAAAAAAAAGTGAAACAATGAGACTTATGTTGGAACTTCACTTATTTGTCAGTGACTTGAGCAACATCTTTGCTGGGATGGGATAATAGTTTTTGAAAACCGAAAGAACCTTTCAATTTTTTGTGCTCTTGACAATGTAATGGGCATAGACATGGCATACTTTTAAACTTAATCTACATTATTTACATACTACCACTTTCTTAAGTCTAGTCAACAAAATAAATAAATCAAGCTTTTGTTTGCAGCATTTACCATTTCTGTAGTCTAAATTCTCCCATTATGGCCAGTTTCAAGCTACCAACGTGACATCACCTAGCATGGACTTGGGAAGAGATGAACACACCATCACATAGTATTTCCTCCATATAGATACAATAGACAGGGACTTCTGGTTTCCAGTCTGATATGTAAAGAGCTTGGAAGTCATTGCTCCTGTTCTTATAACAACAACAACAAAAAAAAAAAACAAAAAACAAAAAACCCTGAATAAACTGAAAATCATCAACCCTTGTTAGATCGAGCAGAGAATTAAGGGGACAGGGCAAACCTCTACCACAAAAACTGGAGAGACAGGCAGAATCAGAAGAGGCATAAGCCAGAGACCCGTGGCTTACTGAGAGCAAAAACTGCTATTGAAACCAGCAACTAATAGCAATACATAAAGGGCAATTGACTAATTGCTGGAGACTGAACTTGGCCTAGATTGAGAGACTAAAAACAAACAAACCTTTTGAGGGCCCCCACACTTTCATGAGTTTTACTTCCAGGAGCCCCATAGGTCTTAACTATAAAGATTGGAGAAAATCCCCTTGTCCTTCTGGGAGGGAAAGGGAAAAAAGAGCTACTTAGACCCAGAGCATTCAGTTGTCCTTAACAAAAGCCTGTCCTCAATGGAAGCTACTTAACAGAGCCTAACCAATATAGGAAAAGGAAAATAACCAACTCCAGCATTTGTGAGGGCCACAGTCTGGAGGGGACACAAGCTCACTAAAAAACTGAGACCTGATACGATTATAAAGCACTTTCCTCACCTGCCCCCCTTACCAACACATCAGTAGATCTCCTATATAATAACAGGGGATTACAACAGAAAGAACTACAAACTCACACCCATTTAAGAAGGAGTGTGTAAGGAAACCCAAAGACAACAGGGGAGACAAAGACGTCAGAGGAGATTTTAGCCTCTGATACCTACAGCCATAGCAAACAGGAAACAGCAACCAAACTCCCAAACAGATAAACGTAAAACATCCATTCCTTTTACCCAATATATCATGTCTAGCTTCCTGCAAAAAAAAAATTATAAGGCATGCTAAAAGGCAAAAAATACAGTCTCAAGAGACAAAGCAAGTATCAGAACCAGAGTCATAATATGGCAGAAATTTTTGAATTGTCAAACTGGGAATTTAACTGATTAACATGCTAAGGACTCTAATGGAAAAAGTGAGCAACATGCAAGAATAGATGAGTAATGAAGCAGGGAGATGAAAACTAAGAATCAAAAGGAAATGTTAGAAATAAAAAACCTGTAACGGGTGCCTGGCTGCCTCAGTCAGTAGAACACGCGACTCGATCTTGGAGTCGTGAGTTCAAGCCCCGGGTTGGGCCTAGAGCTTACTTAAAAAAAAAAAAAAAAAAACCCACTTTGAAGGAAATGAATGCCTTTGATGGGCTTATCAATACACTGGACACAACCAAGGAAAGAATCAGTGAGTTTGAAGATACATCAATAGAAACTTCCCAAACTGAAAAGCAAAGAGAAAAAAGAATAAAAACAGCAGAATATACACATACAATAGATATAACTTCATGAGCGTAGATAATAGTAAAATGTAGTAAAATAATTAGGAAGAGATGAGTTTTTAGTATTTACTACTTTTACTTTTCATATTTATTCAATTGTAAGTTTAGATAATTTTAAATAATGGCTTAACAACCAGCTTGCAAAATTCCTGAAAATTTAAGAGGCAGCTCAAAAATCAGTATGAACTGATTCAGCACACCACTGCTTGAAATAAAGACCCATTGGAAGTACCATATTCACATTTAAATACTGTTTATGTTTCCATTATATGCTGAACACTATGCTAAGGAAATTTGCGTACATTATCTCATTTAATTCTTATAACTGAAATAGATACCATTGCCATTTTTTAAAATAAACAGGCTTAACCTATTCAAACTGAGATACTGAGAATATGGCAAAACTAATATTTGAGCCCAGGTCAGTGCTTTTTCTATTCACTGCCTTCTGAAACTTACAGTATAAAAAAGACTGGGGCAAGAAAAAGGGTAACTGGCACTTGATGCCTCCATTTTTCTGAAGTTATTTAGCCCACTCCCACTCTAGCTCTACTGTGAACCCATAAATCCTGTGTCTCCTTAGACAAAGGGAGTGTTAGTCATAGTAATTCTTCAGGGCATTACCATGGTTACCAAACACAGAGTCCAGTGCTCCAGCCTGAATGTTCCAGAAGAGGACAGGGAGGAGCTGAGATGGCCTTCTTCAACTTATACCTGTTGGGATATCAAAATTCCTTTTGGAACAAGAAAAGGGACACAACTGAAGAAACAAGTAAGGGGAATATAGGGTAGAGGATTAGAAGAGCTTCTTGGCCATTTCCTTTTCTACCTTGAGTTAGAGCTTTATCGCCCATAATTAACAATTACACCGGTCACCAGTAAAAATTATGGAGGAGGGAGATTATCCATTAGGTTTCCCTCTTCTGTCATTTAATATCCTTATTAAGACATTCAATCTGTTCAACTGAATAAATGTTCATTATTACTCATTTGCTCATTTAGTTAACATTTACTAAGTACAGTTTTGTGCCAGGCTTTCTCTTGGTGACTGGGGATGGATGGGATAAGATCTCTGCCATAAAGTGGCTATTGAATAAAGATAAATATGCAAACAAAAAATTTGCAGTATAGTCTATGAATAAGTTAAATATGGAATACTGTGGGACCACAAAAGAGGAAGTACCTGATACTATTGGATTTGAATGAGCACAGGAGAATCCTTTAGAAAAGACTTCACACAATGCTGCCAGGATGATGGGAGTTCACCAAGTAGACAAAAAGGGAATATTGCACAGACTAAGGAACAGAGAGTTGAGAGAGGGCCATATTCATTGAACTCTAAGTCCTTGGGTACAGATAAAGTGTAAAGAAGACAGGTGCTGGGAAGTAAGCCTTGTAAACTTGGCAGGGGCCAGAAAATTGAGGATGCTGTTAGCCATGCTAAGCATTTTAATTTTATAGGGAGCCACTGAAGGATTTTTAATAGGCAGTGAGTAAATATCTGATTGTATTATACCCACAATGCCTAGCAGTGCCTAATACATAATGCTCTAATGCTCTAATACATAGAGATTTAATAAATACTTGTAGGTAAAACATTAATAAATGATATTTGAATGACTAAAACAGGAAGTTAGAGGAGGCTTTGGAGGAGATGTGACGGTTGGTTAAGGTCTTAAAAGATAAATTGTTTGAAAGCACAGAAATAGAGGAGAAAGGGTATTTCAGACAGAATGGAGAACATATGTGAAGGAAATAAAGTGTAGGCAGGTACTAAAGCAGAGTTTTATTGGGGTGAAGGTAGGGGGTAACTGGTAAGTATAAAACACAAAGTTAAGATTGAGAGAGACTAATATTGTATAGGACTCTATTAGGCACTTTCTATCCTTTTTCTAATGACAACAAAGAAGCTCTGTTTTACATACCCAGCTTTCAGGTAAGGTTTGTATAAAGGGTCCCACTGGTGGACCCTAGAAATCCCTTAATAGCCCCACACCAGACCTCCCCCCGTTGGCCCCCACCTGTCCCAGCATTATGCCATGGGGCTGCTATTGTCTCCAAATAAGAAGCTCTTCACCCTCTCTCAGAGAAACACACTTGACCTACTCCATAAATTTTCCTTGTTTCAAGAATAGGCCTCTCCTGGCTGCTCTGACCCTGCCTGCCCCCTACTAGATGGGACTTCTCACTATGAGAGAACTGAGCACCAAGCCTGGGGTTTTCGTACCCAGTTAGCTACTTAAACTCTAGTAAACAAGACTTGGTACCAATCCAAAGAGGTCTGAGTCTCATTTCTAATTAATTTCATTGTAGGCTAGGCAGAAAGAAAGACTTCACTTTATTAAAGTATGGGGTAGGGGCACTTGGGTGGCTTAGTAAGTTGAGTGCCCAACTCTTGATTTCGGCTCAGGTCATGATCTCAGGGTCGTGAGATCAAGCCTCATATCGGGCTCTGTGCTCAGCAAAGAGTCTGCTTGAGATTCTCTGCCTCTCCCTCTGCCCCTTACGCTCACTTGCGCATGCTCTCTCTCTCTGTTCTCTCTCTTCAAAATAAATAAAATCTTTAATAAAAAATAAAAAAATAATAAAACTATGGGGGTAATAGGGAAGTATCCTGATATCATCTGCTTGCCCAGTTTTTTTCATTCCAGTGGCAGACTATCAGAGGCTGGAGGTTTGGCCAAACTGTTGGCCTAAAATGTAAGGTTAGAAGGAAGACTGGACATCAAATTTGTCACCCCTACAAACTGTTCCCCCTACCCCCTCAATTATACCCTCTGCTTACTTCAAGATTTGGACAGAGGAGGTCTACTTGCTGACTTCTATTTAAAATCCCTAATTTTGTTGGTTTAAGCACTTAATAATATGAAGCTATCTATTTAGTATGTACTATATGCCAGGCATTGTGCTGAGCATTCCACATGCATGATTCCATTTAATCCTCTCAACATGCCTGTGAGGTAGGTATTACTAGTCCCTTTTTACCAATAAAAGGCTCAAACAGGTTAACACAAGGTCAGTGATAGAGCCAGAATTTGACTCCACATTACTGCCTGTGCTCACATTTAAACAGTAATGGGGGGCGCCTGGGTGGCTCAGTTGTTAAGTGTCTGCCTTCAGCTCAGGTCATGATCCCAGGGTCCTGGGATCTAGCCCCACATCAGCTCCCTGCTCGGCGGGAAGCCCGCTTCTCCTTCTCCCACTCCCCCTGCTTGTATTCCTGCTCTCGCTATCTCTCTCTCTGTCAAATAAATAAAATCTTAAAAAAAAAAAAACAGTAATGGGGACAAATGACACAGGTCTTTTGCTGTGAGCAGGCCACTGTACAAGTGATTGATGATCAGCCTTTCTAGGAAAATCTGTTAACTCCTAAACCCTGAATTTGAATGTCAGGTGGGTTCACTATTCCCTAACAGGTGGTTCTCAAGATTCCCAAGAGCCCACCATTCACTGAAACTGAATGGTAACTTTTTGCTTAGATAATGGGGAGAATTGTTGACTTGGGAACTCTTCCATGGAGTCAGTGTCTTGTAACCTTCTCTCATAGCCCCTGGACAACTTCCCAAGAAAGTTAAAATTCTCCAGCCTCAGAGTGGTGTTCTGCAAGCATGGGAAAAAGTAACTGGGTGGGTTCCTCCTCTCTTTTTGTCTCTCTCATGCACACACATCACAGAGTCGTCATTATGTGGTCTATTATATGCAGATATCAAAACAATAGTTTGATGTTTTCTGTGCTTAAAACTCAAACTTTGCTGGAGTTACTGGTGAAACCCAGTGCTAGAAGTTTATCCACATCTTACTGCTCCATAGAAAACTAGGAAGTTTCACTTCTGGGACAAGAATTTAGTGAAACCACCATTTGACAAGGCAATTACTACACTGATTCCATCTTTCCAGGAGGCATCTGACCCTGGAGTGTGGCTAACCTAATCAACACCCATAAACTGCTGACCACCAACTATGGATCCCTGGTATAAATCTGCTAATAGATATCAAGCCAGCAAGTTCAGATCAGTTAATAGTACTATATCATGCAAATTGAATATAATTACAGTTGACACTTGAACAACACAGGGGTTAGGGGCACTGACCCCCCACCTAGTCAAAAATCTGCATATAACTTTTGACTCCCCAGAACTTAACTACTAATAACCTACTGTTGACCAGAAGTTTTACCGAGAACATAAATTGTCCAGTTAACACATATTTTGTATATTTTTTATATGTTCTTACAGTAAAGGTAGAGAAAAGAACATGTTACTAAGAAAATCATTAAGAGGGACGCTTGGGTGGCTCATTCGGTTAAGCGGCTGCCTTCGGCTCAGGTCATGATCCCAGGGTCCTGGGATCGAGTCCCACATCGGGCTCCTTGCTCGGCGGGGAGCCTGCTTCTCCCTCTGCCTGCCTCTCCCCCTGCTTGTGTTCTGTCTCTCTGACAAATAAATAAATAAAATCTTTAAAAAAAAAAAAAAAAGAAAATCATTAAGAGGGGGCACCTGGGTGGCTCAGTCAGTTAAGCATCTGACTTCAGCTCAGGTCATGATCTCAGGATCCTGGGATCGAGTCCCGCATTGGGCTCCTTACTCAGCAGGGAGCCTGCTTCTCCCTCTCTATCTCTCTGTTGTACAGTAGACTGTTGTACAGTAGACTCTTAGATAGCTGGTCAAAGATTACATTGTAAATTGGGAAATCAAGAAAAGATACATACCTTATACATTTTAGTTTCACTTAATATGTGTAACTGTAGATTCACCAGTTTTTTTTTATATGGTGCCAATTCCATTTCTTTGAAAATGTGTCTGTTGATGAGTACCATGGCCTCTTTGCCCCCACAGTGCATCATGTATCATTTCCGTTTGTGTCTATTTAAAGTGGAGTCAAGCATTTGCAAAGCAAACTTATTTTTTTATGATTTTTGTATTTTTCAAAACTTTCAGTTATCTTCTTCATGTCTAATCAGAAGTATTTAAAAATTATTTATAATTCTTGGGGCACCTGGGTGGGTCAGTTGGTTAAGTGTCTGACTCTTGGTTTTGGCTGAGGTGGTCATCTCAGGGTCATGGGATCAAGCCCCACATTGGGCTTTGCGCTCAGCCCAGAATCTGCTTGTCCCTTTCGCTCCCCCTCTGCCTCTTCCCCGGACATGTGCACATGCTTTTTCTCTCTCTCTAAAATAAACAAATAAAATCTTTAATAAAGAGTAATCTTTGCAATTCTTTTTCAAAATAATATTAAATGTAATAGTGCTAAAAAGCTTATAATGAAAAACGAGTCCCTTACCCCAATCCTCTCACCTCCTACTTCTAAAGAAAATGCTCATATGATATGTATTGATTTATCCATTTTTGGCTATTATATATTGCCTTCCTCTTTTGACAGTTGAGAATTTAGCGTTCTTATGCCACACCCTGTGCTGCTCCTCTCCCACCCTGATTTTTCCAGTATAGTTATTTCACAGTTTTAGGTTTGTGGTAGGCAAAATTCTAAGAATGACCCACAATGAACTTTGCCCCTGTATAATCCCCTCCCTATTGAGTGTGGGTGGAACCTCTGAATATTATGGATAACACTGCTTGATTGTTACTTTATATGGAGAAAGGGAGATTATCTGAGTGGGCCTAATCTAATCACACAAGCCCTTTAAAAGCAGAGTGTTTTCTCCAGCCAGCAGCAAAAGAGGAATTCAGAGATTGGAAGCATGAGCGGAATTTGACACATCATTGCTGGCTTTGAAGATGGAGGGGGCCACATGCCAAAGAATGTGGGTGGCATTTAGGAGCTGAGAGTGGCCTGGCTGACAGCCAGCAAGGGCTCAGCCCTATGACTGCAGGAAACTGAATTCTGCCAACAACCTGAATAAGCCTGAAAATGGATTCTTCTTTAGAGCCTCCACATAAGACCCCAACCCAGACAACACCTTAGTTTCAGCCATATGAGATTAAGCAGAGGACCCAGTCAAGCCTGCCCAGAATTCTGACTTACAGAACTGTGAGGTAATAAAAGAATGATGTTTTAAGCCACTAAGTTTGTGATGCAGCAATAAAACATAAAAGTTTAAGTCAAGTGTTGTAGTCTTAAAAATATGTAAAAATTGTTACCTGATGGGGCACCTGGGTAGCTCAGTCAGGAAAGTTTCTGACTCTTGGTTTCAGCTCAGGTCATGATCTCAGGGTCATGAGATCAAGCCCTGCATCAGGCTCCATGTTCAGTGTGGAGTCTGCTTGAGATTCTCTGCCTCTCTCTCTAAAATAAATAAAATCTTCAAAAAAATTCTTCACTGCTAGGCCAAATAATGTCACAATGATAACTTTTGTTCAACCTTTCCTTACCCCTAGAGTTAAGAATTGCTAACTATTATTACTTTTTTCCCCAAATATTTCAACAGCTCTGTCAAATGCCCAATATATTTTTTTTCAATCACCCAAAACAATAAATCCATTCTATTTTTTTCCTAACTGCCTCTCTCCTACTCCGTCTGGACTGTTCACTGTCTAAGCCTGGTGCATAGCTCTTGTCTATAGAATTTGCTTTTGCCTCTTTCCAAGGTTTTATTCCCTATTTCCTGGATCCCATGTTTCTTTCTTGGTTTACTCCCTCCCTTTCCTGGAATATATCCTTGAATAGCTTTCTAAGAATGTGTAGGAGGTATATTTTTGAAGCCAAAATGGTTTTATTCTACGCTCACACTTGATTGTCAGTTTTTCCAGATGTGAAATTCTAGGTTGAAAATTCTCATTTTCTGAGAATTTTGAAGGTATGTCTTTATTGTCCTCTAGCTTCCAGTTGGATTCTTTTGTATGTGACTTATTTCTCTCTGGAAGCTTCTAATTTTTTGTTATTGTTCCTTGGTGTTCTGAAATTTCATAATGATGGAATTTGCTGTAGGTCTTTTTTCATTCATTGCAGTAGATACTGCATGAACTTTTTCAATCTGGAAATTTGTGCCCTTCATTTCCGAGAAATTTCCTTTAATATGTATTAATTTATTCTCTATTTTCTCTCCTCTCTTTTTGGAGCTTCTGTTTTAGGGATACCTGGGTGGCTCAGTCAGTTAAGCTTCTGCCTTCTGCTCAGGTCACGATCCCAGGGTCCTGGGATCAAGTCCCACATCAGGCTCCTTCCTCAGCAGGTAGCCTGCTTCTCCCTCTGCCTGCCGCTCCCCCTGCTTGTGAGCTCTGTTGCGATCTCTCTCTGGCAAATAATAAAGTCTTTTTAAAAAAAACCCAAAAACTTCTGTTTTGTCAGCTATAAAACCTGAGATGATCCTCTAACTTACTAATATTTCTCTTTATTTTCTTTGGGTTTTTAAAAATGCATTCTTTGGGAGATTGCCCAACTTTATCTTCATAGTTTCTGTGTTAATTATCTATTGCTGTGTAACAAAGTATCCTAACACAAAGGCTTAACAAACATTTATTACCTCACAGTTTCTGTGAATCAGGAATCCAAGGAACAACTTAGCTAGGTAGTTCTGGCTCAGGGTTTCTCATGTGGTTGAAAACCGGATGTTAGCAGCAGCTTCAGTCATCTGATGGCTGGAGGCCTCTCTGGCTGTTGACAAGACACCTCAGTTTCACATCACATGGGCCTCTCCATAAGCTGCTTCAGTGTTCTCACATGTCAGCTAACTTAAGAGCAGATGGTCCAAGAGAGAAGGAAGCCGCAATGCCTTTTTATGACCTAGTCTCAGAAGTGACTGTCACTTCCACCTTATCTGTATGTTGAGAGTCACTAAATGCAGCCCACATTCAAGGGGAGGGGGAAGTAAGCTCTACTTCTTCAAGAAATATCTAAGAAGTTGTAGATATATATGAAAAACACCACACCTTTGTATCAGAACATTTTATTTTGGTTACTTTGTTTAAGTTCCAAGGGCTATTTTTGGTCCTCTGGCTTTTCTTGTCCATATCTTCTCTCTTTTCTTCATAGATATTATACTTTATTTGAAGTTCTGTTCCTTGCATTAGTTCTGTCTCCTCTGTGCTCTTTTTCCTATGAGTTTATTTTGGTCTCTTTCTCACGATGACTGTTGTCAAACAAGTGGTGATCCTTGGCTCTCCACTATAAGAGTGAGGAACTAAAAGCCTATGTGCAGGAGTCCGTTGTGGGCTTCAGTGGGAGCTTTCCTCTGGATATCTACAATTTTTCCAGGGAAGGATCCTGTAATTGTTTCCCTGGGGATTGGTTAGATGCTTGTCTGCTAGCATAGTAGGACCAGGACAGGAGAAGGGGGTATTGAGAGTCACACTTTTGAGGATCTCGATTTTCACTTAATCATCAGATTTTTAGTCCTGTACCATATGCCATCCCTCACAGTGAATCCTTGCTAGGAGTGCAGTGCCTGTTAGATTCAGTTTCTCCAAAGAAATACTTTTTTCCAGTTTTATTGAGATGTAATTGACATATAACATGTAAATTTAAGGTGTACAACATGTTGATTTGATATACTTATGTATTGCAAAATGATTATCACCATAGTGCTAGCTAACACCTCCAACTCATCACATAATTACCTTTTCTTTTTTGTGGTAAGAACATTTAAGATCTACTCTCTTAACACCTTTCAAATATATAAAACAGTATTATTAACTATAATCACTATGCTGTACATTAGATCCCCAGAACTTATTCATCTTAAACTGGAAATTTGTACTTTTTGACCAACATTTCTTCATTTCCCTCACCCCACAGTCCTTGGTAACCACCATTCTACTCTCTGTTCCTAGGAGTTCAGCTTTTTTAGATTCCACATATGAGATCATACAGTATTTGTCTTTCTTTGTCCAACTTACCTGACAGCGTAATACCTTCAGGATCCATCTGTGTTGTTGCAAATGGCAGGATTTCCTTCTTTCTTGTGGCTAAGTAATATTTCACTGTGTATATACCACATCTTCTTTATTCATTAATCCATTGACAGACACTTAAGTTTCTACATCTTGGCTATTATGAATAATGCTGGAATGAAAATGAGAGTGAAGATAACTCTTCAAGATCCTGTTTTCATTTCCTTTGGATATATACCCAGAAGTGGGATTGCTGGACAGAGAAATCTTTTATATCTTTGTTGGGGCAGTGGTTTATCTGCTTGTGGTACATGTTCTGTAGACAGAGTTTCAGTATCCACCTTCCTGTTCTCAGACATACTCTTTCCTCCTGCCTTCTATGGTACCTGTTACATTCTAAGGTTTTTACCTCTCAGATGAATTAGCCCAATTCTAGTTCTATCCTCTACTGCAGAAACTTAAGTTAGAATTTTTTGCATTCTGAAAGGTTAGTTACTACCCCTCTGTCCACTTTCTATTTTCTAAAAGATATTTCTCCTGAAATGCATCATCTGCTCTTGTATCCTTTCTCTGTCTCTCTTTGCCCTTGAAGGTTAATGCCATTGTTGTTATTTTGGCATTTGGCAAATTTGGGAGAGGAAGGAAATTTATATGGTCAATTATTTTTTAAAAACTTTATTTGGTGGGGCGCCTGGGTGGCTCAGTCGTTAAGCGTCTGCCTTCAGCTCAGGTCATGATCCCAGGGTCCTGGGATCGAGCCCCACATCGGGCTCCCTGCTCCACAGGAAGCCTGCTTCTCCCTCTCCCACTCCCCCTGCTTGTGTTCCCTCTCTCACTGTGTCTCTCTCTGTCAAATAAATAAATAAAAAATCTTTAAAAAAAAAAACTTTATTTGGTGATATAATTTCAAAGTTATAGAAAAGTTGTAAGATTAGTACAAAGAAACTCCCTACACTGTTTTACCTAAATTAGCCAATTGTATTTGGCCACATTTTCTATCCCTCTCCCTCTCATTCTCTCTCCAAATATATTATATATATATATATATATATATATCAACAGATATAGATATATTTCTCAGCTAGTTGACAATAAATTGCTTATATTATATCCCTATACCCCCAAATATTTAAATTTGTATTTCTTTAGAATAAGAACATTTTCTTAGAAAACAACCCACAATATAGGTATTAAACTCAGCAAATTTTAATAGTGAAATAATATTATTATCTAATTATCTATAGTCTACATTACAATTTTGCCAGTTGTCCCATTAATGTCCTTTAGAGCAAAACTTTTCCTTCCAGGATCTGATTAAGGATGAGCATTGCATTTAGTTGTCACGCCTCTTTAGTCTCCTTTAATCTGGAAAAATAACGCTGTTCCTTTGTGTTTTATGACATGGACATTTTTTTAATAGTACATACAAGACATTTTATAGAATTTTCTTTAATATGGGTTTGTCTGATGTTTCTCATAATTAGTTTGGGTATAAATATTTTTGGCAGGAATAAGCAGCAGTATATCTTCAGTAGGTCACATCAGGAGGCTCATAATGTCATCTTGTCCCATTACTGGTGGTGTTGACATTGGCCTTTTGATTAAGGTGGTAGGTTTGCGAGTTTTCTCCACTGTCAAGTTATTATTTTTGTGTTGTAATTTGTCAAGTTATTATTTTTGTTTTGTAATTTGTAATCACTTCCAGGAAGATACTTGAAAAAATGTAAATACCCTATTCTTCATCAAATTTTTACCCACTAGTTTTAGTATCTGTTGATGGTTCTGAGTAATATTATTTCTGTGATAGCTGCAAAAGGGTAATTTTCTAACTCAAATCTATTTTAACTCAAGGTTTACAGTAATTTGTTACATTTTGAGTTTTTCTAAAACATTCAACTTTAGTTTTTATACACATCACTGCTTTTTTTTTTTAAAGATTTTATTTATTTATTTGACAGAGAGATAGAGAGAACAAGCAGGCAGAGAGGCAGGCAGAGGGAGAGGGAGAAGCAGGCTCCCCGCTGAGCAGGGAGCCCGATGCGGGGCTCGATCCCAGGACCCTGGGATCATGACCTGAGCCGAAGGCAGCCGCTTAACCGACTGAGCCACCCAGGCGCCCCCACATCACTGCTCTTTTAACACATAATCTAATAGTTTAATATTTAAATTGCAAAATTGTAATCACAAAGTAACCTAGCATAAATCGTTTGGGGAAAGAAAACACGACACTACCAACTCTTGGTAACCATGCAGTTTAATTTGTGAGAGCAGAAGTATGCAGATATGCTGAAGAGTAGCTCTCAGCTGCAACTGGAATGTTGCAGGCATCTTTTAATGTTTTTCAGAGGAAATGAAGAACATTAACTAACCTAGCAAGCCTATTCAGTGGAGCTTCTACTATTTATAATAGTGAGCTATTCACATTTAATGTTCTAAAATACATCAAGAAATTAAAGCATCTTAAAGAATTACTTACTAATAGAAATTTAGATAACCTTGTCCTGGACCAAGTTAGAGATGCCTAAATGTTTGCCAAATTCAATATGTGAGTTAGGATGTAGGAAAGGGATAAATTTGAGATCCCTTTCCAGATGCAATTTAGATTCTTAGAATTCTTTGTGCTGACATATCATCCAAAGGTAATGGTTCCTGGCAAAAATTGACAAGATTTCCTGAATTTCAGGAAATGCACAGGACCTGGAATAATCAAAGCAATCTTGAAAAATAACAGTGTTGGAGGACACACTTCCCAATTTCAAATCTTCTACAAAGCTACAGTAATCAAGACAGTGTGGTACTAGTATAAGAATTGACATATATAGATAGATCAATGGAATAGAATTGAGAGTCTAGAAATAAACCCTTACACTTATGGTCAATAGACTTTCAACAAGAATGCCAAGACAGGAACACCGGGAGGGGGCTCAGTCAGTTAAGCATCTGCCTTCGGCTCAGATCATGATCCCAGGGTCCTGGGATCGAGTCCTGCATCGTGCTCCCTGCTCGGTGGGGAGCCTGCTTCTCCCTCTCCCTCTTCCTGCCGTTCCCCCTGCTTGTGCTCTCTCTCCGACAAATAAATAAATTAAAAAAAAAAAGAATGCCAAGACAATTTAATAGAAAAAGAATTGTTTTTTCAACAAATGGTGCTACAAAAACTGGAAATTCACATGCAAAAGAATGAAATTGGACCCCATGTCACACCATGTATAAAAGTTAACTTAAAATGGATCATAGACATAAATGTAAGAGCTAAAACTTTAAAACTGTTACAAGAAAAATCTTAGATTAGGCAGTGGTTTCTAAGATACGACACCAAAAGCCTAAGTGACAGAAAGATAAATTGGATTTCATCAAAATTACAAACTTTGTGCTTCAAAGGACACTGTCAAGAAAGTGAAAAGTTTGTGGGGTTTTGTTTTGGGTTTTTTCTTTTTTTTTTTGGTAAATGTTTGGACTACAAGACATTTAAAATAAGTAAGTATGGGGCGCCTAGGTGGCTCAGTCAGTTAAGCTCCTGGCTATTAATTTTGTTTCAGGTCATGATCTCAGAGTCATGAGATCAAGCCCCACTTCAAGCCCCACATTGGGCTCTGCACTCAGCAGGGAGTCTGTTTGAGATTCTCTCTCTCTCCTTCTCTCCCACTCTCTAAAATAAACCTTTAAAAAAAATAAAGTATAAGCCCATGTTAAATCACTGATCACAAGAGAAAAACTTACTAAATAGTTGCTTGGAAAAAAGGCTGTGTGTGCAGTTTCTTTTTTTTTTTTTTTTTAAGATTTTATTTATTTTTTTGACAGAGAGAGCGAAAGAGGGAATACAAGCAGGGGGAATGGGAGAGGGAGAAGCAGGCCTCCTGCCGAGCAGAGAGCCTGATGCAGGGCTCAATCCCAGGACCCTGGGATCATGACCTGAGCCAAAGGCAGACACTTAACGACTGAGCCACCCAGGCACCCCTGTGTGTGCATTTTTTAAAATAATTTTTAAAGGATTTTTATTTATTTATTGAGGGAATGATAGAGAGCATGAGAGGGAGGAGGGTCAGAGGGAGAAGCAGACTCCCTGCTGAGCAGAGAGCCCGATGCGGGACTCGATCCCAGGACTCCAGGATCATGACCTGAGCTGAAGGCAGTTGCCCAACCAACTGAGCCACCCAGCTGCCCAGTGTGTGCAATTTTCATAGGGAATTTTTTCAAAATTTTGAGACATAATGTTAAGACATAATTCCATTTTTAAAAGCACAAAAAACAGTGAAAATCTGTAATACTAACACAAAACTGATAAAATAACATAAAACATACTATAGAATACAGTACAAAAGAGGAACCCATAGACCAATGTAAGTATAAATGGACAAATCCCACTATCAGATCAAATCCAAGAATATATTAAAGATAATCATCTACCATCAAGTAGGACTTATTCTAGGAATACAATGACTTAATATTGGAAGGGATTAATACGTAATACCTACGTCAAATTAAAAGATAATGTATAACTATCTCACTAGAAACTAGAAAGCGGCGCCTGGGTGGCTCAGCCGTTAAGTGTCTGCCTTCGACTCAGGTCATGGTCCCAGGGTCCTGGGATTGAGCCCCGCATCGGGCTCCCTGATCAGCGGGAAGCCTGCTTCTCCCTCTCCCACTCCCCCTGCTTGTGTTCCTGCTCTCGCTATCTCTCTCTCTGTCAAATAAATAAAATCTTAAAAAAAAAAAAAAAGGAACTGACTGTGCCAAGTACTGTGTTAAGCACTGGAAATACAACAGTGACTAACAGACAATAAATAAGTAAATAAGATTCACAGATTATAACAAGTGCTGGGAAGGAAATAAGGGGAGGGTAATGCAATAGATCAGAAGTTGTAAACTGTTGACCAAAGGGCCAGACTCAGCCTGCAGTGTTCTTTTCTTAAAAATTTGGACCAATATTTAAAAATTAGGAGATTTTATGTAAAACCCACATGCCTGACCTCTCAAAAAAGTTAGAACTGGTTACACTGGCCCTAAATTCCCACATAATCACAAACAGCAAAATAGCAGCTGCCCCTTTAGATGGGACAGGTTTCTTACTGTTTGCTTTACTCATAAACATTATCTGCCTGGCTCTTAAAGGCAACTGAGTTTGCAGATCCCAAAATAGAGAGTAACTAGGAAAGGCCCACTTAAAACAGAGTAATCCAGGAGGTAATGTTTGAGCTACACCCTAAAGAATGAGAATGACCCAGCCATGCATAGAGCTGAGGCTAGAGCTTTATCTTCATAGCAAATTTTAAAATCGAGATGCAATTCAAGGCCAAAACTAGCAAAGCACCTGCAACCCCCACTTTGATCAGAGACTGCTTTCACTCCATCCCAGCCAGAAGCCTGCAAGCCATCTTCCACTTCTGAAAAGCCATTTTAATCATGTACACCCTGAAGTATCTATGCACTCTGCTCATTGTTCATGACCGCATAACAAAAGGAAACTTAGAACTATATTTCTGGTACTACTACCCTTTCCACAAAGACATTTGGACAGTGTGGTTGCTCTCTGCCAAGTTTGCTTCAACCATGTCATTCAGACTTCTACCTCAAAGTCCATTCAATAGTAATTATATTCTATTTCTAGTATTTCCTTGAAGCCTTTTGAGCTGCCCCAGAGCTGAAGTCTAGGCCCACATGGCCAAGGTCTGGGGCACATAGACTGACTCTAGGAGCAGGAAGTTGGGAGTGTTGAGCTCCAGAGAAACCTATCAAGACAAAGATGCATATATTTGGCTCTCCACCTAGGACATTTAGTCTTCTGAGAATAATTAGTACCATCACCACAAATCTCAGGTGGGCACTCAGGACTGCCTGACAAGCCTATTATGTTTCTCTGGTCACTCTCCTACTCCTCACGACAATTATTTCACATCTCTCCTTGATTCTCTAAAACCTCTCTCCCGTCCTCACTCTGAGCTAATAACTTCCTTGCTCCTTATTTCACTAAGAAAATAGAAGCAATCAGAAGAGGCTTCCCATCATCACATCTAACATTCCACTGCATGTATAACTTCCCTCTGGCACAGTGAGTCAAATGACCGTTTGTGCGCTGGAGCTGCCCCCTTCTCACCTACTCGAGGATTCTGCTCCTGAAATTATACCCTTCTCCCTCAGTTTTTCCTCCTCTTAAATCACTTCCATCACTATATAAATGTGCTGCAACCTTTTCTATCTGGGGGGAAAAAGGAAGGAAGGAAGGCCCACCCCCTTGACCTTCAAACTATTGTTCCCATTTCTTTCTCCATTCTCTCCCCCTTCCCACCCCAATTATACCACAACTTCTAGAAGGAGGAGTTTGCACTCATCAAGTAGAGAAAAACAACCAGGCTGATAGGCCTCACTAATGATCATTAAACTCAGGTGGGCCTTATGGCTGCCCAGAAGTCAGACATTTCCTTGTTCCATGCACTCTTTCACTCTCCTGGAGGCCTCATCATACCTTCTCTTTCCTTAGACCTCCAACGTCCTCAATCCTCACTTCCAGGTAATGACTTGCTTTTTTTTGGTTTTTTTTTTAAGATTTTAAGATTTTATTAAGATTTTATTAAGATTTTTTTTAAGATTTTATTTGAGAGAGTGAGCCAGAGAGAGAGCACCACCGGGAGAGGCAAAGGGAGTGGAAGAAGCACACTCTTCGCTGAGCAGGGAGCCCCAGGCCACACAGGGCTCCATCCCCGGACTCTGGGATCATGACCTGAGCCCAAAGCAGACACTTAACCAACTGAGCCACCCCGGCGCCCCAACTTGCTTTCTACTTCATAGTTTTCATTGTGAAAACAAAAGTATTTAAAAGATTATTTCTTTTTTTTTTTTTTAAGATTTTATTTATTTATTTGAGACAGACAGAATGAGAGAGAGAGAGCACATGAGAGGGGGGAGGGTCAGAGGGAGAAGCAGGCTCCCTGCCGAGCAGAGAGCCCGATGCGGGACTCGATTCAGGGACTCCAGGATCATGACCTGAGCCGAAGGCAGTCGCTTAACCAACTGAGCCACCCAGGCGCCCTAAAAGATTATTTCTATAACCTCTCACAAACCACGTCTATCCATCTATCTGTATCAGTGCCCACGTGTCTTATTAAATGAATGAATGGTCCACAACCTATTAAGACCAACACATACACCTGTGCATCAGCTCCCATCTTTTTGCCTATTCAAGGACACTACTACTCCAATATTATTTATACTCTGTTGCATCAATTTTTCCGTCTCTGACCATTCCTATTTGCATACATGCATGCTACAATTTCTTTCATCTTAAAGCCCTACATTTCCTATTTCCCTGCCCCCTATACAGAAAAATTCTTCAAAAGACAAGGTTGTTGTCTCCATTTCTTCTCCTCCCAGTCTCTTGCCAGAACTCATGCCAGTCAGGCTCTTGCCCCAATCACTCCACTGAAACTGCTTATATCTAGTCACCAATGCTCATATCCACTTACCATGTCGCTAAGCTCTTAGCTCTCATCTTTTCAGCAGATCAACAGAAAAGTACAACAGAGCTCAGATTGTTCTGACTCCTGCTACTGCTGAGGTTGCTTGCAATGTATGATTAGCTAGGAGAGGTTTGGGCTTGTGAACCACCATAATGGGGAACTTGCCTCATACATTTCTATTTTAGAACTGGTTTGGGAATCGCTTCTTGGCCTTTTGGCTAAGATCAAGTGTAGAACTGGTTTGGGAAATTAACAAGGAGGGGCCAGGAAGAGTATGAGTAAAATACAGCATTCTGTTTGGCTCCTAGCAAGCCCACATCCACTTTGCTTGTCTTCCTAATCCCAGTTGCTACATCCATTAATTCAAGGAACCCACAGTTCATGACTCTGCTCACCCTTAGTTGCACAATCCAAATGATCTTGCAGGACTCTGACTTGTAATCCACACTTGTCTTTAGAATGATTCTCTGGCTGATTTCACCTTTCAACACATTCACTCAAGTGGCTTCAAGGCACTTCAGCCTGTTTTCCATGCTCAAATTAGCCACAATCTTAACCTTGCCCTTCAGCAAGGGCTTTAACAGCAACCATAAAAATGAACCTATTAATATTAACACTTTTTCATTCTTAACACTCTTACTATAATGATATTTTTAAATCATTCACAATTTTTCTTTGAAGAAAGATAGGGTTTTTTCCCTCCTAGTAGATGTGAGTATATTAACATTCTACTCAAAGGGGCCCACTCAAGCTTTCCTTATCATCATAATGAAAAGTCATAGAGGTGAGTCAACACATGTAACCAAATATTCTGCAAGTCTCTGCCTCCTTCCTTTCTTTTCCTTCTGATAAAGAACCAGAATAGAAAAACCAAAGAGAAAAACAGGGTGTGGAGAGCATACTTTGGTCTGTCCTTGACTTCATAAACTCAGTCTTCTCAGGTACCCAAAGTTGTTCAGATTCAGGGGGCTAATTCACACTAAGCAAATTCAGAGTGCCTCAGTTTCCTTGCCTGTAAATAGAGATAATAATGCCTTATAGATTTGTTGTGGAGATTAAATGAAATTACATATGTAATGCACCTAAGACCTAGCACATAAAATTGTACAATAGATAATTGCAGGAAAAGTTATAAATCATAATATATAAGTTACTATATACATGTGGAATATATACCTTTCCTACGACTGAAATATCATTATTCACTTCTCAAGACATACTTGCCAGGATAGGATACCTGGAAAGCAATATTTTTAACTATTAAGTTTCCTTGAGAAGCAGAAAATACTGGCTGACTTCAAAGGATTTTTCATCCAGTTACAGCTATCCACAGAAGAGCACCCCTCACCAGTGACCAGAACTTACATGTCCACCAATCATAGAGTCCTGCCCTCCCAGACTCACCTTTCCTGTTTGTAATACTGATGGCCCCTGCAGGTTCAGTCCAGTTTCCAGAGTTTTTTCACCTTATGCCCTGGTCTCTTGAATGTCTAAGCTTTCTCTTCTCTGTCCTCTCCTGGGGAACTTGGCCCTATATCTGTCCTTTCCTCTGCAGACTCTATCTCACCACCTGCTTTGAACTCTGCTTTCCTGTCTAAGCTTCGTACCTAGACAGTCCTCTTAGTCCAGATTGTCGTGGTCTTGATTTCAGACAAATTAACTCTTATTTGGCCCTTTGCTGAGACAATTCCCTTGCCCTGTTATATGAAAACCCTAGGTGAGGCTAAACCTCGTCGTAACACAAATATACACTCAGGACATTTCCCACTGATAAGAGTCTCAGAGGCAAGTTGATGGGGGTGGTGGTAGGAAAAGATTATGCTTGTTTTTGTCTTGAGACAAATGACGTTTCCCTGCCAGACTCTTTAGCAACTGCCCTCTAGCCACAGACACAATGACGTCCAAGCTCCACACATCTTCCTCCACTGCTGCTTTTATCATTCCTCTTCCCAAGAGAAATTCAGAGTCCTCAGAGTTGTTCTTCCAGTTCTAAATGAATCTCTTCAAAGAAAGACTAAATCTCAAGTATATGGTAGTGTGGTAAAAGTTGAGCATGTCTCACTTGCGTTCTCATTTTCTGGATCCTGTCAGAAGATATAATAGATGGTTTTCCCCACCCTGCTGGAATGTTCTTTGCTCAATCTTCTAGGTCTTCTGATCTCTCTGAACTGCCTGTTTGGTGACCCACCTGTTAGGAAACAGCTGGGGATGCCATTCTTAGGCTCCAGCAGAGGGCACTATAGTTCTGGCTTTTCAAACAGAAGCATGAATGGCACAATTCAGCCGAGAATGAACTGGCCAAAGCCTTTAAGCCCCTCCGCCTTTCCAAATGGATAAACCTACTGAAGTTATAGAAATGTATCTTGGGGCGCCTGGGTAGCTCAGTCGGTTAAGCATCTGCCTTTGGCTCAGGTCATGATCCCGGGGTCCTGGGATGGAGCCCCGCACCAGGCTCCCTGCTTCTCCCTCTCCTGCTCCCCCTGCTTGTGCTCTCTCTCTGTCAAATAAGTACATCTTAAAAAAAAAAAGGAAAGGAAATGTATCTTGGAAACAACCCATATGTCTTTAGCTGCTACAGACCATCATCCCCTATCCACCTGAAATTAGAGGAGAAAAGATACTCAAGCTACTTGTAGCTTCAGTCTGCCAAAGTCTAAGGAGTAGGCACCTGCAAGATGAGTGCCTACGTCTGTAGAGCAGCAAATAGGCCACTTTTTCTATGGAGTCTCAGCCTCTCCCCACTAGTTTTCCCCACTGGGAGTGGTCCAATCTACAGCAGAGTGGCCCACCGGGTTCAGTCCTTTCTGTTGCCCCAGTGCTGGACATAGGAAATGATACTCCACATTTCAGTGGAGTTCAAGGAGGCAGGGATCTGCCTTGGAACAAGGTAATGGATATCATATGCCCCACCGAACTCCAGGCTGCTTCCAGGGTGAGCAGACACCTTTGACAGGACTCCCATTGAGCTGCACACAAGGGATTCCAGCAAGAGGCTAGTTCTATCAGTTTATGTTTTCCCATAGTCCTTTGTCTTGCCTGGAAGCCATGATTAGATGATTTCAAGAACAGGTTAGTGTGGTAGTTAAGACCATGGGCTCTGGAGCCAAACTGCCTGAGTTAAATTCATGCCTCTGTCATATGCTAGTTTAGTGAACTTGGGCAAATTATAAACTTCTCCAGGACTCTGTTTCCCTATTTGTAAAACACGATAATAATAGTGCCTACCTTTTATAGTTGTGCTGAGTGCATTCACTAAGTATTAGCTTGGTTTATCGTTATCATCTCTAGAAGATCCATGTAGCCCCTTTTACATCAGCAGTCTGCAGCCAACACTAAGTTCTCTGTTATCCCGTGCCCCATCTACTTCCCATGTGTTCAGAATACTGAACAAGTGCACCACTTTGAGGAAGATATTTTTGGACACAGAGGCAAAGGAACTGCCCCCATATGTAAAATGTGCCCTAGTTCCCTGGGCTCATGCTCCTGTCCACTTCTTCCCAATGCACTGACAATTTCCTTGTGCCAGAGAAGACAATAAATGCAAGATAGCCTTCCAAACACACTTCAGCTAATTTCACTCTATGTTATTGCTCCAGCCAACTTCAAGGGATTAATGCCCAGCATCTAATAGGAAATCCTAGATAGGAGTCATTTTTTATGTACAATACCACATTTTCTCTCAAACTGATCTTGTGTGAATTTCTAGTCAGGGTGGTATTACTCTGCTTGCAGCAACACCAAC
This sequence comes from Leptonychotes weddellii, assembly GCF_054177405.1. Classification (NCBI taxonomy): domain Eukaryota; kingdom Metazoa; phylum Chordata; class Mammalia; order Carnivora; family Phocidae; genus Leptonychotes; species Leptonychotes weddellii. Next base: position 101,177,981 of record NC_138373.1, read on the forward strand.
TTGCAAGTAATGTGTGTTAGATATTATCACCATTATGTACTAAGCATTTGGAACAGTCAGGCAAGTATCCTAACCTAGAAGTCAGAATTCTGGGAGCCATTGAGGTAGACCCATTCTAAAAATTCTTCAACCTGAAAACATTGTGGCCTGTCAGTCCCACTTACAACTAACCAGAGGCAATAGGCACAGTAGTGGATAAGGAAGACTTTGGACTACTCCAGTGGTCCTAGGAAGCCGATAATATTGAAAAATCTGCAACATTAATTTGAGTAAGTGGAAGATCCACCCAAGTACTTTTGCACCACTCCAATGTCCTTCATAGAACATTCAAAGTATTAGATGTGGTCTTATGGCAACTCCCAATTTATGGCCCAGTTCTAGAAGAAATGGTCAGGCCCTTTGTATCTATTTACTACCAAAAACTATATGGAGCATAGTATTAACTGGGTGGATGAAGAACCTCTGTTACACTATCTACCCACAAAATGGTGAGTTTATCTACCTCGCCACAGTGTAGTTTGCTTATAAAGAGCTCATTGCCTCCCTCTACCCGGGACATGCCCATTCACAGTACCTGTGGCATGATTTTTACCTACAGCTCACCACTCTTCACTCCAAGTGGCTTCTAAAACTTGGCAGCTGGGGGAAATTAGGGGTTACCAAAAGTATCTTCTAGCTTGCCAAAAATCAATCCAAACAGTATGCCAACTGGTGCTTGATTCAGGAGGAAGGCATCCAAATGGGTGATACTGTCCAGCACATCTCCAAGTACACAGTAACCATTTATATGGGAAGCTGGGAGCCTACTACTTAGAAACTGAGATAACAGAGAACATCACCTGGTTGTACCCTTATAGACAATCAGTCTGAGGCCTCAGAACCAGACAAAAAGCTCGTGCAATTACCTGCACCCAGACCAGTAATTACTTGCAGTCAAGGTCCCATTGCCCACTTAGGAATGTGCTCTTACTCTTTCTCCCCAGAACGTATCTACTTGGCCACAGACATTCTGGCACCCCCACCTTGCCCAAAGTCAAATGACACTGCTTCCAGGAACTGGCCCCTCATTGCTATAACCTGTGATGAAGTACAAATCAGCCCCCTGATTCAGTTCAGGTTTCCAGAACTCTCTATTCTGTCACCTGTCCAAATCTTCAACTATCAAAGGAAGGGTTTCAAACAGTGCTCCTCTCTGGCAGGATCATTCTCAAAGAATGTGAAAGGAGATTTCCACTGGAGTGCAAAAGTGGGGAAGGAGGGACAGAAATGAATGAGTGGGGTCAAGCCAGAATGAAGGGGAAAAGCAGGAGCTGGGGAAATACTCCAGAAGAGAAGTGGCATCCCCGTTCTCCACTAGAGGTGAGTCTGTGATCGCAACAATTTCCGGAGAATGGCAGACTTTGATCCAGTTCCTGACAAGCTCAGGATTCTGAGATGCAAGTCAAATCTAGCCTATATATTTTTTTAAAAGATTTTATTTATTTATTCATGAGAGACAGAGAGAGAGAGGCAGAGGGAGAAGCAGGCTCCCAAGGAGCAGAGAGCCCGATGCGGGACTCGATCCCAGAACCCTGGGATCATGACCTGAGCCGAAGGCAGACGCTTAACCATCTGAGCCACCCAGGCGCCCCAAATCTAGCCTATTTAAGCAGAACATGAATTTATAAAAAGAATATTGGTGGGTTAACATCAAACTAAATAACTGCACAGCAAAGGAAACAATCAACAAAATGAAAAGGCAGTCTACAGAATGGGAGAAAATAGTTGCAAATCATATATTTGATAAAGGACTAATATCCAAAATACATGAGAAACATCTATAATTCAAAAGAAAAAAAAATGATTAAAATTGGCGTAAGGTCTGAGTAGACATTTCTCCAAAGAAGACACACGTATGGCCAACAGGTATATTAAAAGATGCTCAACATCACTAATCTTCAGGGAAATTAAAACCACAATGAGATACCACCTCACACCTGCAAAAAATGGCTGCTATCAAAAAAAAAAGAAAAGAAAAGACAACATGTTGGTAAGAATGCGGTGAAAAGGGGGAACCTTTGTGTACCATTGATAGGAACATACACTGGTGCAGCCATTATGGAAAACAGTATGGCAGTTCCTCAAAAAAGTAAAAATAGGGGTGCCTGGGTGGCTCAGTCGTTAAGCGTCTGCCTTTGGCTCAGGTCATGACCCCAGGGTTCCTGGGATCGAGCCCCGCATCGGGCTCCCTGCTCAGCAGGAAGCCTGCTTCTCCCTCTCCCACTCCCCCTGCTTGTGTTCCCTCTCTCACTGTGTCTCTCTCTGTCAAATAAATAAATAAAATCTTCAAAAGAAAAAAAAGTAAAAGTAAATCCTATTTCTGGGTATGTATCCAAAGGAATTGAAATTAGGATCTCAAAGAGATATCTGCACTTCCATGTTCATTGCAGCATAATTCACAGTAGCCAAGACATGGAAGCAACATAAATGTCCATCAATGCATAAATGGATAAAGAAGTGTCGTATATATACACACACACAATGGAATATTATTCAGCCTTAAAATTAAGAAGGAAGTCCTGCCATTTGCAACAACATGGTGAACCTGGAAGACATGCTAGGTGAAATAAGCCAGACAAAGAAAGACAAATACTGTATCACCATTTATATGAAGAATCTAAAGTAATCAAACTTGTAGAAGCAGTAGACTGGTGGTCGCCAGAGGCTCGGGGGCGGGGGGCGGGGCGCGGGAAGAAATGGAGGGGCAGTAGTCAAAGAGTACAAAGTCACAGTTATATAAGATGAATAAATCCTAGAGATCTGTACATTATAGAACCTATAGTTAATACTGTATTATATACTTAAAATTTTCCTAAGAGCATAGATCTTCTGTTAAATGTTCTTACCACAAAATAAATAGTAACAATAAAGAGGGTGGGAGGAAATTTTTGGAGGGGATGGATGTTTATGACCTAGATTGTGGTGATGGTTTCACAGGTGTATACTTACCTCCAAACTCATTAAGTCGTACATATTAAATACGTACAACTACTTGTATGCCAATTTTACAATAAAGTCGTTTTTACAAAAAAAAATATTGGGAAGTACATAAAAGCTGTAAAAGGAACAGAGAAGCAAGTTTGGTGGACAGTAACCGAATCACGCTGCAGGCCTGGTTGGGCACAGACGCTGTGTTCAGTACTGTGGCAGGTGCTGTTGCCACCAAGGACCCCAGGCTCCGAATGTGCTGCTAGAAATAAGATGCAGCTTCGCTGCTGCCACTTCCCATTAGAAGAAGACTACATAGGCCCTGCTTCTCTGCAACCTTCCTCTTTGGTTCAGAATCTGAAGCAGGTGTCTGGCCTAGCCAAAACTCTTTGCCCATGCTGTAGCTGCAAGAGAGCCTGGCATCTTGGTCCATTTGGACGGCTGTCACAGAATGCCATAGACTGGGGGGCTTATAAACAACAGAAATTTACTTCTCACAGTTCTGGAGGCTGGAAGTCTGACATCAGTGAGTCAGCGTGGTCCGGTGAGGGCCCGAAGGTTGCAGACTTCTCATTGTGCCCTCATGTGGTGGAAGGGGCGAGGGAGCTCTCTGAGGCCTCTTAGGACACGAATTCCATTCATAAGGGCTCTACTCTTATGACCTAATCACCCCCTAAAGGCCCCACCTCCAAATACTATCACCTTGGGAACTGGGTTTTCAACATACGAATTTAGAGGGAACACAAGCATTCAGACCTGGGTAAGGAAGCTCTGGTTTTTTGAGCCTCCATAGTGAGATTCCAGTTTTGCTTTGGAGGGGATTCCCAAACCCCCATAAGAATGCTAGGTCTAGGGGCACCTGGGTGACTCAGTCAGTTAAGCGTCTGCCTTCAGCTCAGGTCATGATCCCTCGGTCCTGGGATCGAGCCCCACACTGGGTTCCCTACTGGGTGGAGAGTCTGCTTCTTCCTTTCCCTCTGCCCCTTGCCCCATCCATTCTCTCTCTCTCAAATAAATAAAATCTTAAAAAAAAAAAAAAAAAGAAAAAAGAATGCTAGGTCTACACTGACCTACTCTACCCTACCTAACCTTACCTTACTCTACACTACTTTTCCAGCCCCTTCCCTGCCCCTCTCTACTTTACCTTGCACTAATCAGGCTCCAAATCAATAGCAAGCTGAAACCTCTCTACTGCTGCTATCTTCTACACACTTGCTATCCTGCTGCCTGAAATGCTCTTCCTGATACCACTATGTCCCATGGACTCCTCCTTATCCTCCAAGACTTAGCTCAAACGTAACTTCCCTATTAGACCAATTAAAGTTCTGCAAATATGCCAATTCCAGGAAATGAGTGTCCATCCAGATAAAGGACCTTTTTCACCTGCACTAACCCTAAGTATCTGTCAATATCCTGATTCCAGTAGGCCACTCAAAACCCAGGAGTCAGAGAGGAGCAAGAGAATGGTGAGGGAGGTCTCATGATCACTGGGTTCTCCCTCCCTCCCTCCTGACACAGGCATTGTAATTTGACATCTGAGATCCTAAGATCAGATTTGAGTGGCAAGGAGAGATCCCTGCCGTGTGCCTGGTTGGCATGGAGACTAGAGACTCAGAAAGTCAAATAGCCCTATTTGCTAAGTACTCATAACAAGTCTGCTCTTGTTTCAGACCAGAAGGAACTGGTGCCCACTAGGCTTCCCCCTATTATCCCAGAAGATGGGAATTATTCTGTGCACCAGAATAGCCACAAAAGGTACCACGAAGCTGTAAAGAAGGTGTTGTTAAAGACATGTAAGTATTGAGTCTGGGTGGCTCAGTCAGTTAAGCTTCTGCCTTTGGCTCAGGTCATGATCTGGGGCTCCTGGGATCAAGCCCCGGTCTGGCTCCCAGCTCAGTGGGAAGCCTGCTTCTCCCTCTCCCTCTGCTATTCCCCCTGCTTGTGCTCTCTCTCTCGGTCTCTCTCAAATAAATAAAATCTTTAAAAAAAAAAAAAAAAAAGACATGAAAGTATCCTGGGGTGGGCACCGTGCTAGAGACAGAATAGATATGCCTGAGTTTGTAAAGAATGGTTGGGCTGTGATGGGGCATGGTTATAGGGCAGGGGGAAAAAAACAGCCAAGAAGGGAAACTGAGAAAAGGAGGGTGAAAGTAGACTTGAATGGTGGAGTGAGCAAGATAAAACAAATTGAATCAGACTTGGAAGCAGAAGCTCCGTATTGGAGTCCTAGTTCTGCCTCTTTTAAGTGTCTTACTTTGGGTAGCCACATATCTTCTATTAATCTGCTTTCTCATTAAGAAAAAGAAAAGAAAATGCCTGCTCTACCAACCTTACAGAATTGTGAGGATCACAACAAAATGAGACAATTTAGGAGAGTACTTTGTATATTAGGTGCTATGCCTGTGAGGAGTGGTAGACCAAACACTGGCTTTGGAATTTGAACTGAGTTTAAACTCCAAACAAATTGTGTGACCTTGGGCAAGTTCCTTTAACCACTCAACCTCTCTGAACCACCTGAAAATGGGAATCATACTCTAACATTGTTGTGAAAGTTAGAGAAAATGTACATTTAAAAAAGCATCACTACAGATACATGCGAGAACTTCTAGGAATCTTCAGGGAGTTATGCTATGCAAAGAAAGCCAGTCCCCAAAAGATCACATACTGTATGATGCCATTTATATAACATTCTTAAATGACAAAATTATAGAAATGAACACCATGAGGGGCTAGGAGGGCATGGCTATAAAAGGGCAACTCCTGGGGCGCCTGGGGGGCTCAGTGCGTTAAGCGTCTGCCTTCTGCTCAGGTCCCTATCCCGGAGTCCTGGGATGGAGTCCCGCATCGGGCTCCCCAATCAGTGGGAAGCCTTGCTTCTCCCTCTCCTCCTGCCTGCCGCTCCCCTTACTTGTGCTCTGTCAAATAAATAAATAAAATCTTTTAAAAATGGGGGGCAGCTCCCTTTCCCTATTGGGGGAAATTGGGTAAAGCGTACACAGGATCTATGTGAATCATTTCTTACAACTATGTGTGAATCCATAATTATCTCAAAATTAAAGTTTAATTTAAAAAACTAAGGTAGGGCGCCTAGGTGGCTCAGTTGGTTAAGCGACTGCCTTCGGCTCAGGTCATGATCCTGGAGTCCCGGGATCGAGTCCCGCATCGGGCTCCCTGCTCGGCAGGGAGTCTGCTTCTCCCTCTGACCCTCCCCCCTCTCATGCTCTCTCTCTCTCATTCTCTCTCTCAAATAAATAAATAAAATCTTTAAAAAAAACTAAGGTACTTTCAGAAATTTAAAAAGACATGGGTAGAGTATCTAAGAGTTATTCCTAATAGCAAATTCTTTTTAAGAGCTTATAATCAATCAATAGGGAAACAACTAAGTCAAAAATGTACCATCTACTCAATGGTATATTACAGATTTTTAAAAAATAATGATTATAAAGACTATATAGCCAGGATATTAGGCTATAAATCTAAGTTTAAAGAACATACAAATTTTATACAATGGTTTAATTAGATTTATCCACATCAAGAATAAAAACACCAAAAAAACTAGGTAAGTCTGATACTATTTCAAAATCTTAAGAACACCTAATACATTTAGAACGTGATAGGCACTTGATAAATGAATCTATTAGCATTATCTAAATATGAGGTGGTATCATTGCTTAGTTTCAGAGAATTACCTGGAATGAGAAAAAGAAGGAATTTTTTCAGAGAAGGGGGAAGGGAAAGAGGATGATTAAGCCTGGGGGATGGGGGCTTGCGCATTTCCCGAGTGGGTTGACCACCTGTTTTTCCACCATCTTAGCACTTGGGGAAAGCTCTCTTGGAAATGGGCTTAGTAGCAGCAGGAAGAACCATGACTGATTCAACTGACCATGAAGGGTATGAGATGCTGGAATCCGGAAGTGAAGCTGGGTGTGGTGGCCAGATTCCCAGGGCTTCTCAGTACACGGTTGGGCCCAGTTGCTAGGTTGGGCTTGTGCTGCCGTGAGGCACAAAAGGGAGAAAGAACTTGAAGATACTGGATAACCTGCCCTCCCCAACCATTCAAGTCCCCAATCAGGTCTTCAGAGTCCCCTTGACTGATGCTCAGAACTTCAGCTTCTGGCGGTCCCATGATCCAGGAGTGCGCCCAGAGGAAACCATGCCATGGATCCGAAGCCCCCGCCACGGCCTCATCAGAAGCCCAATGACCAGGTTAGGCTGGGATGGGTGAGGGTGAGGAGACTAAGGGAAGAACTCCCTCCACTTAAATCCTTAGAGACTGTTTCATCTGAGTTAGGGAATAGAAGACAAAGTTGGAGTCTTACCAGGGATAGCTGGCCCCAGAATCTGGCATTCCAAGGAGTTAAAGCTTTGTTTCTATCTTTGTGTTTCGCCTTGTGGCTATGACTTCTGGGGCAAGCACAAGACAAGTGTCTATAGCTTTCCTAGGGGAGTCCAGGGATGTTTCTGCTCCCTTCATTGCTGCCGCCCACCCTCCAACCTCTATTCACTGGCAGTAGCCATACTTCCTCATTACTGCCCCTGCCCTCTCTGTCCTGAGGCAGTCTTGGGAGATGTTGAAGGACACCACCACATATACACCAGCCTGGCCTGGCCTGGCCGAATCTGAGACCCTCTCTCTCTTTTCCAGGTTCATGGATCACTCTGTTCTCAGTGACAGAAACTTCAGTCTGTATTGAGCAGGATGTGTTTGCAGAAGAGCAAGATGGACCATGGAAACAGGGCAAAGAAAGAGAAAGTGGGAGAAGGTGTCCTGGTTCCACTGACTGACTAATGAGAGGAGGGGATCGCAAAAGCAGAGTAAACAGATTGGACTAGAAGTCACTTGTGTGTGCTGGAAGTGAAGCAGAGGGAAATTATTCCAAAGCCCAAATTCCTGTGAAATCAGATGTATGGGGGCCAGAATGTGGTATTTGGTTTGGGAAGGGGCCAGGGTACAGAAAAGACCACCAAGGGGGTCTTGACCTCATGAATGGCAGGTGTCAGAGTAACAAGTCTGGGAAGACACACACTGGTTCTCATGATGCTGAAGGGTCTAGAGTAGTCATGCTCTCTGAAGACTGCAGCTTCACCTTGGCAGCGAGAAAACCAGAAGAAGCCCTCTAACCACAGAGGAAAGAGGCTCAGAGCCCTCCAGCAGGAGGCTGCCTCCTATACCCAGCTCTGCCACTTCTGACCCAACCCAGGGCCCAGAACATCTTCAGAGAGCTAGGAATTTTACAAAGAATTTGATTTTATTGATATTTAAATATATTAAATATTTCACTGAAATACATGATACACAACCCTCCCCCCCCCCACAGTGGTTACATTATAAAACCAAAGTCCATGGGCCTCCCATCCACTGACTCCCCCATCACCTGGTGAGAAAGGGGGCGATGGTAGCCCAGGAGAAGGGCATGGCTGGCACTGTGGTATGGGGAGTTGGTGTGGACAGGCCCCTCCCACTTGGCAAGAAGCAAAGTCAAGTCACCGAAGACTGAGGTCTTCCCACTCTGGTCTCCTTACACCCTCACCCCCAACCCAGGGCTCCAAGCAGTCCTTCCTATCCAGGGATATGGCTGGGGAAAGGAAGTTGATTTTCTGTCTGGACCAACTAGTCTTTTCCCCTCCTCCTGCCATGGCTAATGAAGTGCCCGATGGCCCATTTGGTTGATGCATGAAGATCCCCCAGGGGAGGCAATATAAGCCAAAAACCAGGCCTCTGCAAGGAGCTTGAGTCAGAAAGGGCACGAGGAAGGGCAAAGTACCACCTATCCCTTCCATTCCCCAAACCCAGCAACTCTGGGACCCTCCTCTGTCTCTCTCATCACCTCCAAGACAAAATGATGTTCAAGCAAAATTCAGGCTAATGCCTCTGGCTTAAATAGGTACAGACAGAGAAACCAAGGCACCAACTAATTCAGGCCTGAGGCAAGGAGGTTTTGCAAGGAAAGGAGTAAAAGGAAGGCAGAGATAGGAAGGGAATCTAGAGTCCAACCTTCCAACCCTCCTTTCTAGCCCTTGCAGGCTTCATGGGGACTGGGGAGCCTGGAACATGCTAGACTGAGACTGAAGGCTGCGGAACACCAAGTTTCAGGTTCCCTTGCCCCATTCCCTAGTACCAGAATCTGGGTCCTCAGAGAGATCCCATGCTACCTCGGTCCCAAAGTATACCACCAGCTGGGGAACCCAGGAAATCCCTGAGCCTCTGCCCACCAAACCCCAGACAGGTCAAGTGCATGGAGCACTGAGGCTCAAGCAGGCGCTTGGGTCCCTGCCCCTGGCAAGGAGACAGTCATGCTGCACACGTGGCCCCCAAATGGCACTTAGGGATTTGGCACAAAAAGGACTCCTCTCCCCAGGGCCACCTTCTTCTTGCTACCACACCCCATGCCACTCCTGTGCAACCTAGGCATCTCTCTCCATCCCTTGAAATCAGAAACCCTTCCTTATTCCCGGAAGACAGAGGCCCACAGGAGAGAGGCAACCCCGGGTAGAGAGCTGAGGAGGAGCACAAGGACACACACAGACCTGGGAAACAGCTACACACACAAAGGCCGACATGCACACACATTACACAGACACACACGCCCTCCCCAGGGCCAAAGACTTGGGAGGACAGGTTTGAGATCAGGGTCATCCTCCTCCATGCCCTGACCCTTTTCTATTTGGCAACAGAATGGGTAGAGATGCTCTGTGTCCCCTTGCCAGCAGACAGGCAGACAGAGCACGGGGGGGGGGGGGGGGCGGCGGGGG
>NC_138373.1:101187800-101219316 GCF_054177405.1 Leptonychotes weddellii
GTGCAGGAACTGGGGCTAAATCTGAGCTGTCAAAAGTCCCTTTGTTCCCCTTTGGGGACAGATCATGGGACTAGGATTTGGCAAATGGAAACATTCCCCTGAAACATGGACAGAGCTGGGTCCCCAGGGCATCACCCTCCTCTGCCCTGTGCCTAGGAGGGAGACCTGACCGGGGTGGGGTACCCAAGGCCAGTGCTGGGGACGCAGGCACTGCAGAGGCAAGCACGGAATAGGCACTCCTCAGGCCTGCCCCAGTCTTTGTACAAAATATTCCCAGGAAAAAAGAGGGAAAGGAAGGGCCCAGCCCTGAGTCTGTTGCCCAGACAGACAGGGAAAGGGTAGGCATGGCAAGCTGCCATTTTAATCCCTCAGACAGGAGGGCTCCTTCCGCCTCTGCTGATGCCCCCCTCCCCCCGCCGGCCCTCCCAGCTCCCAAAAGCTGGAACAAAGAGGCAACAGCCCTATCCCAGTTAGAAAAGTAGAAGTCACTTGCATAATCCTCTTGGTATCCCTTGTTCACCAGCCTGAGAGCAGACGAGCATGGTCCAAACACAGCCTGCTGGTGTGCTCCCTTCTGTGGTCAGCAGGGTCTGGAGGCTTCGTGCCCCCTGCCACGGCTCCACTGAGCGAGCTCAGAGTCCACTCAGATGCCCACCTTGGTCCTGACAGCTGAATTTGTAGCTGGGCCCTGTTAACTGGGGGGGCCCCCGTTGAGGAAGTAGGTGGTCATCTCCCCCTTGCCCTTCACCTTGACCACCCCTCGACACTCCAGCTGGTAGCCTTTGGCAGCTAGAACCTGGTACAAGTCCGTGGTCACCTGGGGGATGGGAAGGGAACCCATTTAGCCTGGGATCCTTCCTGCTGCATTTGTAGGGGTCCAGGGGTTCTCTAATCATGCTAACCCCACCCCAAACCGCACCCACCCCCAACCACAGAACACTGCCACCCTACCCCTGTCCTAGCTGACCTCAGAGAGGGACCTGCAGAAGCCCTCTGGACCCATACCCTTCCCAGCCTCTGCCCACATCCCCCTCACCTGGATTCGGTCAGGGACCCCCGTGCTGTCCATACGGCTAGAGACATTCACTGTGTTCCCCCAGATGTCATACTGCGGCTTCCGAGCCCCAATGACGCCTGCCACGACTGGGCCCATGTTCAGCCCTGAGATGGGAACAGCAGCAAAAAACTGAGACTAATGGACATTCCAGGGTCAGCCCAGGGAGTCATCCCGCCTCCTGGAACCTTTAGAAGGACCCAGAGAAGAGAGTGACAAAGGGACAAGTGTCCTGGTTGTAAAAAATGGCAGATCTGGGCATGTCCTGAGGCGCTCCCCTGAGTTAAGACAGCCACTGCCATAACAGTAGCTAAATCCACTGAAAGCTCGCTCTGCGCCAAGCCCTCCGGGAAGCATTTTGCATTCCATTACTTCATTCCCCTCAACAGCCTTCAACGGTAGGTATCATGCCCATTTTACAGATAGCCTTCGGGAGCTGAGAGGAGTTGGGCAACGTGCTAAATAAGCCAGTACGTGGCACAGCCAGAGTTCAAACCAGAGTGACTCCAGAACCCACGCTGTTAACCGCTCCTCCCGCCCACCAGCTCCCAGCTCATCTCAGAGGTGCCTTTAGACTGGCCATAGATAAGGACACGGGGACTGGAGTGTAAATAAACCTGGTTTTGAACCCCAGTGCAGCCATCTACTAGCTGTTTGGCCGTGGCCAAGTTATTTTAATCTGAGAGTCAGTCTCTATCTGTAAGAGGGGATGACAACGTGAAGACTAAAATGCCTAGGACAGGGCCTAGCACACAGTAGGCCCCCAATAAATGATCTCTGTTCTAAACGTGAGACAAGACAGGAGGTGGGAGAAAAGGACATCCCAAAGGATTCCTGATGGGGCATCTGTGACGCCGTCCCTAGCCTGCTTCCTTGGCCTCACCCAGGAACAGCCCTGGGAAAAGCTCCCAGGCAACCAGGCCATCTCACCAATCTTCATCTGGAAATTGTTGAAGGAGTGCTCATTGATGTGTTTCATCTGCTCCATGAGCCGCATGGCATAGTCGGCCAGGGCGGTGATGTGGGAGCGGCCCGCCTGATCATAGGTGCTGGCGTTCAGGCCTGAGGCCGCCATGTAGGTGCTACCAATCGTCTTGATCTTCTCCAGCTGCCGGAAGCGCTCCTCGCTGATGATCTGGCCAGCACGGGGAGACCTGACTGTCAAGGCAGAGGCCAAACGCACGCACGCTGCCCGATGCTCACTCCTGCCCTGCCTCGGCCTCTTCCCCCTTCCCTGTTTCAACAGCTCCCCTCCTTCGAGCGAGTGTGCCCCCGCTTCCAGCTGCTGTTCTCAAGGCGGGACCGAGGAGCCAGAACACAGGCCTCCCTCGCCAGGCAGTCAGCAGAACCCCAGGCCAGGACTTAACGCGTACAGCTTCAGCTCTGCTTCAAAAGCTCCCTCGCAGAATCCGGAACCACAGAAGGGATATTAGCCACCAGTTATTCTAACCGTCACTTTTCGGGAAACTGAGTGCCAGAGTGAAGAAGTGACTTGGCTCCAAAACAGTTAATGGCCCATTCCTGACCTGGACGTTCAGGATACTTCCTCATGCTTGTTTCCATTTTCTCTATTCAGGGGCCCATCTTGCTTCCTTGGGCTCACATGGGGTTCTGTCCACAGACCACTGCTTTCTTATTCAGTAACATCCACCTGGTACCTATCCTGTCCCCTCCACAGAGCCTCATGTCCTTTGCTCCCCAGCAGTGACAACCCTGCCCCACTGAGGCCGAGCTCCTTGCTGCCTTGGACAGCCTGGTGGGTCCTTGTCCTTGCCTCTGCTGTACCTACCCTTACTCCTACCCCGACGTCTCTGGGTCCCATCAACCCTCCCTCCCCACCCCAATCCAGCTTCCCCTCCAACCCCGGCCATCCCATCCGAAGTTCTCCCCGCTCCCCTAGCCCCGCCAGCTGCTCGGCCAGCAACAGCGGCCAGACAAGCACCTCATCGAAGTCGGCGATGATCTCGTTGAGCAGCCGCAGGCACTCAACACCCTCATTGTTGGCCTCCAGCTCCACGTAGAACTCGGAGAAGTTGGCGATGGACGCGAACATGACGGCCACGCACTCGCACGACTGGTAGTAGAGTTCGTCGTTGCGGCGCTCCCGGGCCAGGAAGTGGGCGGCCACATCCTTGGGCAGGATGTTGTGCAGCAGCCTTCGGTTGTAGGCCTGCAGCTCCTCCATCTCCTCCTTCTCCCCTGTTGCCTGTGGACACCACAGCCATCACCCATTGCCCAACATTCACAAGGGGTGGGTAGAGCGGCCGATGCCTGGAGACAGGCATCAGAGGGAATCACAGGGAAGGAGAAAGGCATGGCCGGATGAGACCTAAAGAACAAGCAAAGGGGTGAAGGGCACGGACAGGATGAAGCAGGGGTTAGGGGGTGGGCGCAGAGAAGGCTCGGAGCCAGAGTGGGCTTGGGCGGCCCGAGCCTCGGCCAGCTAACAAGATGCACTTCTGGCTTGGCCCAGGTTCCGTCCCCAGGACCCTCCCCCTGCCCCAGAGGCCCGTGCTCGGTCACCTGCAGCTTCCAGAGGAAGTCCAGACGCGCCGTCGATTCCACCTGCTGGGCATGCAGATACAGTGCCAGGGCGAACACCAGCAGAATCACTGGGGTCATGTACTTGAGCGCCACCCTCCCCGCAGCTGGGCTGAGGGGAAGCAGAGGCAAGCTCAGTGTCTGGAAGAGGCACCGGGCAGCCCCACCCTGCCCCGCCCCAGAGCCCCCACTCACCAGTCCAGCCCATCGAAAGTCTCATTGGAAGAAGCCCTGGCAAGAAGATACAAGAAACAAAGTCATCGGCTCTTCTTGGGTTGCTGGGTGGGGGCAGAGGGAAGGGGAGGCAGAAACTGCATTTCCTGAGCACAGAGCACAAAATCAGGCACAGGGCCAGGGCCTCTGCTTACACGAACTCGTTAAAGAGCAGAGGTTAAGAGAAGCTTCCACTCCTGGCTCCTCGACTTACCTGTCCTGTGACCCGGTACAAGTTGCTTAAGTCTAGGCCTGTTTCCTCATCAGTAAAAGAGGGACGAGATCTAAGTAACACGCACAAGAGGCCTAGCGCGGCGCCCGGTGGGCAGGAAGGCTTCGACAAATGTCAGTTACCACAGTCTTTACAATCACCTATGACACAGGTGCCACCGCCATTTTACAGATGAGGAAACTGAGGCTCAGAGACGTTAACTCACCCGCCCAAGGTCACACAGCTAATGAGCAGCAGAGCGGGATTCAAACCCAAGTGGACCCCCAAGAGGGAGTCCTTCAAAACCCAAGAGGCTTTTCCTACCACCACACCAAGCTATGGCCCCATATCACAAGGGGTGGGGTTTGCAGAGGAAAAGCCAGTGTGGTAACCCCGCCAAAGCCCCTAAGCAGGAGTCAGACGTCTTGGTTCCCAGCCAGGGCTCTGCCACAAAGCAGCTGTGTGACCTACAGGTGGTTAAGAGAATGCGTACGAAGGAACCATGCAAATGAGAGAGGGAATTTTTTTTAAATGTCTGGCCTGAAGATACAGGGACTTCCCCGGACTGGGGTTTCCTTGGGGTGACTGTGAAGTCATATGCTGGGAGCTCCTCCCCTGCCTCCTTTTCTGCCACAGGTGAGGGCTGAGTGGTAGCATTCCAAGGGCACAAGAGGCCTGGGCACCAGAGAGACTCACAGTGACCAGCAGGGTCAGGAAGCTCCTAGGGGATGAAAGGGGCTGAGGATAAACTCACAAGCCATGGACACCAAGCAGCAGGTCATAGTTGTCAAAGATGGTGGCTGGGGGGCCCAGCAGAAGCAGCACCAAATAGATGAGCCCCAGGACAAAGATCATGGCCAACTTCCCGATGCTACTGATGTGCAGGAAGACAGAGCTGGCCAAGAGACTCAGCAGCATGTTCCCAACGAAGTACTGGGGGGCGATGGCAGAGGTGGTGTTGGATGAAGCCGCAGCACCCCCAACCCCATGCAGGAAGAGCACTCCCCTCCACAACCTCAAACCCAAAGCTCCTTCAGCCTCCGCACCCCGCCCCCCAGCACACTGGGGCCCCTGGCTGCTTCTGCAGCAGGGACGCTGGTGAGACCCGGACCCCGGTGCCCATCGCCAGGCGTGACACAGAGGAGTCAACAACGAGTACTGATCGGGACCGCCCCCCCCGCCATCCCGCCTGAGCACGGCTTGGACACCTCAGGGAAGCTGCAAGTGGGTGCGGTGCCCTCACAGAGGGGAGCATCCAGGCCCAGAGAGTAATTGAGCTGCTGCAGGTGGCAGGCAGTGATGTCAGCGGGTGTTACATTCAGCATCCGGGCTGCACAGGTCCGTATGGGGGTGTGGTTACAGGTGAACTGCAAAAGTTGGGGGAGACGTATCAGGGTATCGCGGAGGGGAGCATTTACAAGGGCCATGCCCCCGTGCCTTCTACCCTGGAGGTCAAAGTTCTCACTGAGGGTGACAGGAGGTACAGAGAGCAAGGAGAAAGGGGGACTCGAGTTAACCTCATCCCCTCCTTTGGGATAACGAGAGCTCTCGGAGGGCAGGAAATGGGTCTCCTTCCTCTGCCTACCCCCAGGGCCCAGAGCAGTGCTTGGCACAGATGAAGGGAAGAAGAATCCCCACTGGACCTTTACCATGTTGGCGATGGCAGAGGTGAACACAAGCAAGACTGAAAAGATGCCAACCCCAGTGCTGTGTGCCCGAGAGCGGACGATGCTGCGGGAAAGACGTCGCAGGGCCTTGGGGAAGAGCTGCGGACGGGCCAGAGACCGGGAGTTAGAGACCACATCAGCCAAGGGGTAAGGCCAACGAGGGACGGGGCCTGGGGGCGGGGCGGGGGCCGGGGAGGCCTGGCCTTCTCCTCCCTGTCCCCACGTGCCTCACCAGCCCAGCCCAGCCCAGCCCGCCCTCCCCGACCAGCCCTGGAAGAACCCCCGACGTACAGAGCCGCAGGAGGGCACGGCACAAGTCAGCACGGTGATCAGCAACAGCAGGAAAATACTGGCATAGATCCCAAGCATCAGTGTTGAACTGGGGCAGAAGAGGGCCAGGAAAAATGTTACTCTGGAATAGCTGGGCTTCCTTGTCCCACTCTCCAGATGGGCAGGGTGCGGGCTCCAGGGACCGTGAGCTTGCATGGGTGTTTAGGAAGGTTCTGGGAAGTGGTGGAGGGAAGAGAAGCAGAGTGAGGAGGGACAGGGCTCTCACTGTGGGAAGACGAGGAGCTGGATAAAGCAGATGAAGCAGAAGACCAACAGCGCACAGGCCACGTAGGCTCCGAAGCGGGGGTCCACCTTCCGTGAGTACTGAGGGAGAGGAGGCTGAGCTGGGTGCTGGGCTCTGCCCTGGGGGAGGCAGGGCACTCCCAGGGGCCTCAAGGAGGGGAAGCAGTGGCCCAGTTGATAGGAATCCCCCCTGTGCCCTGTGGTCGCCCCTCTCCCCCCATTCCCAAAATAACCTCTCCTGTTCCCTCGGTTGTGCTCAGCCTTCCCTGCCTGGACCTCCCCTCCTCGCCTGGCCCTCGTCCCTCTGCCCTCAAATCCCCCAAACCTTCTTTTCAAGGTCCTCTCTCTGGAAGGTGAGCAGGAAGCGGCGCACGTGGTCCTTCCGTAGCTGATCGATGCTGCGGGCATCGATGGCACGGCCCAGGAACTCATCTACCTCGTCCTCGGGGTTCAGGGCATCTTGGGCACCCCGGCTGAGGGCAGGGGACATGGCTTCACCAGGGGCATGAGCAGTGCCACGTGAGAGGCAATGAGAAGGGAAGGGCATGGGCAGCACCCCAGAACAGAGTGAGCGGGGGTGCGGCCCCTGCTCCCCCATGACACACCTAAGATCCAGGAAAGAGGGGGCCTCGGCTCCCCGCAGCCCTGTCCCAGGGTGCAAGTGCCTTCTCCCCTCCTCTTCCTCCCTCCTCAATCACCTGACTTACTTGTCTTTGCTGGAGTCATCAATGCCCTGGAGAAAGGGACAAAGCGTGCCGGTGAGGTGAAGGGCAGACCACCCTCACCTCCATCATCCCTTCCCCCTCCCCAACAGCGTGCTGAGGGGTCCCCCCATGTACTTTGCGGGGCTCGGGACCCCTGGTATGAAGTCATCCCTCCTGCTCCCAATACCAGAAGTCATACGTGGAGATGCAGGAGCCACAACAAGGAAGGAAGAGAAAAGAAGCGGGGCACAGAGTGTCAGGAAAATGAGGCCTCAGGTGCTAGTGCTGCGGGCCCCTCACCATCTGGCGGAAAGCCTTGGAGTCCTTGGTCCGGGAGAAGGCACGGTCGGGCACCCAGCGTGGCATCAGCCCTTCCATGGAGTTGGCCCGCGTCCGCTGCAGCTTGGCCAGCATGGCCTTCTCCTCTTTCTGTGCAGGCAGCCGGGTGCAGGATCAGAAAAGGGGCCCAGAGAAGAAGTCTGTCTGCTCCCCACATTTGCCCTCCTCCCTGCCTGCCTCCCCCCCCCCCAACACCCCACCCCGGCCTGACCCGTTTCTGGCTGGCTCCCAGGATGAGGAAGGTCTCGATGTGCTGCTCCTTGAGGTAGGCGTTACGCTCACCGCCGCGGCCTGGCTCCACCTCGTAGTCCCCGTTCAGGTACTGCAGCGTGGCCCGGGTGATATGGATCCGGCTTGGAGGGAACAGGAGGGTGAGGCCTGGGCTTGCCCGCCTCATTCCAGTCCCTCACCACCTGGATCCCACACTCACCCGGCCCGGCCCCCCGCCTCCATGTGGTTGGCCAGCGTCACGTCATTGGACCACACGTCGAACTGCCACTTCCGCAGGCCAAGGACGCCACAGTGCACACGCCCGCTGTGGATGCCCACGCGCATGTTCACGTTCACGCCGGTCACCTCACGCACCAGCCTGGGAGGAGGCGGCTCCAGTTCAGCTCCTGGCACAGTCCTCCCCACTCCCAGCCCAGAGCTCAGGCCCTTCACTCCCCTCGGAGCCAAACAGACAGGGACAGACCCAGACGCGGGGCACAGGAGCACAGCCCTTGGCTGGACGTGGGCAAAAGGCTGCCAGGGTCTCAGGGACAAATGTTTGAGGGCTGTGCTCACCGGCTGTGGCCCTGCAGCATCCTGTGGAACTGAGCCAGAAAGGGGGGAGTCGCTGTTCTCCCCTCAGGCCAGCTCAGCTAGCGCTCGCACCAGCCCAAACGCCCTCACGCTGGCTCCCCTACCCTGCCCGGCTGGCTGGGGTCTCGGCCGCACAGGCTCAAGAAATATGCATTCCCCTCCCCGGTGATGGGCCTCCAAGACAGAGAAATAGCCACAACTGAGAAAAAGTCCTGAGGACACGTCAAAGGGTAGGAGTCAGCGGGGGCACCCTTGGTTCCAGAAGGCCTGGGAGGGGCACCGCTTACGAGATGGCCTCGATCATGTCCACGCCCATCTCCACACAGCAGTGGGCATGATCTGCCCGGGCCTCCGGCAGCCCCGACACACAGTAGTAACAGTCCCCTAAGATCTTGATCCTCAGGCAGTGATTTTCCTAAAGAGGAGAGTTGGGGAGAGTCGCTCTCACTCTCTTGCCCGCCCAGCACCCTCACTGAGTCACCACCTGTCCCCACCGTGCCAGGCCGCCCCAGTAAGGCTACGCTCTCGCCACCCCCAGCCCCAGCCCCCTCACCGCAGCCAGCTTGTCAAACCGGGCAAAGAGCTCGTTCAGGGTCATGACCAGCTCCTGCGCGGTGCACTGGGATGCCAGGCTGGTGAAGCCTTCAATGTCTGCAAACAGGATGCTGTGGACAATGGCAGAAAATGGAAGGACCACGTGGCACTCCAAGACTCCCGGGCTCCTCCCCCTCCCCCCCTACCTGACATTGTCATGCTTCTGGATGTAGATCTTGTGGAACATCATGTCTTCTTTCTTTGTGTTGATATCTTCTTTCATCTCCATGGCAACATGCTGGGGCAACACGGACAGCAGCAGCCGTTCCTAGACCAGCGGTTTCAACGGGGCACCACTACCTTCTCGGCCTCACGCTGCGATCCCTCCTGATGCCTCCACCACCCCAGGGCCCTCCCAGAGCCCTCTGGAGACCTGAGCTTCTCTCCTGGACCTCCCCCATGAGAGCCTACAGCAGATACACGCCCCAGCCTGCTCTGAGCACCCCCGTGCAACCCCTCGCTTGTGCTCCCTGCTGCCCTCTCCCACCCTCGCACAAGACAGGACCCCCAGCGTCACACAGCCTGTGTGATGCACGATCGGGGGGACCACCGTCCACACTTATTCCATGGAGTGGTACAAGGCAGCGGACCCAGTCTGCGGGTTCTTTGGGGGTGAGGACGGGAAAGGCCTTGGACAGGGAGAGCAGCCCCACCTGCTGCCGATTCTCATGCTGCAGGTGCAGCCGGGCCTGGATGTAACCACGGGTCTCCTGAAAGGCCTGGCGCTGAGACACCTCAGCCGGGTAGTGCGTGCAGATGCCGATGACATTGGTGCAGACGAACAGCAACATGCTGGCACCCAGCTGCAAGAGGGCGGCAGCGGCAAACGCGTGACCACCCCCACCCCCACCCCGCGCAGGTGCAACTTGCTAGGCTCTCTGTGCATGCATTCCCTCGGAGGAAGCCAGGATCCTGTGCCCTGTCTGTCCCCGAGCTGTCCCAACCCCTGTAACATATCTCCCCCTTCTCCCACAGGACCGGCCCCCTGCCCGGATCACTCCACAGCTGGAAATGGGACCTTTTCACAACTCCTGGGAGCAGAAGCGCCAACCAGGGCAAGGTGGGTCATGGGGCCTGTGCCCAGCACACTATGACTTCCTGCCCCACAGTCAGCCCAAACAAAAAACAAATGCTGCTCCTTCTGCATGTGGATCTCCTCACAAGACAACACCCAGGAGACTTGAGCTCTATATCCTCCTATGAATGCCCAGGACAAGTCACCTCATCTCTCTGGGCCTCTGTATGCTCATCTAGAACCTGGAGAGGGACAACAAGAAGATTTCTAAGGTCCCTCCCTGCTCTGACATAACTTGATATAATAATTACTACTACTATTATTATTATTATTAGTTGGCTAATTTGTTGGCTGCCTATTTAATATTCCTGACTTCTATAGCTACCTCATATACAGTAACGGATTTCTCCTAACTCTATGAAACAGATAACAGCATCTCATTTTAAAGGTAAGACATTCCAGCACAGAGACGCTAAATAACGTGTCCCAAATCACACAGCTAATAGTGGCTGGTGTGGGACTTGAATCCAGGACAGTCAGACTCCAAAGCCTGTGTCCAAACCCTACTGCACGGTACTTCCAAGATTCCTACACACCCCACTCACCCAAGCTCTTGAGGCCCAGCCTCAGAGACCAGGCTTGGGAGTCCTCAATTCTACTAACGTTGGACCTTCCCTTCCACCTGGGAAGGGTTGCCACCATGCCCCGGCACTCCCAATTCTTGGCACAGCCAGGCCGCATGCCCTAGGACCCCGATCTGAGGACGGTCAGCCCTCCTCAGCATCAGTAGCACTCACCGGAGAGGAAGTCTAGGGAAAACTGGCCTCAGTGTTTCTGGAAATTCAGGGGTTAACCTGGCACCTGTGGCTCCACCCCAGAGTTGGCTGGGGCAGGGTTCTGGTTTGGGGAGAAGGGAGGGAAAGAGCACTAACTGGAAGCCAGGAATTCTGGGCTTTGCCCAGAACCAGAACTAGTCCTGCAAACTTGGGCAGTCACTTAATCTCTGGGGCCTCAGTTTCATGTTTCTTAGGTGAAATGGAGGGGTAGGTTCAGCAAACCCCCAAGCCATTTCTCGCTCTGACCCTCTAGGAACGGCCTCCTAGCTTCCCTTCCCAGTCCAGCTCACAAGGCCCCCCTCCCAGCAGCAGGGCTGAAGAGGGGGGCACACTATCTCCCTTAGGGGTTTCTAAGAATAGCCCCCAGTGGGGGAGAAGGAGGGGGGGCGTTAACCAGGCAACTTCCCTTCCTGGCCCCAGGAGCCCAAGAGGAAAAAGTGAGTCATGGGGGAGGGAAGGGGAAGGGGGACGAGAGACTGAAATAGATCTGTACGGAGACCCCTATCCGACTGTGAGAAAAAAGGGATGCCAGGGCACTCTAGGAGACTCCAGGAGGGGCCGCTGGGTGAAACCGCTCAGTGCGTCTAAATGAGTGGGTCAGAGGAGAAGGAAGGCTCCTTCCCGTGAGCGTGAGCAGGGCTGGATCTGGAAAAGGGCTGTGCAAGGAGCCTAGAAAGGAGGCCACGGCCCCAAGCCATCCAGACTCGCAGAGGCCAACTGGACACAGGGACGCAATCCTTCTCAGTTCAGAGAAGGGTTATGGCGACCCTGGCTCCGAGGACGGGCACAGGGGCAGCGGTGACTTTCCCCACTCACCCTAAGAACGTGCCTGCTGAGACCTACTGGGTCAGGCTGCAGCTGGGTGCCCCTGGGGAGGCAGGAGGCTGGCACAGTCCTGGCCTCCATGGGGCTGCGCCTCCCCAGTCAGGCCCTGGGCCTGGTTCTGGGCACCATGCCAGCTAAGAGCAGAGAAGAGACACCCACCCACCCCTGGCCAGCCAGAGAGAAGGCGGGGGCGGGGGGGGGTGCTGGGGAGGCACCACCCCCAAGCTCCTCCTTCCCCAGGAGGGTAGTCCAACTCCAAAGCCCAGTGCGACAGCTACCCTGGTGAGAAGTTGGGGGCCAGCAGAGACAGAAAGACCCTGGCTCTTTAAGAGGTCTGACTGCCCTGTGGGTGCGTGCTCCACAAACAAATGGGCTATAAAGTTACTTTTAAAAAGGTACATTCTGTTCCAGAGCACAAGCTGGGCGGAGAAGGGCATCATGCCAGAGCACCCAGCTTCTCACCCTGGGAGCCCCAGGCAACTTCCTCTTTGTGGGTGGGGCTAGGGTGGGCTACAGGCCACAAGCCCTAGGCAAGGCAGAGGTGGGACTCCCTCAAAACTTGAGCAAGACAGAGGACAGCACCCTCAAAATCAGGGTGCCAAGAGAGGGATCATGAGATACGTTGGTTAGGGGCTATGCCCTGAAGGATCAGCTAGGCAAGATGTCCTGGTCTCTGCTCCCTGGTCAGGGGGATGACCCAAGATGGCAGACTCCACAGGCTCTGGTCTCTCTGAAAGCGACTTCCAGGAAGGCCCTTCCCTGGGTACCAATCCCTACAGCACTCCCACACCTCCCTGCCCCCAGGTTCTACTCCACTCTGGGAGAGGGTGGGGCCCTAACAGCAACATCATGAGGTAGATACTATTTTTATCCCAGTTTTACAGACTGGGAAATTAAGGCTGGGAGAAGTGAGGTTTGTTGTCTAAGATCTCACAGAGAGGAACTCAGCCCATTGGACCAGCAGGTCTGCCCACAGCCAAGCTGTGATTTCTCCCTCAACACCATGCTGTCAAGCCCCACCCCACACACCACTCAGAACCCGGATACAGTAGCTGGCATGGACAGAGAACCTCAAGGCAGGGCTGCCGGAGCCCTGGTGCTCAGTGGGAGGACGGCGGGGAAGAGATCCGACCCTGACGCCCCTCTTTTCTACAGTCCAACTCCACTCAAACCACGCCCAGCCCCGGAGAAAACTGATCCCACTCGTCACCCTCCCTGTCCTCTCAGAGATGGCCTTGGTCCAGGAGAGAAGCAACTCCTCCCTTGCTCACTCCCTCCAAACCCTGCTTGATCCCTCCAGATCACCACCTGGAGCTGCTTTTCAGGGATGGCACCGGGCCTGAGTCTCAGGTATCAACTTGGGGCCAGAAATGCCAAGGCCTGCCGTAGCCAACAGTGCCCTCTCGGCCCTGCCCGGGGCCCCGGGGCTGAACATCACCGTCACAGCTCCAGTGCTCCCTCACGTCTATGGGCTACGCTGCTTCAAGGGCCTCAGGCTAAAGAGCTGCAGACTGGGGCCTGCAGAGCACAGGCTTGGGTCCGGGGGCCCTCCCTCCCCTCAGCAGTGCCCTCAGCTGCAGATCCCAGATGCAGCCCACCCCTGAAACTTGGCCTCCCGTCATTTGCCCCGGCCCCAGTATCCACCCCCACGACCCACACCCTGCCACCCCCGGTCACCAGACCCCTTCTCATTCCTGGCCTGGTGCCCCAAGGCCCACCTCCCCGACCACCCACCTGCTTCCAGAGGAAGGCGTCGCCGCGGTTGAGTTGCCAGGCCAGGATCAAATGCAGCGTGGAGAGGCCCAGGCCACTGAAGACCGCTGCGCGCATGCGGATGGGGAGGAGCGTGTAGGTGATGTAGACAAAAAACACAGGGCACCAGAGGCCCACGGAGGGGCTGCGGGGGGTGGCCGCCAGGGCACCCCCCACCTGCACAGCTGCCAGGATGCCCAGCACCACGTAGCTCACCACCCACATGGAGTCCTGGCGGAAGCTGTGCCGGTTGCACACCACCATGAGCGCCACGAAGAGGGTGGCGGCGCCGGCCAGCAGGGCCACGTAGGCGGGCTGAGGGCGGGCGGGCGCCGCGTGGAAGGCGAGCAGCACGGCGGCCAGCAGCACCAGCACGGCCATGAGCAGCGTCAGGCTGCTCTGGTTCATCTGGAAGAAGTACCTCTGGTACAGGCGCTCCAGCTTGGCCGAGCGGAACTGCTTGGACTGGAACACCTGGGCCAGGCGCCGCCAGCAGGACCGCCGACGCCCGGCTGTCACGTCAGGGGCCACGTCGGCCGTCGCCTCCGTGTCCTCAAAGCCCAGGGCCACCGCGCGCAGCCCCAGCTCCGGGCCCTTGCCTGGGCCACCCCTCCGGACGAAGGCCTCGTCCTGCCAGGGGCACCGAGGGGGGGCTGCAGGGGGGGGGCTGGGGGGCTGTGCGTCCCGGAGGCAGCTCACATAGCGGGGCGTGCAGAAGCCACCGGTCCGGGTCCCACGGCGGGGACGCTTCTGCCCATTGCGCTCACCCCAGGCTGTTTTCCGTTCATCCACTTTGGGGACCAGGAGGCCACTAAACCACGACATGCTGCTGGGAGAAAGGAACGAGTTGGTGTTAACACCACCATCACTCCCTACCGCCACCAGCAGCTATCATAAACTGAGGACGTTCCCGGCCAAGCTAGGCCCTTCAGACAACATCTCACTCAGATAAAATCCCGGAGGAGGACGATGGTGTCCCCCTTCAACAGGCCAGGAAACAGGAGACAGAGGGAGAGAGGTAACTGGCCCTAGACCAAGGAGCCACAGAGCTGTGAGAACCGAGATTCGAACCCAGATCTGCCAGGACGCGTATGCGTTCACCTCTTCCCTAAAAAGCACTGATTTGTGGGCGGTGACAAACTCAAGGGCCTGTGTCAATGAGCAAAGGCTCCCCCCGGCTCAGATGTGGGAGGAACTACGGAGTGCCCGCCCCCCAGCACGGCAGGGGCGCGCAGCACCCCACACTAGTAGCTAGCTGCCACTGGCATCCCGGCAGAGCCTGATCTTCTCATTTTCAACAGAAGCTGAAAAAAATGTATGTTGCAATGTGACAGCTCCTGATTTTTAAATGTTGGCAAGTAATTCACATTTTTCAACACTGCAAGCCAAGTAAATCACGTCTATGGAATGAATTCAGCCTGTGAGCTGCCAATCGGTGACCTCCATACAAAAGGGAATCTCTTTCCACATCATTCCCCATCACACTCACGCCACGCACACTTCACCAGGCCAAATGCAACTTCTTCCTTGGGTCACGGCTTAGAAGGAACTTCCTCAGGGAAGATGTCCCGGCTCTCCAACCCAGACTACGTTCCGACCCGTTTACCGTCTGTGTGTTTCCTCTATAGTACTTACCACAATTATAACTAAGCTGCCCCTTGTTCAATGTGTGTCCCCACCCCTCTGACTATAAACTTTGTGAGGGTAGGGATTATCACTATTTTGCTCAGCACTGTATCCCTAGCACCAAGTACTCAGCCCAGCTCATGGTAAGGACTCAAGAAATATAATGAGGGGCGCCTGGGTGGCTCGGTCGTTGAGCATCTGCCTTCGGCTCAGGTCACGGTCTCAGGGTTCTGCGATCGAGCCCCGCATCGGGCTCCCCGCTCCGCGGGAACCCTGCTTCTCCCTCTCCCACTCCCCCTGCTTGTGTTCCCTCTCTTGCGGTCTCTCTCTCTGTCAAATAGATAAATAAAATCTTTTTTTTTTTTTTAAAGATTTTATTTATCTGAGAGAGAGAGAACGAGAGACAGAGAGCACGAGAGGGAAGAGGGAAGAGGGCAGAGGGAGAAGCAGACCCCCTGCTGAGCAGGGAGCCCGATGCGGGACTCGATCCCGGGACTCCAGGATCATGACCTGAGCCGAAGGCAGTCGCCTAACCGACTGAGCCACCCAGGCGCCCCGATAAATAAAATCTTAAAAAAAAGAAATACGTTGAAAAGACAGAAAGCTCAAGATGGGATGTCTGGGTGGCTCAGCTGGTTAAGTGTCTGACTCTGGGTTTCGGCTCAGGTCATGATCTCAGGGTGGTAAGATCGAGCCCCATGTTAGCTGTACCCTCAGCGCACAGTCTGCTTGGGATTCTCTCCCTTTCCCTCTCCCTCCCACTCTGTCCCTCCCCTCTCCCCCCTCCCAGCACTCTCTCTCTCTCAAATAAATAAATAAATAAAATCAAAAAAAAAAAAAGCAAGCTCAAGGGCATTTGCATTGAGCAGCTAATGTGAAATAAAAACAAATAGTGATAATCCTGTGACTCTTCATCTTCCTCCCTGCACTCCAGTCCTATGAGCCTCCTTGCTGTTCCCCAACACACCGTCCATAGGCCGGCCTGGGCCTGTGGTGCTCGCGGGGCCGTGTCCTCTGCCGCTACAAGAGCTCCTCCAGGTCACAGCTCAAATGTCCCCTTATCAGTGAGTCTTTCTCTGACCGTTCTATTAAAATAGCAACCCCCTTTCCTGGAGCTCCCTATCTCTCTTCCCAGCTTTATGCTTTAATTTTCTCCATAGCTCTTATCAGCAACTGCCATTCTATATATTTTCCTTATTTGCTCATTGTGTCTCCTCACTGGAATGTCAGCTCCATGAAGGCAGGGATTTGGGCCCGTTTTGCTCACCGCCCTATCTGCCACACCTAGTAGTCTGAGTAAATGTTCCTAGAAGGGCTCGGTAGACAATGCTTTCTCTGTGCTTTAAACTTTTTGAGGTCCTCTCACATGCCTAATTCCATCTGATCTTCACCAAAACCCTGTGTAGCTGCTTCTGTGGCCACCTGGAGCACAGATTTGACAGGGGGAAAAAAAAAGAAAAAAAAGAAAGGAAAACAAGGTGCATAGCAGCTTTATGTGGCTGGTCTAAGTTACAGAGACCCCAGGCCACTGAATCAGACCCAAATCTCAGGTCTCCTGGAGGGTAGCGCCTTGAGCCAGGATGGGGAGGACTCCAGGACAACACCCTCAGGGAGCCGCATGTGCATGCCTCCTAGCAATGAGAGCATTGTCATCCTCCTCCATGCCCACAGGGCACCCTGGGGATCCTTGTACTTAAACCTTCAGAGCTAGCAGCCTTGACATTTGTACTCACTAGGGGACACGGCGGGGGGGGGGGGGGGCCCGCAGACATGTGGAGCTTCAAGCAGACACCCAGAGGCCCACAAAAGAGAAGGCAGACTGGGGACCTCTCTGCATGCTGGAAACCCCCATCCCTAGTTCACCCTCAGCCCACTTCTCTCAGCATCCCTTCTCCCATACCCCACAGAGCAGCATGCCCTTCAACCCCTTCACACCACCAACAGCACCCTCTGGAGGGACAGATCAGAAATCCAAGACTTTGGGTCAGGTTGGCATTTGGAAAAAGTCACCAAAGGAAGCCTGGCTCCTCAAAATACTTCATTAGAAGCATGATCTTTGGAGCAAGACCAGGCTTCAAACCTGAGAGTAATTATGTGCTAGCCCACAGCCCTGAACACGTTAC
Source organism: Leptonychotes weddellii (assembly GCF_054177405.1). Lineage (NCBI taxonomy): Eukaryota > Metazoa > Chordata > Mammalia > Carnivora > Phocidae > Leptonychotes > Leptonychotes weddellii. Next base: position 101,204,678 of record NC_138373.1, read on the forward strand.
TACCTCCCTGCATCAGTTTCTTCATCTGTAAAATGGGAGTAGTAGTAGCTGTGAGGAAAGGATCCAACAGTATCTGTCACATAGTACACACTCGATAAATGAGTTCTTCTCCCCCACCCTACACCATTTTGGACCCAAAACTCTGCCACTGTCCAAGAAATGGAAAGACAAGTCATAAGCAAAAACACACATCTCCCCAGCCAGTCAGACACCTGGTTCTGTCAGTCCCTGTGTCCTCGGCTGTCAGTCCCCAGAGCTGCTGGAGACAGAGCCCAGAGTGAGCAGGTTTCCCACCACCCCCACCACGACATTTTACTTCATTCAGCCTCCTCCTACTCGCCAGTCCCCTGCCCTGTATTTACCACACGCACCCCCCGAATGGGCCAGACCTCTGTTCCCAAAGGACCTGTTTCTGGCTGTGTTCCCAGCCTCCTGGAAGCACATCCTAGTATCTGGCTCATACCCACAGAGGAAGGGGTAGACACTGTCCAGGAGAATGCATGACTGTCCCCAGAACACTCTGACCCCCCAGAGGGGATAGCTTCAGAGCTGTGTAATTGTCCAACTAACTGCAACCATCCCATCTGGAGCTCCACTCCAGGCATTGCCCACCTTGGAGAACTCACCAGGCTCCCAGCACTCCTGGCACCCCACACTAGGTCGGTATGACAAGGAACAGGGGAGGGCACTGTTCAAAGCCACAAAACTTCCCTATATGGTCCCCCAAACCTCACTGTCCAGAAACAACGCATCGCTATAAACCACAGACCACCTCCCTCTTCCCTAGGGACAGGCTCCTGAGCCTGTGCCTCTGACCTCCTCCTCCCCTGGGTCCTGGTCCCTTGCTCTCTCTCAGAGATCTGCGGCTCCAGGCACCGCTGGCTCCCACAGCCAGAGCCATATCCATTCAGCTTGGCAGTTGGAGGCCCAGTGCCTCCCAGATCTCAAGTCCCTCCCAACCCTGATTCTCCAGCCTAAGACCCAGAGTCTGAGGCAGGCCAAGGCCCAGCCCCAAGGATAGCTCTGCCCACTGCTTCTCCCAAACCCTCTTCCTGGCCACCTCGGTCTGTCCCTGCCCCTGCCCTCCTTGGCAGAAGGAGGCTCCAGGGGATTTAAAACGACTTCAGAAAGTTCATGGTAGAAGGCGCTGCCCAGGCAGGGCCCTTCAGTGCCAGCACCGCCCACCATGCTGGGAAGTGGGCCTCAATTCCAGGCCTTTCCAGATGTAGAGAAGCCTCCCCCAGGGCCTGTATCTGGAGGTCCGGGACTGCCTTCTCCTCCCTTCCCGATCCTTGGTCTCCCTGAAGCCTGCAGAAGGCTCCCACTTCCACGCCCAACCACACAACACCCCCCCACACACACCCAGGTTTTTCCACCTCACAGGAGTGTTCTGGTATAGGGGAGGGTATGGGAAGAGAGTCCCCACCGCCTGCTTCCACGTCTAGGTTTCCAGTCAGGCCCAGCTGAGAATCAAGTCTGCTCCCCCCTGCAGCGGGCCCTGACACCACCCTTTTCGTTGCCAAGGTCTGGGGCTAGGGGAGTGGAGGGAACTCTTGCAGGCAGAGGGCATCCCTCCTCCCAGGCTGCCCCCCTCCCCTAAACACAATCACACTCTACCCCAAACTCGGAGGCTCACCCCACAGCCCCGCTGCAAAAACCTCAGCCAGCCCCTCCCCCAGTACAAGCCTTTCCCCCGGGTCCCAGCAAGCTGGGCACTCGCTTCGGGTGGAGGAAGGGAGTGAAGGGTGGGAGCCTTGAGCCCCCCATCTCCTCCCTGATTTCTCTCTCCAGCCCCAACGGCCTCAGGCTCCCCTCCAAACACTATCGAGCCTCCCCATCGCGCGATTCCGTACCCGCAACAACAATAACAAAAACTCTCGGGAGCGGCGCGGGAGTCTTCACGCCCCCCGAGACCCGAGCGCCCCAGCGCCGCCGCTCCCCCTACCGTTCTCCGCGCGGGCTCACCTGCCGGCCGGGCTCCGCGCCTCCCCCGCGCCCCCGCCCCGCCGCCCCCGCGGGCTCCGGCCGGCCGGCCGGCCGTCCCGCGGTCCTGCTCCGTGCCCGCGCGTCCCGGCCGTCCCTCCCGCCGTCCGCAGTCCGCCCGGCCCGCGCCCCCTCCTTGCTGGCCAGCGCAGCCGCCCTCTACCCCGGATCCAGAAGTCCCCTCCCCGCCGGCTCCCGGACTCCCCGCCTTAAAGGCACAAGCTCCTATTGTCTGGGCGCCCCCTCCCCCTCCACCTCCCGGGCCCCGCGCAGGGGCCCACTCCCCTTCCGAGGAGCCGGGTAGGGGTGGAGGAGCCCGAGCAGCGCCCCTCCCTCCGCGCGCCCCCTCCTCTCTCCCGCCGCTCCCTCCCCCAGTCCTGGGAAAACAAGCGGCTTCTGTTCTGGGATCAAGACCCCGAGGGAGGGGGCCGTCCCGCCCGCTGCCCCTTCCCTCCACCCCCCTACTGCCTCCTGCGGCGTTCTCCGCCCACCCTCACCCAGGGGTCCCCGGGCGCGCCGGCAAACGCACTCTGTCTCTCGGTGACTAGCCCCTATCCGGAGCACGGAGGGTCGGCTTCCTTCCCGCCGGGGTCGCCCGGGGCTGAACCTGCGCCCACTCCTCACTCCTCCGCCCTTCCTCCCTCCCTCGGCCCCCACCCTGCCATTCCCGCCCAGCCGCCACGGCCCCGCTCCCTCCCGCGGGAACTCAGTTTAATAATTAATTAAGATTTCATTCCACCGGGCGCCAGGTGTGCGCGGCCTGCTTCCCCACACGCCACTTGTTTCCTCCTCCCCCAACCCTCTGGGGCACCTGCCGGACGCGAACCTGCTGCACCCAGAGCCCAAGAGGGGAACTAAAGGAAGGGGCGCCCCCCGCCCCCTGGGTCCTCTCCTTCCCTCTCTCTCTCTCTTTCTCCCCCCCTTCCCTCTCTGGGCAGCCCCTCCCCCGCACCTGCCAACGTGCAGAGCCCCTCCCCCGGGCACCTTTTACCCAACGGGTTGTGCTTCCCTGTTGAGGGTGGGGGTGAAGGGGGGGTGCATGGCTAGGTGCACATACTGAAAAATTGTTGGGGACTTTTATTGTTTTCTCGCACAAAGCAGCAACCCAAGTTACCTGGGTGATGGGAAAATCACGTGGAAGCCGCTTTAACCCTTAAAGGGTTTGAAACGTGGGATAGCCAGAAAGCGGAAGAGGGTTAATTCCCAGAATGTAGGCGAGTGTGACTTTGTAATGAGTGCCATTGCCCCAGAGCTGGGAAGAGGGCAGCCTGCCTGGCTTCCCTTGGAGGCCTGGCCGGAGGTTCCCTCAACCGCACCTGTAGCTCCTTCTTCCTTTGGCAGCCTCTTCGCACCCCGAGGTCCCACTTCAGCTCACTCCTCAGCGCCTGCTACATTCTAGTCCTTCAAAGCCCAACTCTTGTCCATACCAAATCCCCACTTGGATTCCTAAACCCAGGACAGAGCTTGAGGCAAGGAAGAGAGGGGAGGAATTAGGAAAATTGGTTTCCATCACTTATCAGCCATATATAATCACAAATTATGTACTTTGGTAAATCATTACTCTCTTGGAGCCTCATCTATAAAATGGGAATTTTTTTTTTTAAGATTTTTTTTTTTAAGGGGCACCTGGGCAGCTCAGTCCCTTAAGGGTCTGCCTTTGGCTCAGGTCATGATCTTAGAGTCCCTGGATCTAGCCGGCCTCTGCACCCTGCTCAGCAGGGAATCTGCTTCTCCCTCTCCCTCTGCTCCTCCCCTACTACCCCCACCCCTACCCCCACTTGTGGGCGCTCTCTTTCTCTCTCACGCTCTCAAATAAATAATTAAAATGTAAAAAACAGAAACTTTTGGGGCATCTGTGTGGCTCAGTCGCTGAGTGTCTGCCTTCGGCTCAGGTCATGATCCCAGGGTCTTGGGATCGAGTTCCGCATCGGGCTCCCTGCTCCGCGGGAAGCCTGCTTCTCCCTCTCCCACTCCCCCTGCTTGTGTTCCCTCTCTCACTGTCTGTCTCTCTCAGTCAAATAAATAAATAAAATCTTTTATAAAAAATAAAAAACAAAACCATTTTTAAAAAATATTTGTTTAGGGCGCCTGGGTGGCTCAGACGGTTAAGCGTCTGCCTTCAGCTCAGGTCATGATCCCAGGGTCCTGGGATCGAGTCCCACATCAGGCTTCCTGCTCCTTGGGAGCCTGCTTCTCCCTCTGCCTCTTTCTCTCTCTCTGTCTCTCATGAATAAATAAATAAAATCTTTAAAAATATATATATATTTGTTTATTTGAGAGAGAGAGAGCGCGGGCACCTGGGCAGGCCAAATAGGGGGGTGCAGAGGGAGAGAGAACCCTCAAGCCAACTCCCCACTGAGTGGGGAGCCCATGCAGGGCTCTATCCCAAGACCCTGAGATCATGACCTGAGCTGAAATCAAGTCAGCAGCTCAACCACTGAACTACCTAGGTAGCACCCCTTTAAGATTTTATTTTTAAGGGGCGCCTGGGTGGCTCAGTTGTTAAGCGTCTGCCTTCAGCTCAGGTCATGGTCCCAGGGTCCCAGGGTCCTGGGATCGAGCCCCGCATCAGGCTTCCTGTTCAGTGGGAAGCCTGCTTCTCCCTCTCCCACTCCCCCTGCTTGTGTTCCCTCTCTTGCTGTCTCTCTCTCTGTCACATAAATAAATGAAAAAAAAAAAAAGATTTTATTTTTAAATAATCTCTGCACCCAGAGTGGGGCTTGAATCCACAACCCTGAGATCAAGAGTGGCACTCCCTACCCACTAAGCCAGCCAGGTGCCCCTAAAATGGGAATTTTAAAAGACTCTACTAAAACAAAATTAAAAGAAAATATAAAAAATAAAATAAAAAAGTAAGAAAATTATCTGCCTTGTCTTTCTTACAGGATTTTAAGGCTCAGAAAGAACAATGTTCAAAAATGGGAAATGAGAAAGGGACAGATTATTCTGCCATGTATGATTCTCGGTTATACCGGCCTGGCTTATTATTTGACCTCTGGGGCCTCTTCACCCGACTTCTCCCTTTAAGTAGCCAATGTTCTCACCACTATCAAAATTTCCTCTCCTGGGGCGCCTGGGTGGCTCAGTCGGTTAACTGGCTGCCTTCGGCTCTGGTCATGATCCCAGGACCCTGAGATCGAGCCGCGTGGGGCTCCCTGCTCTGTGGGGAGCCTGCTTCTCCTTCTCCCCCCACTCGTGCTCTCTAGCTCTCTCTCTGTCTCTCAAGTAAATAAAATCTTTTTTTTTTTAAGATTTTATTTATTTGCGAGAGAGAGACTGAGACAGAGAGCATGAGAGGGAGAAGGGTCAGAGGGAGAAGCAGACTCCCTGCTGAGCAGGGAGCCTGATGTGGGACTCAATCCCGGGACTCCGGGATCATGACCTGAGCCGAAGGCAGTCGCTTAACCAACTGAGCCACCCAGGTGCCCGTAAATAAAATCTTAAAAACAAAGATTTCCTCTCCAACCTGAAGCTAGTATCTGCAATTTACCTCTTAGAATAGTATGTTCATGGGTCATATAGTGAAAATACAAAAAATAATTGAGAAAAAGAAATTAAAGAAATTTTGAAATTTGTATTTAAAAAAGCGGGGTGGGGGGGGCACCTGAGTGGCTCAGTCGGTTAAGCATCTGCCTTCCACTCAGGTCATGATCCCAGGATCCTGGGATCCAGTCCTGCTCCGTGGGGAGTCTGCTTCTCCCTCTGCCCCTCCTCGCACTCGTTCTCTCAATCTCTCTCTCTCTCTCAAATAAATAAATAAAATCTTTTTTAAAACAGAAATTTTGAAATTTGTATGCATCTATGTGCATTATAAATTTTTATATTTTGGAATGGAAGGCTTTGTCCCTCGTTTTATTTTGGAATGAAAACAAACCTGGACACCAACCAAGTGAGCTGGAGAAATGTGCTAAGGGTCCATCTCCGGGTACATTCAGTCCCACAGGCCTCCTCCACCCTTGTGTTTGGCTGGTGCGTTACTCCAGCCTCCTGAATGCCACTGCCCATTGCTGGAGGGCAGGGCCACCATCAGCCGCCACCCCACCCCACCCGCCTTTTTTTTCCTGCTCCTCAGCATCAGCACCTTACACATAGGATCTCTTCTAGCTAGGTAGACTGTCTGGTCCTTAAAAATGATTCCAGGCTCTTATTCCATAGGTAGGAAACATGAGCTAGTGCTAGGCACATGGGAAATACTCAATTCTTGAATTTTTTTTTAAAGATTTTTTATTTATTTATTTGAGAGAGAGAATGAGATAGAGAGAGAGAGCATGAGAGGGGGGAGGGTCAGAGGGAGAAGCAGACTCCCCGCCGAGCAGGGAGCCCGACGCGGGACTCGATCCCGGGACTCCAGGATCATGACCTGAGCCGAAGGCAGTCGCCCAACCAACTGAGCCACCCAGGTGCCCCAATTCTTGAATTTTTAAACTTATAAGACATCAGAGCAGGAAGGGGTCATAAAGATGATCTAATTCAGCTACTATCCTTTTTGTAATTTTAACAGCAAACACTTATGCAGCCTTTACTATGTGCCAAGTTTTCTTCAAAGCCCTTACCGTAAAATAACTCATCAATCCTCATAAAACTTCTTGATGCTATTATTATCATGCTCACCTCAGACATGGGGAAAACCGAGGCACAGAGAGGTCCAATAATGGAGTCTCTAAGACAGTGGTTCTCAGACTTACTCTCAGCCCCTGGAAGAAATGATACCCTTAGCAGCACATGATAAAATAATAACATATTAAATAAGTACACAGCTTGTGCTCTGCCAGATCTGACAGAGTCTAGAATCACGGGCACCAAAGATTGAGGGGGGAAAAAATTGGAAAAACCTTAACAGTTAGAAAATGCTACCAATTTTTTTTTCTTCGAAATAGGACAAGATGGCTATTACTGAATTATCATGACAGAACACCCTGACCCAACTTGCAGAACACCAGCCCTGCTGAGCCTAGTTTGAGAACCGAGATAGAAGTAAAATATTCAGAAAGGACTTCCCTGGGATGAGAGGCAGGCAGCAGGCATGGACTGTGTCTATTTCTCCAAGTCTAGCTTGGTCTCAGTGACCTTGGTTTTTCTAATACAGACCACAGTCACCGTGATGTCGCTGCAACCTCTCATTTTCAGGAAGAAGAAATTCCTGCAATACAGAGTGTATTACATGTAAATGCAAGTTTCATATAGCCATAAGTGTATCTGGACAACACTCTATAAATACCCAGTGTTGAAAATACCCTATAACAAAACTAGTGGACAGGCTGGAGTCCCCTGAGCCTTCCCCTGGCTATTTGGGAAAGAGCTAAGTGAGCCTCTGCCTACTCCCTTTTACAAAGCATGGATTCCTTTTATAGTGCAAATAACCGTTCCCTGACTTCTCTGCTTAAAGATCAGATTTCTGCACATTGCATTTTCCAAAAGTAAGAAAGATGTGTAAAGAAAACCCACATTCATTCAAGTCAGCAAATAGACCCTGCCTGCTTCACCACCCCCTAGCCTGACCGCAACTACCACCAGCACCCCAAAGACTCTGGCTTCCTCTGGGTCTCAGGGTTGGAGGAGGCCTTGGCCACCACCAGCCCCACAGCCACAACCACCCACAGAAACGCAATGATTGCCTATAGACTCCAGAGGGATCCAGACTTCCCTTGCCCATTCCTTAGCTCCCCACCATTCATTCATTCAAATGTTCCTTGCACAAATATTTACTGAGCGCCTACTATGGCCAGGTCCCGTTCTATTAGTAGACGCTGGGGATACAGGAAGCAGACTGGCTCTCAATCCTCAGGGAGTTGCCTTCTAGTGGGAGAAGTCAAGAAACCAAGGGACAGATGAAAAGGTAGTTGATGGTGATCGGTGCCATGATGACAATTAAATGGGGATGGGTACAAAGTGACCGAAGGAGAAACCTAGGCTGGATCGTCCGTGGCCTCTCTGAGGAAGTGATGTTCACACAGAGACCGGAATGACAAGGAATCAGCCATGCAAAGAATCTGGGTGAAGAGCATTCCAGGCAGCAAAAGTCCTAAGGCAATAGCAAACTCTCTGTGTCCAAGAAGCAGAAAGTCAGTGAGGCTGAAGGCCAGTGTGTTGGAGGAAGAGAGTACAAGATGAGGTCAGAGAGGGAGGCATGCCCTAGCTAGTATAGAAGCTCATAGGCCGGGGTAAGGAGTTTGGATTTCATTCAAAGTGTAATGAGAAGCCTTTGGAAGATGTTAAGCTGAGAAACGGCATGATCTGATTTATGGTTTTAAAAGATCATTGGCTGGTGAGGGGCGCCTGGGTGGCTCAGTTGGTTAAGCGACTGCCGACTGCCTTCGGCTCAGGTCATGATCCTGGAGTCCTGGTATGGAGTCCCGCATCGGGCTCCCTGCTCAGCAGGGAGTCTGCTTCTCCCTCTGACTCTCCTCCCTCTCATGCTCTCTGTCTCTCATTCTCTCTCTCTCAAATAAATAAAATCTTTTTAAAAAATTAAAAAAATAAATAAATAAAAGATCATTGGCTGGTGGGTACAGAATAAATCAAGGGATCAAGAGATGCAAGGGAAACCACTTAAGAAGCAATCACAGTGGTACAGGGAGAAAGAGCAGTGGCTTGGACAAGGATGGCAACAGTGGGCTGTTGAGAAGTGAAAGGACTTGGGAAAACTTGTGGAGTTAAGAGTACCCTCAGAGCCTGCCTTGGTTCCCTCTGCACGTTTATTCATGCCAAATAATTATCAACAACCAACAAATATTTATTGAGCACCTACTCTATGCGAGGCACGGTGCTAGGAACTGGAAGTCACAGTCCAGAGGAGAAGACAAACTACCTCCTCCTGCCCTATTGCCATAGAAAGCTCTAGGCTGAGAAAGTTACTGCCCATCCCAACCCAGCCCCATTTTCAGGGCCAGAGGCACACCTCTCACCCCACCCCTGCACTCTCTTCCATTGTTGAGCTGGGGTTGATGGGTTGGGGGGAGTGTTTACGGTTGGAGAATTGATGCCATAAAAATGAGTCCAAAGTTCTCCCAAGATCTCAGAGCAAAGACCAGGGGAGCCCAAAGCCCCAACAGTAGGGAGAGGGTGCAGCCAGGGCCGCAAGGACAAGAGAAACCTGTTGGCACCCACACCACTGCTCCTTCTTCTCTGGGACCCCAGGGCCCAGCCTGCAGAGAGACCCAGTCAAGGCGGACTTGCTCAGCCTTCTCCACCATTCCATACAATTCTGGGGCCCCAATAACCTCAGGCTCCCTTAGTAGATTTCTGAGTCTCATGTGCCCTCTGGTGGTAGATTTCTGACACTGCAACCCATAGTTACTTTTCACTACTCCATCTACAGTCTTCTCTGGCTACCTGCTCCCTGGGAGGCAGTATGGGAAATTCAGAAATCCTGGGAAGGGCTGGGAATGTCATTGCATTAAAGCAAAGGGTCATAGCAGTTTCTGAGCCTTATAGGAGAAACCACTTAAGAAGAGGCATGGACCAGCCTTCCACCTAGGGCCAGATTTGTCTTTTGTTTATAAACTGAATGAAGTATTTTTGAGCACTGACTGTGAGCTGATCCCAAGTACCAACATGTACAAAGCTGACCCAAGATCAGGCACTCCCACTAAGGACTCTGAGTCTGGAGCTGGTGATGTGAAGAAGCTAGAGCAGCTTAGAATTTATTCTGCTCTCGGCAGCGGTGTATCCAGTGACAGTGGCAAGAGCCTCCAAAACCAGACCCTTCCATGGTTCCTGCTGCCTAATTTCCCTCTGTTCCTGCCTGTTTTTAAAGCCTGGCTAGGACTCTGGCCTTTCCATCAATTCTGTGAGCAAGTTATTCCCTACCCTTCTAATAAATGTCTTTTCTGCTCACATTACTTGGAGTCTGTTTCTGGTTTTGCAACCAAGGAAGATGACTGGTACATTGGACAATCCTCTCTGAGCCTTGGTTTCCTCCTCAGTAAAAAGGGATGATAACAATGACTTCCATATGCAGGGCTGTTTTATTAAATGTGTGTATTAGTTACATATTGCTACATAGCAAATTATCACACATCTGGCATCTTAAAACCACACACATTCATTATCTCATAGTTTCCATAGATCAGGAGTCAGGACATGTCTTAGCTGTATGCTCTAGACTTCAGGATCTCACAAAGATGCAAAGTGTCAGCCGGGGCCGCAGACTCATCTGAGGCTCGAATGAGAAAGAATCTAACTCCAGTTCAGGTGGTGGCCGATAGGACTCCGTTCCTTCAGGTTGTTGGATGGGCTGCATGGGCCACTCCGACGTGACAGCTTGCTTCATCAAAGCCAGCAAAGGAGAGAGTCTGCTAGCAAGATGGAAGTCATAATCTCTGATAGCCTAATCACAAAAGTGCCATCCCAACACTTTTGCTGTGTTCTACAAGCTAGGAGCAAATCACTAGGCCAGCCCATACACAAGAGGGGGGATTACCCAAGGGCATGAATACCAGAATATGGGGATCATTTGGGGGCCATCTTGGAGTTCTCCTGCCACAATGAGGTAGCTGTTAGTCATCATTCAGGGCCTTGTTCAAAATCCCACTTCCTTCTCAAGGGCTTTTCAAACCCATCAAAAATTAATTCCAATTCCCCTCTTACAAACAGAGAAACTTGAAGGTGTACCAGGTATTTGATGGGATTATCTTTAATTGTGTTAGGAGGGATAATGTTATTTGGTATTGCAAGAAAATGTTCTTTTTGAGAAAGACTACTGAAGTATTTGGAGATAGAATATCATAATGCCCACAGTTTTCCTTAAAAAATTTTAGAGTAGGGGGCGCCTGGGTGGCTCAGTTGGTTAAGCGACTGCCTTCGGCTCAGGTCATGATCCTGGAGTCCCGGGATCGAGTCCCGCATCGGGCTCCCTGCTCGGCTAGGAGCCTGCTTCTCCCTCTGACCCTCCCCCCTCTCATGTACTCTCTCTCATTCTCGCTCTCTCAAATAAATAAATAAAATTAAAAAAAAAAATTTTAGAGTAGGGGCGCCTGAGTGGCTCAGTCGTTAAGCGTCTGCCTTTGGCTCAGGTCATGATCCCAGGGTCCTGGGATCGAGCCCCGCATCGGGCTCCCTGCTCCGCAGGAAGCCTGCTTCTCCCTCTCCCATTCCCCCTGCTTGTGTTCCCCCTTTCACTTTGTCTCTCTGTGTCAAATAAATAAAAAATCTTTAAAAAAAAAAAAATTTTAGAGTAGTAAGGAGAGAGTCAGAAGGTCATTCTCCCTCTGTTTCCCAATCTCCCTGACTAAGCAGTTACCATGGAAAAAGTTGCTTTGGCTTGTGCCAGAAATGGTCCAGGAAGCCAGCTTTATATATGTGTGTAAGAGGTGAGAATATATTTAATAATACAGTCTTTTAAAGAAATGCTATTTAACAAGTATCACACTCCCTCATCTCACAAGCCCCAGAGGGCTCCCATGTTATGGCTGCGAATACACACTCACAGATATATACAAACTCACTAGAATTCTTCCTTTCAATCCTGAATAAAAGAACGTAGAGTGGAGATGGTTGTCATTGATATTGTTAATAGATACTGTCGTCAATAAAAAAGCGGTATTCAGCCTATGGAACGTCCGCTTCTGCATTGTGCCTAATCTCTCAGATCAGGAAGAGAAAGGATCCTGGAGAAAACCCAGGGTGGAGAACCAACGTGCGGAAATCAGTTATCACCCTGCTCTCATTGTCAGTGCCGTCACTGAAAGGCAGACCCTAGGGACAAGTATCCTCTTTTGATTTGGTTTTGACCCAGTGGATCTCAGCCCTTAGCTCAGGACGTGTCCTCAGGGGAAGAGAAGGGAGGGGAGGAGGATGCTCAGCATGGCTCGGGCTGGATCCATGGCTCACAACCTCTGCGGCAGGGGCAGGAAGAACCTAGTCACTTCATGCAGCCTCGGCCCTGGGAAAATTATGAACAACCGTGGGGTTTCCCTTTTAGGTCTCTTCTCTGGTCTCCTCCTCTTCCTCCTTTCAGTTCCCCTCATTTCTCTCCTCCTCTTTAAGGTGACATCTTCCCTGGTTAAGAAAAATGCCGCGAACATCACTTTAACCAAGTGATCAAATTTAACACCATCAAAATTGGGACAAACTGACATCGTATGCCCCCAGTGGGATGCACTGGGAAAGACACAATGTCACCTAATGTAGTAGTCTTACCAAAAATGTTTACACTGAATCTGACCACAAGGAAACAAATTGAGGTATATTTCTAAAACAGTTGGCCTGTTCTATTCAAAAATATCAGTATTATAGAAGAAAAAACCTAGCTGGGAAACTGTTAACAGTTTTAAGGAAACTAGAGAGACATAACTAACCTGGATCCCAGATTTTTTTTTTTTTAAGTCATCAGGACATTGTTGGAACAATTGCGAAAATTTGAAATGGACTATACGTTAGATAATATTGTAACAATGTTCAATTTCCTGAGTGTGATAAGATTCTGTAGTTATGTACAAATGTCTGTTCTTGGTAAGCACATGATGAAGTATTTAGGAATGAAGTTGATGGTGTCTGCAATCAACTCTCAAATGGTTCAGCAAAAACACCTAACAAATATGGGGAATTGTTAACAACCAGTGAATCTAGGTGAAATTGGATTACTCCTGCAACTTTAAACCTACAGAAAGGTTAAAAATTTTTCAAGATAACAATGTTGGGGGGCGCCTGGGTAGCTCAGCCGTTAAGCGTCTGACTTCGGCTCAGGTCATGGTCCCAGGGTCCTGGGATCGAGCCCCGCATTGGGCTCCCTGCTCCGCGGGAAGCCTGCTTCTCCCTCTCCCACTCCTCCTGCTTGTGTTCCTGCTCTCACTAACTCTCTGTCAAATAAATAAATAAAATGTTTAAAAAAAAAAAAAAACAATGTGGGGAAGGGTGCCTGGCTGGCTCAGTCAGAAGAGCATGCTACTCTTGATCTTGGGGTCGTGAGTTTGAGCCCTACATTGGTAAATAAATAAACTTTAAAAAAAAGAAAAATTTGAGGAAATGCCAGTTCAGAGTTTTAATGCCAGCAGGAAAATACTCCAAATGAGGAAAGTGACACTGTTCCGTGGTTCCTCTAAATTTCATGTTTCCCACAGAGGTGGGGGTAGGGGGTGTGCAACAGTGAATATTTACTCAATAGGCACATTGAGTGCTAGGTGCCGGCCCAGCAGATGCACTGAAAAGTATTTATTTAGAAATAATTTGAGGGGCACCTGGGTGGCTCAGTTTGTTAAGCCACCAATTCTTGGCTTCAGCTCAGGTCATGATCTCAGGGTCCTGATATGGAGCCCCCATGTCAAGCTCCCCACTCAGCGGAGTCTGCTTGTCCCTCTTCCTCTGCCCCTCCCCCTGCTTGTGCTCTCTCTCCCAAATAAATAAAATCTTAAAAAAAAAAAAAAGAAAGAATTTGATATTTGTCCTTTTCCTCTAAACATGAGATTTGTCATGGAAATTTTCAGAATTTTGTTAGACTTAAATTTTTTTACAGTTGACTGGTTTGTTGAATTGTTTTTCACTGCACAAGGATCGTCATAATCTTTTTCCTGCTTAGGGCATCTTAATGTGCCCACACACCCACCAAGGCAAACAGAGTGGGAGCTGGAAGGCAGGGAAACCAGGAAGGCAGGCATTCAAGGGGACTGAAAATTTGTAGAAAGCCCTTTGGAATTGGGTAGCAAGATATGCAGAGAGCCCAGGTCTGGGAGTCCAGGCATAAAGCTAGCTGCATGCAAATGGAAATTTTTGGACTGTTCTACAGTTCAAGTATTGTCATTGTTTATTCTCTTTTTGCTCTTCCTTAATATTAGGTAAAGTTTTTTGTTTGCTTCAAACAAATGTGAGCCTCTCTCAACCATGTTGAGAAGAACCAGGACAAGGGGAGTATGCCCCCCTGGGGAAAAAGAGAGCCTTCCTGAGCTGCCCCCTTGGCCAATGTGTTTTGTCAAAAATTTATTTGCCCCTACCCTGCTTCTCTCTTCCCTTCACTCCTCCTGCCCTTTCTCTTCTCTCTCTCAGCCCACCACCACCTTTTTCCTTCCCAGTGTGGTGGAATGAACTCATCAGTTGGGGCTGTGAAGTGAAGGAGACGTGGATTCCAATCAATTAGAATGTGACATGAACAAATCTGAAGACATATTCTTCCTTTCAACAAATATTCATTAATGCCTACTAGGTAGCGGGCACAATTATAGGTACTGGGGAGACAGTGGTTAAGTCAAGAAGACAGACAAGGTTCCTGCCCTCAAGCCACTTGCATTCTCCTTGAGGGAAGCAGATAGTAAAACAAATGAATAAAACAATTATATCATGAAAAGTGTATTGCAGAATCTAGCTATGTATTATATGAATCTAACTATGACATTCTGGAAAAAGTAGAACTATGGAGACTATAAAACAGCTCAGTGGTTGCCAAAGGTTGGGGGGAGAGAAGTAGGAGTAGGCAGAACACAGAAGAATTTTAGGACAGTGAAACTAGTCTGTATGATATTATAAGGGTGGATAGATGTCATCACAGATTTGTCAAAACCCTAATGGAGACTGTACAGTTGGGGCGCTAATGATGCATCAAAATCAGACTCCATCAATTTTTTTTTAAAGATTTTATTTAGAGGCGCCTGGGTGGCTCAGTTGGTTAAGCGACTGCCTTCGGCTCAGGTCATGATCCTGGAGTCCCGGGATCGAGTCCCACGTCG